>NC_135371.1:105538863-105841893 GCF_049243985.1 Paroedura picta | reverse complement strand
TGACACGCTCCATAATCCTTTGAAATGTGGCTGGAGCATTTGTTAACCCTTGTGGCAACATACGGAATTGCCAGTTTCCAATTGGTATAGTAAATGCTGTTTTTGGGTTTATTTCCCTTCTCCATTTCAATCTGGTAATAACCACTCTCCAAATCTGAGTGAACCACTTTGATCCAGAAAGCAAAGTAAAAGTTTCCTCAATCCTGAGCAATGGGTAGGCATCCTTTCTTGTTATGCTATAAGACGTCTGTAATCCACCACCATCCTCAGTGCACCAGTCTTTTTCCTAACCAGAAATGTAGGAGAAGCATAAGGATTATGATTCTTCTATAATACCACTTGCCAGCAATTCACAAAGATGCTGCCTTAAATCTCCAAAATCAGCTGGTGAGCTGGTGAGACAGATCTTGTCCTCTCTTTATTATTGGTTCAAACTCTGCATATTATCTGAAAGGTGAATAGCATGCTTCACTCCTTTAACATGGTCCACATCTAAGTCGTGCCTGGAAAAAGCTGCTTCTGTTTCCTGGAGAATCCTTTTTCTCAAGGTGCTGTTTGTAGTTAGGATGTATAGGTGACTCTCCAAAATTCAAAGGTAGAAGAGTGGCATTTTCTCCTTGTGCAACAGGCATAGGCTTCACACAATCTACGACTTCTCCTTTTGCAACTGCACATTTTGACGGCTTTGAAATCACAAGGGAGCTTACATTTTGTAGATGTACCGTTATCCTGTTGCAAGATGCAGAATTTGTGGCAGCAAATTGAGTTTTTAGTACCAATCCTCCTGAAGACCATTTACGCATTAGAGGTTTCATGCTGGGCTGCAGGCTGGAATTTTAGTCATGGCAGGTTGCTCCACCTCTTCCTGCACCCACATGGGGGAGCATTTGGCCTGGTGCGCCACATCCTCCCCCAATCTGTGCTCCTGCATGGGAGCTGGGGCAGTGAAGTTCCCAGTGCATAAACGGTCAAAAAGTATTTATTTCTTGCATCTTCCAATAACATTTCAAGTTGTCCTTCTCCAGAGTTTTTCCTTACATTTCCAGCTATTTTCTTTACTTCACCAGGGAGTATCATTACTGGTTGGCTTACTGGAGCTCTTATTATTCTCTTGGCGGTTTCCCTACACAATTTTCCCTGCACTTTGCATGCTGCATATGCTTTTGCCAATACCATAGCAATCCTGAGGGTTTTTTTAGAAAATGTGGGCCAGCCATTTGTTCAGTTATCTTTAAACGTCCACAGTATATTAGTACCCACAATAACTGGCACTTTGGTAGGAGGGTTTTGATCAGGGCATACTAAAGCAAAAACAACTTGACTTTTTTCTGTTCCACAGGTTTGTTTGGGAAAACAAACTGATACAACAACATACCCCATATAAGGAACATCTTGACCACCTGCTCCTATTATCTGAAGTGCTTCTTCAATGGGATGCAATTCTACATGTGACAAATATATTTTTCAAAAAACCCTGAAGCTATGCAAGTCAGTTGGGAACCAGGGTCTATCAAACACTTACATGGTTCTCCCTCTGTAAATATCTGCCATGGCTGCCCCACTAATTCATTTAATACTTTGTTCACCTTATTATCTTTATAGTTGGTTCCTTGGAACTTGGCATCAGCTTTAGAATTCCCAGCTGCTTTTGAATATCCAGAGACATGACTCTGCCTAGAGAATAATTTCTCTTGCACTGTACTTCTGTGCACTCAGTCCTAGAGTGACCATTCCACAGTTATAACAGAAGAACCAAGGTTTGCTCAATCCAGACTTAACTGGTGTTGGACTTTTGACTTTAGGTTTTGTTTCATCCATTTGCTTCTCAGTAACAGGCCTGTTCATCAGTTTGAAAACAGCCCCTTCAAGATGCTGTAGTCTGTTTTCCATCTCCCATGACCCCGTTGTCACAGCACTTTTAGGGCTTCCAGATTCCATAGTATGATATGAGCTACTAGATTTATAGAGTGGTCTTCTTGTCTGCTTACACCTTCTCTGCTCTTTCATTTTGTTTTCTTCTTCATATAATCTGACCTAGTATAAAAGTTGTGAATAATACATTTTAAAAGCTTTAGTAAACTCCAAACAATCCCTCAGATGAAGTTGCAAAATCAGGGACTCATCCCAACCATGCATGAATTGCTTTATCACTCTGATGAAGAGTGCTTGCACTCAAAAGCTCACACCCTGAATAAATCTTTGTTGGTTTTAAAGGTGCTACTGGACTGATTTTATTGTGCTACTTCAGACCAACATGGCTACCCATTTGAATTTATCAGCTGTACTTCCTGAATTTCTATCACACTGATCTTCTTCTCCAGAACTTTCCTCCAGCAACTATTTAATCTTTTCAAATACTCAGAGGGTTTTTTCTCGGATTTCTGAGAAGTCTCTAGAAATTGTGCATAGAGCTCATCACTATTGTAACAGAACTATATATACAGAACATATATCTATGTGCCAAACATTCTTCAGCTGTTGCATTCCGCCCTGCATTTAAGACTTCATTCAAGGCTAGAGGAGACAAACTTTCTATTAATTTCCTTTTTTTTCCCCTTGGGAGCTCTCTCTGGATCATCAAGTAGCTGTTGTATACGCAGCCTCCATGTGTCAAAATCTACTTCACCAGCAGGTCTTGATGACAGCCCAGAAAAAACATTTAAGTTTAAAGGGTGTGTGGTCATAAGCAGCATTATCACCATTAGACTTCACTACATGCTCCACTACTACTCTATGAACCCCTTCAGGGATAGTAAGGATGGGTGTAGACTGTGCTTGAGGAGATGAAGGGGAAAATGCATCCCTCCCTGAAAGCTATGTGGATGAAACACCAACGGTTGGTTCAGTGACTCAGTTTCCTTCTAGTGTTACAGTGTCATTGAGGGGTGTTTTTCCTAATCTGATAGAAAACACATCCCATTTACCATTTAATTTAAACTGTTTACATTCAGACCTTATCATTTTAGCTGCACACTTTTTACTGTATTCACATATTGCAATACCCAGTTTTGCAACCTGAATTCTTTAAAATTTGCTTACGGCACCATATTCATTCAAATCATTCATTAAGTCTTCATCAATAATTTCAGGATGAATCCCACTCAGCCTAAATGAGAATTCTAGGTCAAACTGATCCATTGCTATCAAAAAGATGTACTTATATTTAATTTTAAAGCAATTTCACTAAGCTAATACTTATAATATCAGTATGCCATAAATGGTGCTGCCCCACATTCAGGCATCAAATTTCCCCAAAATGTAACCTTTTCTAATGAAGAGGGTTCAAATCAATAAATGACAGTACCTTTATGGCTTCACAAGATGGGAAATGGCTTCAAAATCAGAGTCCAGTAGCACCTTTAAGACCAACAAAGATTTATTCAAGGTGTGAGCTTTCTTCCTCATGCCTTGAATAAATCTTTGTTGGTCTTAAAGGTGCTACTGGACTCTGATTTTGTTGTGCTACTTCAGACCAACGCGGCTACTCATTTGAATCTATTCAAAAGAAAAGAAACCATTTCAGAGACTGAATAGTTTTAAATATAACAATATTAATCATCAACCCCAGAACTGCAAAACTAGATATAGAGCAAAATCACAATGGCTATGAGCATAGCAACGTTAATGGAACAAAATCTTCAGTGTCTTTCCAAAGGGGCACTCAGAACAGAACCAATCCTAACGAATACTAGAACAAAGAAAGTCCAAATTTGAACTTATAGAGCTGCACAGCTGCTGCTCAGGAGTTCATTCCCTGGCTTGGGCCTGCAAAAGAATTAGCAGTTTCCCGCAGTCAGGCTCTGGGCCTTCTCTCTCCTACTGCAGGGCCAGACTGACTAAGGGGGAAAGAACCCTACACTATACAATTGAAAAGGGGGGAAAAGGGAAATTATAAGGTGCAGCCTCCCCCTGGCTGTTAGGCCCACCAAGTACCAAGCTCTGGACCTTCTCTCTCCTGCTGCAGGGCCAGACTGACTGAGGGGAGGGGCTTTTGCAACTATTATGTGAGCAACTGAATTTACTGCTTATGCTCAGTAACCTTTGGCTCCCTAGGCCTAAATCCTAAACTGTTTGATGGAAATTATTAAAACAAAAATGCTTCCCTGCTCAAAGAGCTTCTTAGCATCAGCGATCACTGCAGTTTCTAGACACGATCTGCAGGAATGTCATTTGAATGCCCTGACTGACCATAAGAAGCGTTGAGAGAGGGTCAGTGTGGATGCAAAGGTTTATACCTTTTCTTTCATTGTATGAAATCTCCTTTAGATGGTCACCTTAGATTGTTTACCCCCTAAGGCCTTTCCAAACTATGAGCTAGTATTAATTGTCTATTACTTGACTATGGAAGTAACTTGTGCAGCAGAGCTATTCCACAAGATCATGTAGTTTTGAAAGCTGATGCAAACATTTGCTCATGTCAACCTGGGAAAGAAGGTATGTCTGATTTGGGGAACTGCCCACTGGAACATGGGATAGATGCACAGTGGCAACATTTACTACAAAATAGATGCTAGTGTATAATGAATTGTCAGAAGAATACTAGTAGGAGTCATAATGTATCACGAATGACTTGTATTCAAAGAGCCTCTCATCGAAAAAAATGCCTTGCGTGAGCAGAAAACTTAGTCTGGGTCCAACCCCGTGCCTCATTTCATGGCAAGCATCCAGCACAAGGGCTGTTAAGGCTGCAGTACAGGTTTTGGATGTAGGTGATGTTTCAATACAAATGCCTGTTGCAATGCTTGACTGCCTTGTATGGGTAAGGCAATTCTAATGTCCTACGGCTACTTCCTGCCGAGTGGAATTGCTGTGTCTGGATACAAGAGATGGCTCAGGCTGCCTCCCTAAATGAAGTCACACTTCCCTCTCCTGGTAAATGGCTTTTCCAATTGATTTTAGTGATTTTCCTGCCTTTGATATGTGAACTCAACAGATAATTGCGCTCAGAATCATGAAAGTCCTTTTCTGTTGTGCACTGTGGACTCTACCTGCTACACACTCTCCAGACAGCAGAACTAGATCATAATCTGGTGGTGGTAGGGAGATATTCTGGGCTCCTAACACGTCTATGATGTATTAAAGCACTATTATGAGATATAAAAAAGGATAGCTGCACAGCCTCACATTTTCATTTCTTAAAGATTGTTCTCCTTTCCCTCCCTGCTATATATGCTCATGCATTACACACATAAATTCATCCTCCCTCTATGCACATATGTAGCATGGACAAATACACACATTCATTCACTGGTCCTCTTTTTTCATCCTATAATATGCCCAACCTAAATGGTCTTCTCAGGACATTTCCTCTCAGCTCCACTCCAAATCTTCCCATGGATTCAGAGGCCACAGTGATACCCACATACCACACCTACACACCACACTCCACATCTTGTCCTTGGGTACTTTGGGCAAAATCACAGTTCTAATGAACAATCTCCAGTAACTGTTCTAAGCATTATATTGTTGTCATATTACTCAGGCTGTCTTAATGAAGCTCCTAAATTCAAAGCGATACCAGAGTGATTACAAGCTCATTATTTCATGTGCTGCAATAAAATGTTTTACAGTGAATAGTGCGTGGTCAAGAGCTGATATTTCCTAGGGCTACAAAGAAGAATAAGAACTGTTTTTTATACCCCACTTTCCACTACCTGGAGGAGTTTCAAAGCAGCATACAATCACCTTCCCTTCCTCTCCACACAACAGACACCCTGTGAGGCAGGTGAGCCTGAGAGACTTCTATTAGGACTGTGACTAGCCCAAGTTGTCTGCATGTGCAGGAGTGGGGAATCAAACCTGGCTCTCCAGATTAGAGGCCACCACTCTTAATCCTCATACTATGCTGATTCTTCTTGGTAGTGTTGGGTTTCCACATACTAGGTGAGGCAGTGCTGGGATGTAGTATCTGCACTTATATTTTCATCAAGCATCTTGTGTGTCTTCTGAATGTTAGAGGGATCAGAGGGAATCTCTCTCTCTCTCTCTCTCTCTCTCTCTCTCTCTCTCTCTCTCTCTCTCTCTCTCTCTCTCTCTCTCTCTCTCTCTCTCTCTCTCTCTCTCTGTGTGTGTGTGTGTGTGTGTGTGTGTATGTGTGGGAGCCTTGCAATTTCCTATTTTAGCCCTTTCCATTGTATGGATATAGGTGGAAAGGTCTACGTCTGCAATGGAGCGGGCTTGAGATTTGTGTTTTTTACATGAAAGCTGAGAATTCAGAGAACCTGGTACACATATTGGAATAACTTTATATTGTTATATCCATATTATAGTGCCGTTTAAAAATGCAAAATGTCTAGTGGCCCAAGGGATGTGGGGTGGCTGCTGCTAAGGGACTTGAGGCAGGAAACAACAGGAAACCTGCCAGGCAACCCCAACAGAAGGCCACACCACCCGCAAGACTGCCTGGCCTACTCCGAGGACCCTCCCAAGAGCTGCCTCCTTTCAGGTGATCCTGTGCCCCCTCCGTCCCTCATCGCTGCTGCCTCCCCCACCCCAAATACAACGTCCCACTAGCACCCACTGCTGTTCACCTGGCAGTGGGATTTCTGCTAGTAATAATATATCCTGCCTTCAAATGCTTTCCTTGAAACTCAAGCTGTAGTCAAAATTCTGAGAGATTCCAAATTAGAACTGGGGTGAGTAGTTTTATTTATTTTATTTTTTATTTATAATTTGATTTCTATAATGCCGCTCCCAGCGAACTGGTTCACGGCAGTTCACATCATGAATATAAGAACATATTTACATAAAAATAATCTTATAACAATAAAATCCCCAATCTTAACTCCATAGAATAAAATACAGTAAAACAATAAAATACAATAGAACAATATGGCGGTACAACTAAAGCATCTACCCAGCCTCCAATGCAGTTGACTCAGTGAGCTGGAGTGGCTAGGGATGTAGAAAATAACAGGGAAGTTTCAACATGGTTCTATATAGCTCTAATGCCCAAGAACCGGGGGGAGAGGGTGTTTGAAATCCCCCGGTACTCATCGCGCCCAGCCTCAACCAAACACCAGGCGGAAGAGCTCCATTTTGCAGGCCTTGCGGAACTTTGAGAGCTCTGACAGGGTCTGCAGCTCTTCAGGGAGCTCATTCCACCAGGTAGGGGCCAGGACTGAAAAGGCTGAAGCTAGGTGTGCTTCCTGGGATCCCGAGATCATCAGCAGATTCATACCCACAGAGTGAAGTGCCTTGCGGGGGGGGGGGGCATAAGGAGGTAAGCAGTCCTGCAGGTAAGTAGGACCCAAGCTGCATATAGCATTAAAGGTCAAAACCAAAATTTTGAACTTGATCCAGAAACAGATTGGTAACCAGTGCAGTTGCCTCAGCAGAGGCTGGACATGGGTCCTCCAGGATGACCTAGTGAGGACCCACACAGCAGTATTCTGTACCAGTTGTAATTTCTGGATCAAAGCCAAGGGTAGGCCCGTATAGAGCGAATTACAGAAGTCTAGCCTAGAAGTGACCATTGCATGGATCACTGTAGCCAGGTGTTCTGAGGACAGGTAGGGCGCTAGTAGTCGTGCCTGGTGCAGATGGAAAAACACAGTCTGGGCTACCTTTGTGATCTGAGCCTCCATGGCAAGAGTTTCTTGACTGGATGTTTATTATCACCAGGGTCAGGTTTTTTTGATTCACTAATTGGATGCATGTGCAACTGCAAAAGACATCTGTTGCATGTAGTTGTCTATAGTTCATTAATTATCATACTGTGTTGCTGCTATACAGAAAAAGAACAACAAAATACCTGCTTCTAATTGTGTTATCAGGGCTGATCTCAGACTGACATCAGGGCATTTTAGAGATACAAGGCTACATTCCTGTCCAAGGATGCCAGAACTTTGTAATGTGGGAATGGTTTCACTAGCTTTCTCCCCCTTTTTTACCCCAGCACAGTAGTATGGAAGCAGATACAGCGGGGCAGCATGATTGTCCTTCATGTTGGAATATGCAAGATCTGTACTGTGCATGAATCAGAAACATATGAAGAATGTCCTGCAGAGGGCATTGGAGGGGATGTGCATTCAGCATATTTAGAATAGAAATTTGCTGATGTTTTTCAAATAATCTTCAGTGTCCTGATTGGCTCTTCCTGCTCCTTTGAGCACTCTTTGTTCCTGCCTGCCTCCACAACAGACTGAATGAAGACAACAGAACAGTTAGACTGCTAGGTCTCACTTTTCTCTTTGTATACAAAGTTGTTTCTCTTCTAAATAAAACTATTGTATCATTTTAAGTTGTCTTTGCAAATTTAAACTCTGCCAATACTTCATATCTGTTTAATTGGGTATTAAATATGGAAGAAATCAAAAAGAGAACCTTAATAATCACAATCAACATCATTTACCAAAAATGACTATGATATATAATTATGATTATTAAATAATTGATGTCAGATATGAAATGCCAGATATCAACATGACCATTATGTATTTACTGTGGTTCTGGGGCTGACTATGTTGCTTCTTATACATGGTTTTTTCATGAGGCTTAATGGATGGTCAGAGACTTACCAAAAGAACAGGGATGTTCCTTGACAGCTGGAATTCTTTTTTTGTAGATGCCATTTTTCATCTAGCAGGAAGTGAGGAGAAAACAGTCTATTGCAAGTTTGTATTTGACAATAATGAATATTTAACAGGAATTCGCTAAAGCTGAAGCATGTGTAGGGGCAATTGTTCTTTGAAAACCGGAAGCAGGATTTGCCATTCCACTGCCTGTTTTTAGGAGTCTGCCTACTTCCGAAAAGGCTTAGCTTATGTATTATATATAACAATAGATACTGCAGAGACAGACTAAGTCTCTAGTGCTTTCCCTCTCTCATCCAAAAGAGATAAAAACCCTGGCACTATCCCTAGACTTCTCATTACTTGGGGTAGTAAGGAGTGTTTAATGATATGAAATCTGGACTGTTCTAGATAACCAGCATCCACAGCAGTGTGGTTTGCAGATAACCTGGGCACGGGGGGTGGGGGGGGGTGGAGGTGAGGTTGCTTGGGCTTATGAATATCCAGCCTTACAAACATTTCACAGTGGCCGACAAACTCAGTTCCTTCGGTGTTCTGAATTGACAGTGAGCAATATTTGTTCCCTTCCCCACCCTGCTGCCTCCCTTCAGCGCCCCCAAATTCCTCCTCTCTCTTCCCTTTGTTTGTTCTATCCAACTCCCCACTTTTTCAGCACTTATAAATATTTTACTGTGTCACACAAACAGTGTCAGAAGTGAGCTTCTAAGCAATCTCATTCTGCCATTCAATACAAAACAGCATGAGTGGGTGCATGCCGGTGCTGTGGGTTACAGTGGAACTGTGGTGGATGACTCATCTGAATGCAGCATTTTGTTCCAGAAACAGCATCACTGCAGTATGTGTCCATGCCTATATAATAATCTTTTTTCTTCCCGCTTGTTGATGCTGCACCCTGGTTATCAAAATGTTAGACAATTCTACACCTGATTTTCTTGGATACTTGTCCACCAAAGTACACACAGACAACAAGCCTGTTTTTGAGAAAACAGCCTATAAAACCAGCTTTTACACATAAGGAAATGCATCACATACAAGTAAGGTTGTCCCCCATCCCTGTTTGCACATCTCAAGTCATGATTGCATGGGTTTACTGCAGACCCACAACCAAGTGTTTTAGAATAGTGTATGGGGCATATATCAGCAAGAAGCAAAAGAACACAAAAACTTGACTATTCTTTAAAGAAACTGAGCATTATCCCTCTAACATCAGGAAAGCATCACACACATATACATTTTTGCTCTTTTCAGAGATAATGATAAAACAATCATTTGGATATATGATATATGGATTGGCATGCTGTTCAAGGTGCAAGATTCGCCTTCTCAGATTAAATTTACTAGAGTCTAGAATCATCCTTAAAGGGAACCATGGACTAAGATGTCCTAATTTAGAAGCAGTTTGTTTATGCAATAATATTTTCCTCTTTTTTTCTGCTATCGTTTCCCCCAGGGACTGGAAAACAGGAAAAGCCAAAAGTAATTTGTGCTTAAAGGGCAAGATCCAGCTGTTTTTCAGTCTCATTTATTTTAAGGGAAGAAGAAGAGTTGGTTCTTATATGCCGCTTTTCTTTACCCGGAGGAGGCTCAAAGCGGCTGACAGTCACCTTCCCTTTCCTCTCCCCACAACAGACACCCTGTGGGGTGGGTGAGGCTGAGAGAGCCCTGATATCACTGCTCGGTCAGAACAGTTTTATCAGTGCTGTGGCGAGCCCAAGGTCACCCAGCTGGCTGCATGTGAAGGAGTGCAGAATCAAACCCGGCATGCCAGATTAGAAGTCCACACTCCTAACCACTACACCAAACTGCACTTACTTAAATCTCTTCTATTGAGTTAGTGTGACTTCCATTGGGTGATCTTGAAAGTGCCGCGCATGCGCGATTTCGGCCGCGCATGTGCGCTGCACGGGCGCGGGCGCACATGCGTGCTGTGCGGGCGGGGCAATTGCCCCGCCGGTCCCCAGCCGGAAAAAGGTTGGGGACCACTGGTTTAAACTACAAGTACAACGATATAGGCTAGATATCAGGAAAAACAAATTTACACTCAAAGTACTTCAGCAGTGGAACAGGTTGCCTAAGGAGGTGCTATGATTCAAATATTATGTTTATAAAGAAATGAGCATCTGTGACACACTTTGAGTCTGATTTTTTTTTAATAATTGTTTTAGTGAGGAGGTCTTTAAATGGCATCCATCATGTAAGAACTCAGGTTCAAACGAAATCCTAAAATCACTCTAATTTTTAATGAATATATTATTCTTATTATTATCAATTATACTTCACTAAAGTGTGTTGACTAAACAAAATTTAATGAAATCAAGATTCCTTAGTTTCTTTTGGCATGGCATCAAAATTCACTTCCAAGTCAGACAATCAGCCTGAATGACATGGATTGTGAAAAAAGGCCTAGATTTCATAAATCCACTTCCTAATGTCATCCAAGAATTAAGTGCATCCATAATGTCATTTCAGCTTGAGATTACAAGAGGAAAACCCACAAATGAGATGGTAGTTGGAAGGACTATACGGAACATCTTGTAAATGGTGATTGGAAAGAGACCCTGGAATAACTGTTGACTGTTGCTCTCAAATAAACTTTTTGCTGAGACCTACACACAAGTCCTGTACTGAACATAATCCCATTGTCGGCTTTTCCAGACATATGGGCTTCTTACAGTGAGTCACCTAAGCATCTGTACTGACATATCTCCAATAGGATTAGGCAAAAAATATGATTAAGAGGGACATTAGAGAAGTTTATACAATTATACAATCACAGGGAGTCTGTTAAGGGGAAAAAAGGGAAGGACTTTGGGTACAACATTTCTGGGGCCCACATCAGCCGCAGTGTCTCTAAAACCAGAGTCATACTGCAATCCCAATGCATCTGGATGTATTTTTTACATCTAGGTGCAGTTTACACTGTGGCCACTAGAGGTGCAGGGAAGGCAGAGCAGTAGCCCTGCTTTTGGTTTTCCTGTGTCTTTCTGCAAAGTATAATAAGAGAAGGAAAATATTTGCATATCCTGCTAAACCGATCAACCAAGCCAGCACTGGAGCAACCAGTATACTTCATGGCTGCTAGAGTCAATGGCAGGCAGCAGCCTCCTAACAAGGCTGTTTTTCCCAGCAGTCTGTTCCTCCCTTTCTTCCCTTTCACCTTGTTCCACTATTTGCTAATCCAGATCTTCCCCACCAGTGTGCTATAGGAAATAAAAACATCTTTCCCCTTTTCTTAACTTCTCTTCCTTTCCCCCATGGTAAATAACAATTACAAACAATTCTCCACTAATGTCAAATGTGAGAAGTGTTGGATATGCAAACGGGGACGGGGGGGCTCTGTAGTGGCCCCCTTCCCTTGGTGCCCAAAGCATGTACTTATTTTGTTTAAATTAATCCAGGGCTGCATGCATGGTAAAGTAATGTTATCCTGTTTCAGTGGTTAAGACAGAACAGAAGTTAGAGCTACTTCGTCCTTACCTTGTTTGTTGTTGTTCTTACCGTCAAATCACAGCTGACTTAGGGTAACCCCATAGATTTATCAGGGCAAGAGACATCTATCATCATCATCATCATCACCATCATCATCATCATCATCATCATCATCATCATCATCATCATTTTATTTGTATCCCGCCTCCCCCCGAAGGCTCAAGGTGGCTCACATAAAAACCCCAATCCTGTAAAATCCATAACAATAAACAGTAAAACATTAAACAGTAATTAGTAAACCAATCAATCAACAATTAAGATCAACAAAGTGATGGCATAGTCCTAATCATCCAGTCTCCGCATCCTCAATTGCAGGGAGGTGGAGGGGAGGTGACACTCGCTACCCCCAATTTGTGAGGGGGGGGCCTGATCTTCCTTGCTGCCCAGCTTCAACCATAAGCCTGGCAGAAGAGCTCCGTCTTGCAGGCCCTAAAAGTGGTTTGCCATTACCTGGCTATGCACAGCAACCCTGGTATTCCCAATTCCATTCCAATGCTAGCCAGGGTCTATCTTGCTTAGCTTCTGAGATGTGATGAGATCAGGCTAGTCTGGCTTAATCTGTAACTATAATAACAGGCCTAATGACCTTTTGAGCCTCACAGTTTAAGGGCCAATGAATGCTCCTGCCTGTGTCGTCCTGACACCTGAGGGGCTGGCCAATGGCCGCCTGCCCAATCAGTCTGCATCTCCTGCCCCTAACCATTGCATCCATCAGCTTCACTCACTTTGCTTCAGACCACTGACTGAGCTGGCGGGTGCCTGGTGAGTGAGCCCCACTGCTTTGAGACATGTGAGGCCTTCTGGGTGACTGTGGGTCATTTCCAGTTCTTTCAGACCTCTCAGCCCCACCTACCTCACAGGGAGTCTGTTATGGGGAGAGGAAGGGAAAGCAATTTTAAACTACTTTGCAAAACCTGAGGCCTGCTGGGTGACGGCAGCCCAATCCCAGTTCTCTCAGAGCTCTCTCAGCCCCACCTATCTCACAGAGAGTCTGTTATGGAGAAAGGAAGGAAAGGCAATTTTAAACTGCTTTGAGACACCTGAGGCCTTTGGGGTGACTGTGGGCCATTTCCAGTTCTCTCAGAGCTCTCTCAACTCGACCTACCTCACAGGGTGTCTGTTATGGGGAGAAGAAGGTAAGGTGATTGTAAACTGCTTTGAGACACCTGAGGCCTCCTGGCTGACTTTGGCCCGCTCCCAGTTCTCTCAGAGCTCTCTCAGCTGCACCTCCCTCACAGGTTGTCTATTGTGGGGAGAGGAAGGGGAAAGTTGTTTGTAAACCACTTTGGGAACCTTTTGAGTAGTAAACAGCAGGGTACAAAGACACACTCAAGAAACATTCCATGCCCTCATTTGCCACCACAACCCCCTCCCACAACACAAAATTCAACCCCATGCCCTTACAGACTGGACAACCCCTGCCCTAACTCTTCCCACTGCCAAGCTCTAGTGCCTTTTGTATTCCTCGATACAACGGGTTTTGCTCCTAGTTTTATATAATTGCATTTTAAGTACTGTTCAGGTAGTAGGTTGTTCTTGTGTTGGTGGGACATCTCATACCCTTTTGTAAATGCATATTTGCTACTGTAGACATTAATCTTCGTATTATAAGACAAATGACAATGACAATCTTTTTTTTAAAAAGTCAGCTAAATCAGTCCAAATGATCCCATCCAGCACCACTATGTAAACAATTTGCTCCTGCTTTAAAGGCACAAGGATAAGCTTAAACAGAAGTCTTGACTTACTATACTGTGATATGACTTTTTGAGAACTACAATCCACTTCATCAGGTGAAATAAGTGTGATCTTCATTTGTACACCAATTTACTTAACCTTATCCATTGTTGTTCCGCTATATATTTATGAAACAGCCTAGGGGGTGGGACGTGTCCAGCTGTCCAAGTTGGAATAGGGCCAATCAGGGTGCAGCCAGCTTTGCCCTGATTGGCCCTGCCCCTGCAGCTCCTGCCCTCCATCCCTGGACTCTAGCCTCTTTGCTCTCAGACACCTCAGTGCCTGGAGCCAGCAGCAGGTAAGGGGAGAGAAGAAGAAGAGTTGGTTCTTATATGCCGCTTTTCTCTACCCAAAGGAGGCTCAAAGTGGCTTACAGTCACCTTCCCTTTCCTCTCCCCACGACATCCTGTGAGGTGGGTGTCTGGGCAAAGGGTTGTGGTGGAGAACTTGCTAATGAGGGCCACTTGGCTTTCTAGGCTGGGCTTGCTAACAAAGGTCTCCTGGCCTGCTGACTGCCTGCTAATGAGCTGCCTGGCCCCTGCCGCCCCACTTGATCTGGCTGCGAGATGCCGCCCAAAGCCACCTTAAGCTGCCTGGCCACGGGCCAGGCGAGGGGGCCCTTTCAAGTCCCGTTCTTAGGAATGGGCTTTGAAGCTAGTGTACAAATATAAAATTACAAAATTAGACACAGAATTTGGATCAGGATCATAAGGGGTCAGGTGTAATCTTTGTCTGGGCTTCCATGATGGCTCTTGGCAGCCCTAACAATTAGATGTGGTGCAGAGAAAGTGGATAGAGTGAATTTTTCCTTCTTTTCCCAAAATACTTGGGAGGAATGCAATAAACCTGATAAGAAGCGGATTCAAGTTCAGGACAGACAAAAGAAAGTACTTTGTACACAACACAGCCTTAATGTATGGAAATCACCGCCATGAGATGGGGAGATGGTACTAACTTGAGTGGCTTTAAAAAATGATGAGGCACATCAATAAAGGAATTTTACCTGTGAAGTCTAAATGAAATTTCCCTGTTCAGAGAGATATGCTTCTGAATGTCAGTTGTTATGGGACAGCAGTGGGTACAAAACTTTGGCCTCTGTGTTTCTTCATGTAGTTCCCCTAGGGCAGTGGTCCCTAACCCCCGTCCAGGGACCGGGACCGGTCTGTGGATCAGTCGGTACCGGGCCGCAGCTCCTCCTCATCCTCCTGCCCCGCTGCTGCCTTGGGGGCTGCCCTGCCACTCTGCTGCCAGCTCACCTTTGGTGCTCTCTGTTGGCCGCCATGGCATAGGACTGCACAGTGCACGGCTGGAAGTCAGGGGCGCCAGCAGGAAATCAAACGGAGCAGGGGCTCAGGCGGCGGTGGTGATTTCCCTCGGCAAAGGACTACCCCCCCCCCCGGGCCTCAGTAAAATTGTCAAATGTTGACTGGTCCCCAGTGATAAAAAGGTTGGGGACCAGTGCCCTAGGGCATCTGACTGGCACTATAGAAAGGATGTGTGGACTAGAACGGATGACTGGTCTCATCCAGCTCTTAAATTTGAGCAGGCAATATACAAAGTCAGGGCATTTAATATTACTGCTTCTGCATGAAGAAGCTACCATAATTACATGGTCTTCACAGCAAGTGGTAACACCTCAATTAGCCTTCAGGTGTACTGAGAAATGCATAACCATAGCAAATCTCTTAGCATTCCAGAGCTATTAATAGAATAAGGTTAATAGTTACAGTTTAAGTAGGGAACCAGATGTCATGGAAAACTCATAGCTGATGCTGAAAACAGTGCCCCTCAAGTCCCTGTCTTTTCTCTCTAACATCTAGTAATGAAACTGTCTGACACGATGCCATCTTATTCTGAGTGTTGTCCCTCTCATACACAGGACGCAAGGAACTGGAGCAGGAAGTGTGCAAAATTGCAATGCGATGTTATCACATTGTATTTTGTGTTACTAGATAATATTGGTGAAAGTGGAAGAAGAAACATAGAGCCAGTCTTTGGAGAATAGCCACATGTCTTTCATAAGTCTGTGGAGAAAGCGTGAATAACAGATACATACAATAAATATAATAAGTAATAATGATAACATTTAGCTCTGGGCTTGGGACCCATCAGGGAGACAAGCATGATAAAAATATGCAAAATAAATCAACAACTGATTAGAATAATAATTAAAATAATCTTTAAACAGCCCCATGGCGCGGAGCGCCGCGGACTGAATAAAGGAGTAAAGGCTGTGTGGGAGGAGTTAGGGCGGGCCCTGTCCGGGATAAAAACTCGGAGCTGATTGGCTCCTCCGAGTGTCCATCCCGGCCCAAGCAGCTTCGCGCGGCTCCCCATTGGCTGCTTCACCCGCCCAGGGAATCTGGCTGGCTGCTCCAGACAGCCACGGGTGGGGGGTGGGCCGCGCCACCTTCTCCTGGCCGCCGGAGTGGCCTCTGGTGGCCAGGAGCAGGCTCCAGAGAGCCACGGGTGGGGGGTAGGCCACTCCTGCGCCCGGGAGAAGGCTCCAGAGAGCCCACGCGGGAGCCTTTGGGGTTTCGGAGGGGGGGTTCCCCTATGCCATCTAGCGCCCATTTCATGGGCTTTAAATCTAGTAAATAAAATAAAGCACAAGGTTTTCTCTGAATACTGAGGCCCTCCTATGGCCATGCAGCATGTTGATACAAGCCCTGTTCTCAAGTTATAGGGAACAATCCTTGTATAATATACATCTGAATTTTCTTTATACATGTCTCAATGTATAAAGTTCATGTTACATTAACTGCACATACGGCTGAAATGTGACTGCAGACACACATTTATCCAGGTATTGGATCCTAGTTTCATATGTAGGGTGCATGCACATTGGCTCTTTCCAACAAACAGACATATGTACATATATGCAGGATGTACATGCATTCACTGTAGCACATGAACAAGAACAGCGCAGGAAATCTGGGTACATTGAACTTTGTGGCGGACTAGCTTCGGTTTGTTGAAGTTCTGCAGCAGCTAAGTTCAGACAAGATACTCTTCTTTCATATGGAAAGCTCCCTAAACTTATAAGCAATGCCAATCTTTATACTGCATCTGCACTGTACCGTGAAGCTGCATAACTCTTATTATTTATATAAGGCCCTGGGGACACAATATGCTTCTTGTTGCGATTTTGCTTCTTTCCTAATTATCCAGCCTGAAGATTACTTCCATCCTCTGCTGATAGAACTATGCAGAGACATTGTCAAGAAGGGGAGATGTTGTAGGCAAAAGCCAGGAGAAGTATGAGCAACTGTGTAATTAAACCCTGCAAGTGGGTACGTTAGGGGCATACAGAGTGATCTTTCTCCCCCTTTGAACCACAGACCATCACTAACCCCTTGCCATATCACTACCTACTTATGAAAGTCCTCTCAGTCTCCGAAGGAGTTTCCCAGGTGGTATGAAAGGGCATGAGAAACATCTATGGGCTGGTGTAGAGTTTTTTTTTTAAAGTAGAACAGAATTGTTATTGTCTTGGAAATTACCAAGAACTAGCAAACACCCTGAAATCCTTCTTTCTTTGAAATATTAACAAAAATGGCAGCTGTGATAAAAGTTATGTCAGAAAAATACTCATGGCTGCTGCAAAACAATCACAATATAGTAACATACATGCCAGTGGACAGCTTTCAGCTACTGCATTATTGTTGTTTTAAATGGTTCTGTATGGCGACCATCATCATGTGGTGAATGACAATATGAGCACTGTGAGCATTTTATGTCTACATGGTTCTTCATATGGTGATGGCAGCCATGTAGAACAAGTCAACATTAAGTGATTTATGTGATATCCCCACACACTAACCTTTTTGTTTCACCATTTGTGATGGCATGGAGAACACCTCTGAGTTGACACAGTAAGAAGCTGAATGGTAATAGGAGAGTAGCCACTGTTACCCAAAATACTCTTAATTGTGGGGGAATTAGTGGCGCAAAAAGAAGGGCAACCAAGATTCTTCCTCTGTGTGTATGTTGTTGTTGTTAGGTGCGAAGTCATGTCCAACCCATCGCGACCCCATGGACAATGATCCTCTAGGCCTTCCTGTCCTCTACCATTCCCCGGAGTCCATTTAAGTTTGCACCTACTGCTTCAGTGACTCCATCCAGCCACCTCATTCTCCGTCGTCCCCTTCTTCTTTTGCCCTTGATCTCTCTCAGCATTAGGCTCTTCTCCAGGGAGTCCTTCCTTCTCATGAGGTGGCCAAAGTATTTGAGTTTCATCTTCAGGATCTGGCCTTCTAAGGAGCAGGCAGGGCTGATCTCCTCTAGCATCCTGAAGGGATTAAATTTATTTATGACTTGAAATCTGAGGAATGTGGTTATCACTTCTCTGCTAAAATCTACTTAATGGCCCATATTACCTAGTCAGGAAGGGTTATGGAGTGACACATTAAAGCAAAGGAGATGCTGGTAGACAAATGTTACACTGTACAAATAGATAACTTGGGGTAAGGAAACAGAACTGGAAATAGACAAAAGAGATTCTAGTTAGTTCCTGATGGGATATTCCTTTGTTATTGACATTCTGAGGTTCATGGGTGGAAGTAGTTTTCTCCATTGCAAGTGTCTACACTGTGCACATTTTAGCTAAGTCAGTTGGGCAAGTTTCAGGAAGGAAGAGACAGAAAGAGAAGAGATGTTTGATTCTAGTCAAGTTCAAACAAGATGGAGGTCTGATGTGACTATGCTAGATTTGCTAGAGGGCCCTACTGACTCCATAGTCAGTTTCTGCCAGGCTGCTCAAAGTCCAGCCATAAGCTCTGTGTGAGGCACCCTTCCATTATGGGGCTACCTTTTGTGGTAACACTGTGTCAAAGTGGCCTTCACGTGGCAGTTGTTATAGATACAAAAGCCCTGAAGCAACCTTCATAACAGATCAGCATAGGCTGGAGAAAGTGTCATCACACAAATTGCTTCCTCCTATGCCTCTCCCTATTACTCCATCCCTAAATTCCTCCAATAAAAAAGCTTCCATCCCACATCATTAGCAAGCATTTCAAAATTGACAGTATTCATACATATAATTATGCAAATATATATAATATAATCTAGTCGCTGATTTTTTCCTGTCTAGAAAATGAACCAAAATCAGTGCCTAGATTATTTTCTACACATTGCAAAATGTCTGGAAGTTTTCTATGGAATTTGGACTATTTTTAACCCAGGATTCTAGCGACCTCTTCCATGGCTTGGCTGACCAGTGTGTTGAATTTTATATCACCTCTGTTCTCCAAATCTGTTCCTTATCTTGGCAAAAGATTCCATAGTATATCTTTTAAGCTATTTCTCAGCTTTCCATAGTTCTTAAAGTTAGTGTGTAGCTGAAAGTTTACAGGGCTTCTTGCTATTTTTAGGCTCTGGAATTAAAAGAGCAACTAAGCTCTCATGTTGTCAGTCTCTTGGGAGGAAATGCAGGGTTGTTTACTACAAGATATTATTCTAGGGCTTTGTCCAGTCCACTTTTAGATGACACAGTCGATGAGGCTTCTATCCTTTCCCTTGGGAGAGCTAAGTACTCATTGCAGGTCATTTCAAGAGGAACTTCCTTTATATTACTCTTACAGAGCAGGCCTTGAGAAGGTTGTGTTTGAGCCACTGGGGGCCGTTCCGCATTCGTCCAAAATAGCACAATGGTTACTAATTTAAATTGCTACAGTTTTGCCGTTATGCACAACGTCGTTGACACTCTGCAACACTCCTGAAACCGATCCGCAAAAAGCGCTGCGTTGTAGAGCTTTCAGGGAAATCCCAAAAAGTGGATTCACCCTCCGGAAAGCGCTACACTCCTGCAACCAATCTGAAACACTAGCGGAAAGGTTCTGTGCATTACCATTGTTGTGGTTTCTGCAAAGTCCCTCCCCCTGGCTCTCTCCTCTGATCTTCCGGCGAAGCGATCGCCATTTTTTTTTCTCCGAGCAAGCGGAGATCAACGCACCAGCAAGCCTTCGTTTACCCAGTGAGGCTTCCCCGGCTGCAGTCCCTCTGTTTAAAGTCACCAAGCACAAGCATCATAGAGGCCTGTTTGCTGGTTTATTTTCGCTTTATTTTTCACACTGTTTTTGGCCAAAAATCGCACCCGTGAGGGGGGGGGATTTTTTTTCTTCACTCGGGGGGAGCGTGGCAACGATGAAACGGCAGCTCAAACATCACCTGCTAGCTGGATGGGTCTCTCCGTTGCAACGAATCAACGCATATTCGTTGCAACGTGTGTGTGTGTGTTTTTTAAAACCTTCCTTAAAGGGAAACGGGCTGTTTTGGAGCATGATAACGGCCGCCCATTGGCTGATTGACGGCCAGGGGCGGGACACAGCTCAGCAATAGCGCTTCCTTTCTAGCGATTTTTGCCGAGACCGGAACCCTGTGGGAAACGATAGAAATGCAACTGGATTCCACTACAAAGGCAGGTATGCATAACGACGAATTCCACTATTTAAAATGGCGATTTTTCATTCAGCAAACAATTTGCTACATGGATCCCGGTGCGGAATGGCCCTGAGTATTATTGCCTTTTCTTAAGCTATAAAGCCATGCTTTCTACTTGAGTCTTCCAAGGGAGGTCACTCATCATCACAAGTGGTTGAAAGTGGTTGTCTTGCTTTTGCTCCATTTTTTTTTCTATTTTGGGATTTGCTCTTTGCTACAATGTTTAGCCCAGTGACCCATCTTCCCAGAGGTGTTACATCAGATATCTGAGATATTATGGCCTGTGATTCTGCAACATCTGGCAGTCATTGCAGATACCAACTTTGTTCACAGAAATTGTGCCTGTAAAATATTTCTTAGTAAAACTCTCCTCCAACACCACCTTTCAAATGAATCAACTTTCTTACTGACAATTTTCTTCATCGTCCAACTTGTACATAGTAATGGGGAATATGATGGCATGAATTAGGTTGATCTAGCTTGGGAGTTGCAAACTTAAATGGACTCCGGGGATGGTAGAGGACAGGAAGGCCTGGAGGATCATTGTCCATGGGGTCGCAATGGGTCGGACACGACTTCGCACCTAACAACAACAACACACTCAGGCGATTGGTGACATGGTCTAATGTGGGACCGAGAAACAAGTAGACAGATACATCTTCCTGTTAATTCTTATAGGATCTAGCTATGGTGAGGGTTGCCTGCTCTGGGCTGGGAAATACCTGGAGACTTGGGGGAGAGGGATCTTTGCCCAGTGCAGCCATGTCATCCAACGATCATTGCATCTCTCTGACAGTTGAGGGATGAGGGCAAGCTACTCTCACAAATCCTTGTGGAAATCCCTATGAATAGGAACCAGAACAGGCTGGCAGAAGGGAGCCCTAGCAGCAGCTGATCATAAGAGAAGGAACAGCGACTTCCTGGGGAAAATGGCAGAGCCCAGCTAGAACCTTCCAGTTTCCCAGGCACTGGAGTGCGCATTAGCTGCCGTGGTACAAAACGTGACAGATACTGCTGTAGCCTTAGCTGAACTAGAAGAGAGACATTCCAGAATACAATCTTCTCAGAGTACATCAAGCTCCTGAAAACAAGCAGGGTCAGAGCCTAAACTGAAGATGTCTGAGATAAGGGCCAGGTAGCAACAAAAGGGAGTAACACTGGTAGGCTCTAGTAATAAATTTCTGTGTCTGGCTGATTAAACTCATTGTTCTCCATTACTGGACTCTCTGCCCTGCTCTGCAGTGGGGGGTGGGGAAGGACTACAAGGGAAATCAGTAGGTTTTGGATTATACAGTGCAAGTTCGGAACTAGTGGCCATGTGCCAATTATCTAGAACTAGGGGCAAATTTAACTTGAAAACAGTTTAGACATAGTTCAGAAACTTCACATGACAGCCTTTGACGAGAAGCAGAAGCAACTTGGGAATGACCCTCTTTCTTCCAGGAATCAGCCTTTAGTCCCGCTCACCACTCCCCAAATATCTAATTATCACTAAATTAGATTTTAGAGGAAGGCAATCCCCAAATGCTATTTCAGTCCATGTCCAACTTCTTTGTAAACCTATAATCTTTGTTATTGTTACTGGTAAAGTCAGGTCAAGAGTTCCATTGGTACTTTAAGATGCAGAATGGAATATTGGGCTTTTTTTCTTAAGGTTTAGTTTCATTTTTAATTCAAGAAATAGCACTTACGTGGAACCCAAGATTTTGTGAGGTAAGTAGAAGGTACTACTGCAAGTTCTACTGGTACACAGCATATATTGCAAATCCCTGCTCCCATCTTGTCTGATACATCTCTCTGCCCTTGAAAATCTTCTCTGGAAGGACCTCAGATCCTTTAGAGTTAGTTTAGCACAGAAAAAGCAGCACATGGTTGAAGCAGGAAGATGCCCTGTTCTGTTCGCACGCTGAGAGCTCTCAATATATTAATGATGCCCAGGACAAAAGAAAACTGCATCATGGCTTTCAAGATTATAAAATGTACTCCTGAAGTGGGAACCCAAATATAACAGCACAAAATTGGTGTCAGAGCACCAGCCTAGGAAGGTGAGGCGCAAATGTGAAAGTAGCCCATCTATTTTCACCTTCAACAACAAAATCATTTGAAACTCTAGAAGGCTCAGAATTGCCAGTACTTGAAAGACAGTCCGTTCAAGGCTGCTTCAGCTATTATCAGTTTCCTGTGTGGAATGTTCTGCCATGCAGAAAAAGGCTGATCCCTGCTCCGTTGTAAAATGTACTGGGTGAACTTGGGCCAATCTCTGCCTCTCAGCCTACCCTGCACAGGTTTTCTGAGTGGATACAATGGTGGTAATCCTTGATACGCCACCCTGGGCACCTTACAGGAAGTGGGGGATGTTAATTCTG
The DNA here is from genome assembly GCF_049243985.1 of Paroedura picta. NCBI lineage: Eukaryota > Metazoa > Chordata > Lepidosauria > Squamata > Gekkonidae > Paroedura > Paroedura picta. The sequence continues at coordinate 105,819,326 of NC_135371.1, read as the reverse complement.
GTGGTGATAATTTTAGAACTAGGAAAAATAATAGACCACTAATATTGGACAATTACTCAGTCATATCTATTTAATTACTTGTAATATTCTGGGCAGCAGTCCCCAACCTTTTTATGGTTGACGACCGTCTCCCAGGATGGGGAAGAGCGGCAGCCCGGGCACCGCACATGGGCGTTAGCACCCCTGGTGGTGAAAATGCGCATGTGCGTGCTGCCACGCATGCATGTTTTCACCACTAGGGGCCACTAATGCACATGCGCGGCAGCTCCGCACGTGTGCGTTTGTGTCCGCCGGCATGCCGGTGGCCGCGCCTGCCTCTTCCCCCCCCCTCGCAGCAAGAAGCTAGCCAGGCCACAAGCGAAGCGCTTTGGTGGCCGCTTCTCTCGCGGCCTGGTGTGCTTCTCACTGCGGGGAGGGAGAAGCAGGTGTGGCCGCCAGTGACCCGTTACCAAGGCCTTCGCGGCCCGGTACCAGACCGCGGACCAGGGGTTGACGACCCCCGCTTCTGGGGACTGTTATCTGGATGGCCCAGGTGGTTAGCCTGATCTCATCAGGCCTTGGAAGCTAAGCAGTATCATCCCTGGTTAGTATTTGAATGGGAGGGCACCAAGGAAGTCCGGGGTTGCTATACAGAGGCAGCCAATGACAAACCTATTAATCTCTTGTCTGAAAGCCCCTATGGGGTTGCCATAAACTGGCTGTGACTTGAGGGTGCTTTTCACCAGTCTGCTGGGGAGTCATGACTGGAGGCAGTTTCCTAATTCAGGTACAAGCAAAGGATCAGGGATTCCCAACCATAGTTTCAGGGATCCTGGGGTTATGTGAGAGCTCCCCTAAGGTCACCAGTTTTCCTGGAAGTTCAGATGGCCACTGACATTAGTTCATTTGTTTCTCTACCAATCTAGTCTCTTTCTTCACAATGGGAATTGTAAATGATAAATTGATTGAATGATTGGTTGGCTTCTCCATCAGAAGGGGCATGTCATCATTTCAGGGGTTCCTCCATGGTCAAAAGGATGGAAAAGGCTGAGACAGATACATATGAAATTGTCTTGTGTCACAATTTGCACATACTTCAAAGTCTTTCTACATTTAAAATTTTTTATTTTTGGTGTAAACCCAAATACTTGGGGCTGAGACAAATTATTGTATGTTCTATGGAATGAAACTTCATTTTGTTTTGTGGTAAAGCTTGATTTATTTTATGCACAGCTGTTACTTTAAACCCCTCCCCCCTAAAACACATTTTCATGTTTTCATAGTCTGCATAAATCCATATTAAATGAGCAGTGAATAAATTATGAAATGGGAATTAGCTTCCCAAAGATCTTTGGTGTAAATAAAGTAAAATTGTTTAATCAAACAATGATCTAAGATTTTAATAAACTAGCATTCTACCAGCAGCAGATGTAACAAAAAAAAAATCAGTTCTCCAGAGAGTCCAGCTATTCAGACAGCTGCTGTGCAAACACAAACAGTACATTTGTAAAATTCAGCTACTTTGTATGCAAACATTCACAGTTGTGTGAATGACTGGTTAATTAGGCAGAAATACATGATATGGCCTTTTCCTTTGAGTTGCTGCACAGCATCAAAGGTTGTTTTCACAAGTGATGCTAAGAACACCTTTCTACTTCTGTACATGTCACTCATGTAGGTAATTAATGTACTGTAGAAACTGGAAAAGATCTACTTTTCAATCAAATGTACTTAATGCTGGTTTTTTTGTGATGGAGATATTGAACCCTGAATGTAGGAGAATAGTAGGGCACGTGTATTACAGTGGCTGAACTTTATTTTAAAATACTGTAAGCTATCTAGTTACATGCAACCTTTTAAGAAACATCTTGTACTCTTTGCAATTTAATTTCATGCCATTTCTGACATCCTAGGACAACATCATATTCTGTGTTCATATGCACACGTATACAGCAGAATGGAGAAAGGTTAATGTTAATCAGGTGATACTTGCAGTGAATAATCAACTAATAATCAACCATCTCTGAGACAACTACCAACCTTCTGTATTTGTTGGCCCTTCTTTTTCCCACCCATCAACTTGGCAATGAAACTAGCCATTCCCAGTTGTTCTCATGAGGACTAGAAAGCTTTTTTAGGACCACCTCCAGTATCACTGGTCTTGATCTCAGGATATTTACTGGAAAACCAAAACAGTCGCCAAAATAAAATGGTTTTTCCTCATGCCTTGCCTCAGATCATTCATCAGGACATCTCAGTATTTACTTAACATATGTTTATCTGGTCGCCCTGCCACCCAAGCCTTAGCTGTACAACGGCATCCAAATTAAAGGCTGGTCAGTTGACATACCTCCAACAGCCTCTTCTCCACCCCATTACTTCCTCTCCTTTCCTTATTTAGGAATATTGCTAAACTTTGGGAACTCCCTCGTTCTCAACTTTTGTCAGTTAGGAAGCTTTTTAGTTTCTTTAATGGGGTTCTCGTCTCCTTTCCCAAGCCAAGGAAAAAAAGAATCTTTTTATGTTTCATTCATGTTCAAGCCCTATATCTGGAGCCAGAATCTGTCATGAATTCCAGTCTAAAAATTTCATTCTAATATATGTCTGATGATCACATGCACTGTTTTCTTCTAGATAATTATCTCTTCTTTCCATATCCAATGTATCTATCTTCCATACTTACTTCATAGCCTTGTTACTTTGTCAGATGATTCCCTTGTTACTTTTGTATTATTCCTTCAGGACAGGTGTAAAGTTTTCACTGACAGTTCCTTTTAGAATAAGGAATGAGAGTGGGGGAGAAGAGACAGTTAGAATGTTATTGAACATAAAAGTACCAGAATTTCAACATTAAAATATTTATATATTGTGGGGGGTTGGTGCTTGAGCGGCCTGGGTAGACCCGCCCCACTTCTGGGTCGCAGTGCCTCTGCCGCCTAAGGGACTGGTTATTGGCCACCAAATTGGTGGGGGGGAGGGTGCGTCCCACTCGGGACTCGAGCTATCGGAGCTGGACTCACTTGCTGCCAAGCACGCCAGCAACCCGTCTGTCCCTCCTTTGCACTCCGGACTGACCTGGCAGGCTTCTCTCATTCCGGCCGCAGGAGCTGCAGGTGTTTCAGGCTTTGTCATTCGTCCCTCGGCCGTTGAGGGGAGTATGGGAGCTGGCCTCTCTGCCCCTGGGGTTGGGTGGGTGCTCCCGGGGAACGGCACGTCCGGGCTCCCACCCGGGAGATCTGGCAGGCCGGGACATATACTATTCTTCCGGAATGTGCTCAAAGTAGAAAGAGAGCATCATGAGCATGGACAGGGATCCAGAAAAAAAACCACCTCTTCCCAACCATACATGGTAACAGTAGCTGGTTCACTTGTTGTCATGGAAATGGCTGCTTGCTCACCATCTGTCTGCCTCACAACTTTCTCCACATGATTGCCATACATGAGAAAAATCCCCCTGTATGTTCTGACTCTGTTGGAGGCAGAGACAGAAATATGCATGGGGTATTGCTAGTTAAAATGTTGCTCCTTCATGACTATGTAGCCTTGGGGCATACTTTTAACCTCCATGTTGCTTGTTTATTGTATTTATTAATCCCCTCTACACTAAAGAGAGCACAAAACTATGCACAACAAACACACTGAGAATGCGATTCAAAACCTTGTTTGTAAGTCAATGTTTTCTGTGCTTATCACAGGTGAATCAATAGCCTAAAGCCATGTCCCCAATCTTTCCTTGTCATGATGATCTCTTCAGTTGGGCTATTCTGTTTCCTCCCTGCAGGGCAAGATTAACTACCACTAGTTGTGGATGTTTCAGGGGATGGCTGAGGCCCTTTGTTGAGACCAAAAGTACCTGGGTGGCAATTAGTTCAGCTGGCTTTTCAACTTTCTCTTTCAACTGCTCTGAGCAAATTTGCTGTTGAATAGCCTCTGAATTTACACCAGTTTTTGTGAATATAGCCCCTTTGTTTCATTCACAGAGATGCTGCGAAGGTTTTAAAGCAGTGGTTCTCAACATTTTCTTCGCCGCGACCCCAACTTTGGCGATGAAGCCCAGCAGGGACCCAGCCGAGGAGCTGCCAGCTAGCACTGCGGAGGCGCTTCCTCTGCCCCCCCCCCAGCCATGGCCATGGGCGACCCCCTGCAGCAGGTGACTGGAGGGGGGCAAGGGCCTTACCCAGGGGAGGGGGCTGCTGCTGCCAATGCCACGGCGTCCACATTGCTCACTGTCCCACTCTGGGCCGGGCTTGGGTGCACTTCTTGCTCCCTTGGCTCGCCACTTTTCTCCTTTCTCCCTTCTTTTAACCATGGTGTGTGTGTGGGGGGGGGGGAGTTGCCGGACAGAGTTCGATGGGATAGGGTGACTTTGGACCCACAGGGGGAAGGGGTTGCTTTCTTCCCAGCTCTGAAAATGCTGAGGGAAGCATTACGGTGCATTCCTCGGTGGGTCCTGGTGCGACCCTCCAGGCAGGCTGGGTAGCTGCAGAAAGAGCCAGTGGGTTGCTGGAAATGTGTGCATGCATGCATGCGGAATGGTGGCAGCCATTGCCATAGCTCCACCACCCCTGCCCGCCTCCGTCTCCACCACCCGCCTCCACATGCCGCTGCCTGTTACTGTGGCAGTGGGCAGCTTGGCAACCTTGGGAAAGGGGCCAGGCAACCCCAAATGGGGTTCTGACCCCAAGTTGAGAACCACTGTTTTTAAGGATCCAGATGGAAGTGAAACATTGGACCTTGCCTGAAGGCTTCTTCTCTTCAGTGGGGTGAAGTCACCCATATGGTTAGGGTTGCTCAGGTAGGGCAAATTGAAATGCAAATTTTTGCCAATCCTCCTTGAGTAACCATTGAATGACCTCTCCAGGTACAAGCCCTGATGCATACTTCCCTTGTCATCTAGTTAGTATTCCAAGCAGTAGTCTGTGTTTTCCATGTTCCCTTATGTGAATTAACTCACCTGGGTGAGAAGGGAATGATTCATCCCACTGATGAAAAGAAACCTTCAGGTAAGGTTCAATGTTTCATTTTCCTTCAGTGGGGCCGAAGTCATCTAGCTGGTTAGATGTACCCAAGTTTATGCTTGGATGGGTAAGTTTCTGTCAATTGTGGCCTGGGGCATGTGTTGTTCAACATATTTATAAATGATTTGGATGAGGGATTAGTTGTTGTTAGGTGCGAAGTCGTGTCCGACCCATTGCGACTCCATGGACAATGATCCTCCAGGCCTTCCTGTCCTCTACCATTCCCCAGAGTCCATTTAAGTTCACACCGACTGTTTCAGTGACTTCATCCAGCCACCTCATTCTCTGTCGTCCCCTTCTTCTTTTGCCCTCAATTGCCCCCAGCATTCGCTACCTTGTCGTGGCGAAGGGGCTTGCGTAACTCCGTGAAGCTATGAGCTGTGCTGTGCAGGGCCACCCAAGACGGACAGGTCATAGCAAAATGCTCCAGTGATCCACTGGAGAAGGAAATGGCAAACCAGTATCTTTGCCATGAAAACTCTATGGACAGTTCCAAGAGGGATTAGAGGGGGTACTTATTAAATTTGTAGATGATACTAAACTGGGAGGGGTAGCAAACACAACAGAAGACAGAATCAGAGTACGGGATGATCTTGGTAGGCTCGAGAAGTGGGCTAAACTGAATAAAATGAAATTCAATAGGGACAAATGTAAAGTTCTCCATTTAGGTAGGAAAATCCCTATATACCAATATAGGATGGGGGAGAATTGTCTTGATAGTAACATGTGTGAAAAGGATCTAGGAGTCTTAGTAGACCATACATTGAGCATGAGTCAGCAGTGTGATTTGGTGGCTAAAAAGGCAAATGGGATTTTGGGCTGTATCAAACCAAGTATCGTATCCAGATCACGAGGGTGATGGTACCTCTTTACTCTGCTCTGGTTTGGCTCAGTACTGTGTTGGAGTACTGTGTTCAGTTTTGGGTATCACAATTGAAGAGTGAATTGAATTGTGTCCAAAGGAGGGAAACAAAGATGGTGAGGGGTTTGGAGACCAAGACGTATGAGGAAAGGTTGGGGGAGCTTGGTCTGTTTAGCCTGGAGAGGAGATGACTCAGAGGGGATCTGAAAACCATCTTCAAGTATTTAAAACACTGTCATATAGAGGATGGAGCAGAGTTGTTCTCTCTTGCCCCGGAAGAATGGACCAGAACCAAGGGGATGAAATTAATTCAAAAGAAATTCCATCTAAACATCCGGAAGAAGTTCCTGATAGTTTGAGTGGTTTCTCAGTGGAACAGGCATCCTTGGGAGGTGGTGGGTTCTCAATCTTTGGACATTTTTAAACAGAAGCTAGATAGCCATCTGATGGAGAGGCTGATGCTGAGAAGCATCAAGGGGGTGGCAGGTTACAGTGGATGAGTGATAGGGTTGTGAGTGTCCTGCATAGTGCAGGGGCTTGGATTAGATGACCCAGGAAGACCCTTCCAACTCTATTATTCTATGATTCTAGAGCATGCAGGATTGGGGAGAGTGGACAGTATTTTCCAAGTAAAAACAGACAGCTGCTGTGAAGAGCTGATGGGTGAGACATCCTCCGAAATTACAGAAGCAGCTGATATTGAAAATGAGCTTGCTGGTCTCTATTTATTTCCCATTTGTTACCAGATATGTCCCCCCACAATGAAGCCACTACACCAGTTGTCAGCATTCGGTCTAGGATTTTGCAATTTGCATTGAATCACTCCAAATCACTCTGAATTAGCCCTCCTTTGGAGACAGATCACTCTGTGGCAGTCCAAATCTTTTAAAAATGGACCTAGAGCAGACCACTTTGTAGCAATTTGGAGCTATTTGGAGCGCATCAGTGGTGGCTGTTTAAAATTTAAAGGAACACTTTCCTTCCCAGGTTCCGGGGCATTCCCGCTCTGTTTTCCCACCCTTTGCCTGGGTCCATCCAGGGCAAAGGGGAGGGGGATGGACCAATGGCTGGCCTCCCTATAGGAGGCCAGCCATTCATTGCAATGCTTTTGCTTCTGCAAATGCATTGCAATCCTGAGGCCTTACAGCTTACAAAAGTCCTACCTATGAATATTTTAGGATAGACTTTCAGTTTCTTTCCTAATTAGCCAAACTCAGGATAGGAAGGAATATAAGAGAAAAGGCATCACATCTTCATTACAGTTAAATAGTTTAAAAAAAAAGAAAGAAAGACCTCAGGGGCTGTGCCTCTTCTCCACTGAAGGCCAATTAAGCGGACTTAATTTCAAGGCCACCAGTTTCTGGGGTTCTTAGTGGCAGAGGTGGGGGTCTGCTGTGCATCTCTGCGGCCTTCCTCTTATACTTGTTGCTAGTCAGGTGTCACAGTTTTTACAAACCTCAAACGTACTTTCTAAAAGCCTTTTTCTTCATTCTTTCCTGTTCAAGATTACCTAGGGTCATTTAAAGCTAGCCAGGTTTAGCATCAGTCCCCCCAAATTTTTAAAAACCCCAACGGAAGACAGGATCAAAAAAACGATTCAGGATTCTTTAGACACAGGTGTCAATGCAGTTAGTTCAGGGCCTTTAATTTTTCTGTTTCTAAAGTTAGACATAGTTTGGGCAAGGGTTGCAGTGATGAGTGGCAGGCAGGAAGGTCAGAGAGGCCCTGGGGGCAAGGCCACGAAGAAGACAAAAGGGTGAGAGGGAGAGGGATGGCTGCCTGTGAAGATACCTGTCTTGGGTCGACCTTCTACCACTCCGACCTCTAGCTGGAGTGGTGCAATAAAGAGCACCCACAAGGTTCTCTTTATTGAGGTCGCTTCTGGGGCGCCCCTTCAAAGGTGCAAGTAGTTGCAGGTGCTGGCACTGCTGCAGGGCCAGCTGATCAGGCAGCACCTCCTGTGGCTGCCATTGCCACAAAGGCACGGTGCCCTCAGGAGGAACTGCCTGATCTTTCCCTTGGTGTAAGTTTTGGGGACCTGAGTGGCATGTCCTTCATGTCCCCAACTGTCATCATCAGGGTGCAGAGAGCTCTGGAGGAGACTGGGGAGTGACTGGCCTGCCAGTCCACTCCCCTTTCTCCTTCAGGATCCAGTGGGCCTGAATTGGGGGAGTGGGGGAAGCAGAGAGGAGAGGTGAAGCAAGGGGAAGAGATGGTGGTGGAACCCTCCACCCTGACATCTCAACCACTTTCCTCTCTTTTACCTCCTTCTGACCTCACCTCTGGACACGGTGTGTCTGCCCATAGCTCCTCACAGGAGGCAACTCAGGGGACCTGGGTGTCCCAAACCTCCGAGGTCTGGAAGCACTTTCAGATAGTGGAGGGAACCCACTGTGCAGAGTGCCAGCTCTGTATGCAGAGGGTCAGTGGAGAAAGACAAGAGCATCGTTCCTCGGTAAGTGCCCTCATGAACCACCTGAAGAGGCACCACCAGGCTGTCCTGCCTCAGGGGGAGAGACAGGCTGCCACTGGGGGTGCCTATGCAAGCATCACCAGCCAGCAGCAGGAGGGAGAGTCCCCCTGGGACCTCCACCTCTGGAGTTCTCTCTTAAAGCTGGGGGGAGTGAGAAGAAGGCAAGCAACCTTGTTGGAAATGCTTGTTCAGTCTGGCAACAGCATGCCTAACAGGATTTTTGAGGCAGAGTGCAGAGCCATTAACCATGACTGGGCTGTGCTCATGGCAGTGCGTGGGTACCCCTTTTGTCTGGCCGACAGTTTCTACACCAGCTTGGTGTAGTGGTTAGGAGTGTGGAATTCTAATCTGGCATGCCAGGTTCAATTCTGCGCTCCCCCACATGCAACCAGCTGGGTGACCTTGGGCTCGCCACGGCACTGATAAAACTGTTCTGACCGAGCAGTGATATCAGGGTTCTCTCAGCCTCACCCACCCCACAGGGTGTCTGTTGTGGGGAGAGGAATGGGAAGGCGACTGTAGCTGCTTTGAGCCTCCTTCAGGTAGGGAAAAGTGGCATATAAGAACCACCTCTTCTTCTTCTTCTACTTCCACCGCATATGCCATCGGATATCCACCTGGTACACGCCTCCTAGTCGTACCACAATTAGCAGGACAGTGTTGCCCTTTCTTTATAGGGCAGCCATGTGCCATGTGGGGGTAGAGATGTCTCAAGCTTCTGGGACTGTACACGGATATATGGGTGGCATGTCATGTGCACAATGCATACATCTCACAGACTGCACATTGGTGGGAGGTATGGGAGGTCCTGGGTGGTGTGAATCCTGTTAGGCTGGGTGAGGGCTGCCAGGCTGGCTACCACCATGCCTTCCTGCACATCGAGCTCTTTGAGGTGTGGCACACAGCAGACATCATTCGGGGCACCATCACGAGGATGTTAGATAGGTGGTTAGGCAGTGGATGTGGGCTCAGCAAGGGATTCATGGTGACCGATGGTGCCCTTGACATGAAGAAGTACAGATGCACTGGGGAACCCATATGGCAATAAAAAATATCCAAATTGGACTTATATAGAGTCGTCTCTCTTCAGTTTCAGTTATTCTTTAATTCTTATTTCATACAAATCCCGACACGTTTCGCCTATAGCTTTTTCAAGGGACGGTTTTTATATTGAAGGACCAACTTCAGCTTATTAAGAAATCTCTTGAGAGAGTATAAGGTCAGGAAGCTTGTGGCATCTCTTCACTGGGACCCACCCCTCCCAGTTCATTCATTTTTACTCTTGACATGAAGAAGGCAGTTAAGGACATGGGCTGATGCATGTCTCCTGTTTGGCCCAGATCCTCTACGTGGTGGTTAAGGATGCCCTTGGGATTGGCTCCAAAGGAACCGGTTCATCCGCTGAAGCCACTGATTGCTGGCATTTTATTGAGATGTGCTGGAAGATTGTGGCTCACTTCTCCCACAGCTCATATGACCTCTCTCAGCTGGGGAAGAAGCGTGTCCCGGTGGGTGTGCCAGAGCATTGCCTCACTGGAGAAGTCAGCAAGTGTTGGATCTCCACCCGTGCCATGCTTGAGTGCTTGCTGGAGCAGAGGAGAGCCCTTGATGCCCTTGCCCATGAGACAATGAATTTTGGTCCTGGGTCATAGTTCACCAATTGGAGAGACCATGGCCCAGACTGTGAAGGTTCTTGGGCCCATCAAGACCGTAATGGAGATGCTCTCATCTGACATGGCGAGTTTGGATCTGGTCTTGCCCATAGTCCATGTGTCGTACTTGCCCCCTTTGTAGAACCAGCCCAAGGACATGCAGACATAGTTCCAGACGTGTGTGCGGTTGCATGAAGACTCATGAAAGGGTTTGAGGACCGGTTTGAGCCCCTGTGCAAGTCAAGAACATACTGGGTTGTGGCCTTGTGTGATCTGTACATCAAGGGCAGAATTGCAGAGAAAGAGAGGAACCTCCCAGAATGGTGCGATATGCTCATTTGGACCATTTATGCACTGGAGGTTTCATGCCAGGCTGCAGGCTGGAGTTTTAGTCATGACAGGTTGCCCCACCTCTTCCTGCACACACATGCCGGAGCATTTGGCCTGGCGCACCTCATCCGCTCCCGATTTGTGCTCCTGGGGCAGTGAAGTTCTCAGTGCATAAACGTTCTTGGAGGGTAAACTGGTGGATGTCCCTGGAGGCTGAGAAGGCAGCCGAGGCAGGGGGGGGGGAGGAATCAGCATGTCCGCTACTCCTCCCCCACTTGGCCCTTTTTTTGCCTCCTACCCCCAGGACAACCTCACTGAGACACTTGAGCAGAAGGACTTCTTGCTGGGGTTCCTCCATCCTTCTTCTTCCTCTGAGGGCAGTATGTGCCCGAGGGAGGTCAGCACACCTGCAATGGTGAGGGCTTACCTCAGGGAGCCCCAGGAGTCATAGAGCAACTGTCCTTTACGATACTGGCCCATGATGGAGGCAGTCTGGCTGGCCCTCTCCCGCTTGGCCTGTGTCTACCTTTCATGTCTGCTGATAAGCGTCCACAGAATTGCTGTGACTACATCCCCTATGAGCCTGTTCTAAAATTATCTCTCCAGGTTTAAAATCTGATAGAGAGAAGCCTCCATCCTTTAAGATGTCTTGAAGAGATCTTAATATACATCATAGAATACAGGCAAACCACACTATAAACAATATTTCTGGATAAACAATTCATGATGGATCTGTTCTTTATAACACAGTCAAGTCAAGTCAAACTTTATTACAATTGTTCATACCAAGTTATATAAAGTCAGTAACATTCCCTCACTGGCAGCACAATGTGCTGCCTTGTGTTTCTTGATGCAGAAAAAGCATTTGATAATGTTCAGTGGAAATTCCTACAAATGACTTTACAAACAATGGGATGTGGGGAGATGTTTTTGAAATTAATCCAACAAATATATTCAAAACTGGAAGCAATAATTTTGGTTAACGGAATGCTTACGTGTGATAAAATCCAGATAAGGAAGGGTACCAGACAAGGTTGCCCACTATCTCCCCTATTATTCAATTTAGTCCTAGAAACAGTAGCAACAGAAATCAGACACACAACAGAACTTCCTAGGCTGTATGTCAAAGGAGAGGAGTTCAAGGTGAAGAGTTATGCTGATGATGTAGTTTTTATTTTGACCAGCCCTGAAGAATCAGTTCCACAGTTATTAGTCATTCTGAAATGTTTTGGCGAATATGCAGGTTATAAAATAAATAGATAAAAAACTAAAATAATGCTGATAGGGGCCTCAGAAAAACTGTTGAACGATCTAAAGACAGAAACTGAATGTGAAGTTAATCCAGGGAAAATAAAGTATTTGGCAGTTGTTTTAAAGACATTCAAAACCTATTTGAAAAGGATGTTTCACTGTTTGCCATTAATTCTTTTGCATAGTCTTCCTCAGTGGTCTCCCATCCAAGTACTAACTCTGGCTGACCCTGCTTAGCTCCTAAGCTCTGAGGAGATCAGGCTAGGTTGGGCTAAGACTGTTCATGGAATATGTGATGATGGCGACAACAGGAACTAGGTTTGTCATCATTCAGGGAGGCCTGGAGGTCTCTATGAAGCAGTCTTCCCCAGCCCACGGGCCGCTGACCACTCCCATGCCGCGGGGCCCTCGGTACCGGGCCGTGGGGGGGAGGGAGGCATGGGTGCTGGGGCGCCAGTGGAGGTGCCTCCCTCCCTGCGACGCGGCGCGGTGCTTGCTGTGCCAGGGTCTCATTGAATGTGGGTGGGTCGGGGCTTCTGATTGAGGGACCAGGGTGCAGCTCTGCAGCAGGCAAGGGTTGGGACGTTGGGGTCTCGGGACAGAAGGGGTAGCAGGGGGGATGTGCGCGAGCGACCTTGCTGGCCTTTTTTGATTGTTTCGCTGCTGGCGACGAGGGAGCTCGAGAGCCCGCTTCCCCGCTCATCTCTGACCCCTGCTGGTCCCAAAGCAGTCGTAGCAATGAGGAAGGGCACCTGCCGCTGTTTTCCCAGCCGGGCCTTGGGGGTCTGGCCCGTGCAAACACAAGCTTGTCCCACACGTGCCTTCCGGAGCGTCGGCTGCAGAGCTGAGCGTTGCGACTCGCTGGTTGGACGGACACACAGGGCTCCGGCGGGGGCTGATGACCAAAGCGGGACGCTCCTGTTGGGGGCAACAAACCACCGCAAAGCCTTTGGGGGGCCAAACCGCACAGGAGTCTTCTATGTGTGGAGAACTTTTTTGCGGTTTGGTCCCCCCAAAGGCTCCGCAGTGTTTTGTTGCCCCCAACAGGAGCCTCACGCTTTGGTCATCAGCACCCGCAGGACCCTGCACGTCTCCTGGTCCCCGGGCCTCCCTCTCCCCCCCCCTAGTCCCCAGCCTGAAAAAAGTTGGGGTCCACTGCTCTGAAGCACAGCTGGTCTCCAGGTAAAAGAGATCAATTCCACTTGAAAAAATGACTGCTTTGGAGGGTGGACTCTATGACATTGTACCCTGCTAAGGTTCCACCTCTTTCCAAACTCCAACCTTTTCAGATTTCCCCCCAAATTTCCAGGAATCTTCCAACCCAAAGCTGATAACCTTAGCAAAAACTGAAGCAAAACCTGCAGAAATGTGACAGCAGGCAGCAGGGAATAAAAGTTAAGGAGAGAGCTCCTGCCAAATACTCACAAGATGTTCCCTCCTGCCCAGTATTCTGTAGGCAGACAGGAAGTTTATGTAGCCCTAATGTCTCTAAGTTGTGTGACAAGTTCATTGGCTCTGTTCTAAAGACAGAACTTTTAATGAGATGGGTATGCAACAGCTCGCAAACAAATGTTACAATAAATGCCTTTCTGATATAAGGCAGATATGTCCAAATATGTCAAGATGTATGTCATTTCATCTATATAAACACTTTTTGTGTATCATACAGTACTATGTACAAAATGTATTGGCTTCGGTTTTCATAGCCCTCATGAATGATGCTGTTGATCCAATAAACCTATATTTCATGCTTCCTTTGTGAAGTATTTGTTGATATCTCTGCACTCCTCTGTGCTGTCTATCATTCTAAATATTATTCAGCCTTTTGGTTCAAGCTGCAATATCTTCTGTGACTCAAATCCTGACTACACAGGTCTGAGGTTCCCACTTCAGACAATGGATTGGTTAGCGGATCCTGGTCAGAGTTTTTTTTTTTTTAATCCACCACCACCCATCATAAATTCTGCCTATACAGATTTATTTATGTATTTTATCTGGGTGTCACCAAGAGGGATGAGCATGAACTGGTTCACAAGGCAAAATTCATCATGCATTTGGTCCAGTTTGTGCCCCCCCAGACTGAGATTATGGGCAGGCACTTCCCCTAAACATTTCCTCAACTTCTGTCTGGTTTGGGGATTCAGTCCATTTACATTTATAAACTGAGCCGGGCAATCTACACTATAAGCCATATCCCCCCCCCCCCCATAATTGGGAGAATGCAAAACAGACTGTTGAAATGGTTGGCAACCATTTCACTAACTGATTTATCTTCCCCCTGTTTCAAAGTGGAAGGGAGAAAAATTTATCACTGAAATGGCTGGTAGTCATTTCTACTTCACAGCAGTGCTGGTTCATTCTGGGGCTTTTGGTTCATTTCATTTTGGGGATTGGGTTTGGAATACCCCAAGCCCTGAACTGTACCAGAATTTTCTAGTCCATGCCCATCCGTAGGATCTGCAAAAACATACTTGAAAATATTTTCACAAATGCCTCCCTTTTTTGGAGGTGAATCCATGTGCTACTTAAACAGAAGGGAAAATTGGCATCATCTGTTAACCACCTGCTCAAAGCTGGTTAGCTTGGGCTAGCCCAATCTCCTCAGATCTCAAAACCTAAGCAGGGTTGGTCCCGGTTGGTACATAGATAGGAGACTGCCAAGGAAGTCCAGGATTGCAACACAGAGCCAGACAATGGCAACCCATCTCTGAACATTTCTTGCCTTGAAATCCCACAACGTTGCCATAATTTTTTTTAATGACCTGTCCTATTGCGAAGGGAAGATTCCTAGTCTCCCCACAGCTTCTAATGTGCAGGGATCCTTCCTTCTCATCTGTTTATTTGATGAAGACTGATCTAATAGTGCGATTTAGTCAGAGCAATAGTGATCAGTTAACATAGGCAGTGATTCATCAGAGGGGATAATGACAGTGTGAGTTAATCAATCATGAAGCTATTCAGCCCTTGATTGTTGTATGTTGCCTTCACAAGGAGAAAACAGGGAATGGCAGCGTGAATAGCTTAGATTGCAGAACAATTGTATCCGAAGTACTTTAAAATACAAAAGAAAAGGCAGACTGGCTTTGATTTTCCTTTCAAAAAATTCCACCTCAGGAAGAAAAAAGCTTATTAGTGAACACTCATGCAGCCACTAGAGGTGGAGCAGGCTTCATTTATCAGGCACACACGGATGGTAATTTGGTTCTAAATTAGTGATGCATATAGTTGGGTATTAGTAAAGAACTTCCCTTTATCCATGATTTCTCCATTACTCAATCGATCCATTAAACCTTAAGCTTCTTGTGGTAAACAGTGATCATTTCCACACTAGGGTTTTGGCTCAGATTCCCATTTGCATAGGGTCGAGTTTTTCATCCATTTCCACATTTTAATCCCCTTTTCCCAGCAAACACCCAACTTACCCCCTCAGTTGCCCCAAAGCAAGGGAATCCTCAGAAATCCGATTTTCACTTTTTGAACCGGGAGCTAACGGGGTATGAGTCAAGTCTGGCCAATGAGGATACATGGACATTCCAGCTTTTGGGGTCTGTGTCCAACAAACGTAAAGTAAAGGAGGCAATATGCCCACTGTTGGGTGCAAATGGACAAACTCTAACGGAGGATGCAGAGAAGGCAGAAAGGCTGAGCGCCTATTTTAAATCTCTTTTTCCCCACAGGTCAAAGGGTTTAGGCACATCTAGAGATGGCAGTAGCCAAGAGATAGTGTCTGGGTGGCATGTTGACATGGACAGAGAGGTTGTCGAGAGGCATTTAGCTGCATTGGATGAGTTCAAATCCCCTGGGCCAGATGAAATGCACCCGAGAGTGCTCAAAGAACTTTCCGGAGAACTTGCACAACCCTTGTCCATCATCTTCGGGACCTCTTTAAGGACTGGAAATGTCCCGGAGGACTGGAAGAGAGCAAAAGTTATTCCAATCTTCAAAAAAGGGAGGAAGGATGACCTGGAAAACTACAGACCAGTGAGTCTGACCTCTGTTGTGGGGAAGATAATGGAGCAGATATTAAAGGGAGCGATCTGCAAACATCTGGAGGACAATTTGGTGATCCAAGGAAGTCAACATGGATTTGTCTCCAACAGGTCCTGTCAGACCAACCTGGTTTCCTTTTTTGACCAAGTGACAGCTTTGCTGGATCGTGGAAATTCGGTTGATGTCATTTACTTAGATTTTAGTAACGCTTTTGATAAGGTTCCCCATGATGTTCTGATGGATAAATAGAAGGACTGCAATCTGGATTTTCAGATAGTTAGGTGGATAGGGAATTGGTTAGAGAACCGCACTCAAAGAGTTGTTGTCAATGGTGTTTCATCAGACTGGAGAGAGGTGAGTAGCGGGGTACCTCAGGGCTCGGTGCTCGGCCCGGTACTTTTTAACATATTTATTAATGATCTAGATGAGCGAGTGGAGGGACTACTCATCAAGTTTGCAGATGACACCAAATTGGGAGGACTGGCAAATACTTCAGAAGATAGATACAGAGTTCAATGAGATCTGAACACAATGGAAAAATGGGCAAATGAGAACAAGATGCAATTTAATAAAGATAAGTGTAAAGTTCTGCATCTGGGTCAGAAAAATGAAAAACCTGCCTACTGGATGGGGGATACGCTTCTAGGTAACACTGTGTGTGAACGAGACCTTGGGGTACTTGTGAATTGTAAACTAAACATGAGCAGGCAGTGTGATGCAGCGGTAAAAAAGGCAAATGTCATTTTGGGCTGTATCAACAGGGGCATCACATCAAAATCACAAGATGTCATAGTCCCATTGTATATGGCACTGGTCAGACCACACCTGGAGTACTGTGTGCAGTTCTGGAGGCCTCACTTCAAGAAGGATGTAGATAAAATTGAAAGGGTACAGAGGAGAGCGACGAAGGTGATCTGGGGCCAAGGGATCAAGCCCTATGAAGATAGGTTGAGGGACTTGGGAATGTTCAGCCTGGAGAAAAGGAGGCTGAGAGGGGACATGATAGCCCTCTTTAAGTATTTGAAAGGTTGTCACTTGGAGGAGGGCAGGATGCTGTTTCCGTTGGCTGCAGAGGAAAGGTTGCGCAGTAATGGGTTTAAACTACAAATACAACGATATAGGCTAGATATCAGGAAAAACATTTTCACAGTCAGAGTAGTTCAGCCGTGGAATAGGCTGCCTAAGGAGGTGGTGAGCTCCCCCTCACTGGCAGTCTTCAAGCAAAGGTTGGATACACACTTTTCTTGGGTGCTTTAGGATGCTTTGGGCTGATCCTGCGTTGAGCTAGGATGGACTAGATGGCCTGTATGGCCCCTTGCAACTCTCTGATTCTGTGATGAACTGAGAGGCAAAACCAGCCTTGGCAGGGCCCCATCCCCAGGCCTGTCTCACCTCACTCCTCCAGCAGAGAGGGAAACAGCTGGCCTACCACTCCTGCTCTACCCTGAGGCCAGCTCACTCACTCACCACCATGACAGCTGCCTAAAATTGAAATGGTACAGAGGAGAGTGACGAGGATGATCTGGGGCCAAGGGACCAAGTCCTATGAAGATAGGCTGAGGGACTTGGGAATGTTCAGCCTGGAGAAAAGGAGGTTGAGAGGGGACGCAGTAATGTTTTTAAACTACAAGTACAACGATATAGGCTAGATATCAGGAAAAAGTTTTTCACAGTTAGAGTAGTTCAGCGGTGGAATAGGCTGCCTAAGGAGCCGGTGAGCTCCCCCTCACTGGCAGCCTTCAAGCAAAGGTTGTATTCACACTTTTCTTGGATGCTTTAGGATGCTTAGGGCTGATCCTGCGTTGAGCAGGGGGTTGGACTAGATGGCCTGTATGGCCCCTTCCAACTCTATGATTCTATGATTCTATGATTGTTCTCCCCTCCCTGGAGAATCACTTCTATCAGCAATCTCCCCTGCCCTTTTTTCTTTCCTCTTGTTCATCCTGATGAAAGCAGCCAATAATCTGCCACCACCGTTTTGCTGCCTCTGCCCTTCCATCTCTGACATCTTGTTGCCTTTTTTCAAAAACTCAA
The DNA here is from genome assembly GCF_049243985.1 of Paroedura picta. Lineage (NCBI taxonomy): Eukaryota > Metazoa > Chordata > Lepidosauria > Squamata > Gekkonidae > Paroedura > Paroedura picta. Next base: position 105,801,737 of record NC_135371.1, on the reverse strand, counting down.
CTACAATTGCATTGTATTGTGATCCCACTGTAATAGCGTGTTCCCCTCCACCTGCTGCCACCTGCCCCTGTTTTGCTGACTGTGCAGCCAAGGCTCCACTGTGATCTTGCAGCAAATGGCAACCGCTTTTGCTCAACACAGCAAAGATGCCCAGCATTTCCTGACTGGAATTGGGACCATACAGAGTCTGCATAGTGACCTTGCTTGTACACCCTGGGGATGGCCTCAGTCGGGGAGGCAGAGGGTGGCATACTTGGGGGGGGGGGGGTTTGGCAAAACAAGGTTCAGGTTGGAGAAATGGGGCAGGCTGTGCAGCCGAGGCTCCAATCTTGCAGCATGGACCAACACTGCTTACCTGCCAAGACTAGAGGAGATTGGACCAGGCAGGGACAAGTGGGGCCAGCTGGGGCAGCATTTCCTCTTGGCAGGTAGAGAACTGAATCCTCCCCCAAGTATGCCACCCTCCACCTCCCCGACTGAGGCCATTCCTGGGGAGTACGAGCAGGGTCACCATGCAGACCCTGTCTGGACCTGACTGCATCCAGGAAATATTGAACATCTTTGCTGTGTGGAGTGCAAGTGAAGCCATCATATGCTGCAAAATTGCAGTGGAGCCTTGCATGTGGTAGTAGGAGACTGCAGAAAGAGGGCTAGGGCAGGCCTATGCCATTCTGTCTCCCCTGCCCCCAACCGCAGTTAAGTTAAAATTAAAGTACTTACTGCTCTGGACTCCAGGTGCTACCATGTGTGTCACTCCTCAACCAGCAAGGTTTTGTATGGCCAGGGCCCCTCCCATTCCCACCCCTTTTAGGCCTATCATTAGCCATGGGGTGGTGGTGGATGACATGACCATATATAGTCATATTATCTAATAATATTTTTAAAAAATATCAAAAAAATTACCTCCCGCTCAATTGACGTTCCAGGACTGTCACAAAACCCCAGACCATCGTGAAATTCCAGTTGAGAAAGCCTGCTATAAATACAGAGCCTGCCACCATTCAGCATTCACAGGACTGAGCTAGATGCCTATAGATTTGCCTTCTCATGCCCTATGATTCAAATACAGTACAGAAGTGGACGCCCACATATCTACTTTTATATTTTTATATCTCATCCTAAATAAAAAATGTGGTCAATATAGCATTAACATGTATGCAGAGATATAGCCTTGATATGTATTATTTGGAGCAGAGAACAAATAATACTGCTTGGTCAGAAAAAAAGAATCAAGGAGATACAAAACAATACCTTGTTATGATGAAGTGACATAGTTTTGGTGGTACAGTCAGTATCCCTAAGCATGCCCCAGAGTTTGCAGCCCAGACCTGACAAAAGAGCACTTGGGCACATAAAGATATTTACCAAGGAAATAAGCAGCCCACCTTAACATTTGTCTCAGCCACCGCAGGATGTGTTTGCTTCACAATCCAGTTTGTTGGCATGAACTTGGAGTGATATTTAATTGTCCCAGTAAGGAGGGCTGGGAGGCTTTAATACAGAAGCTGACAAGTGAACAGTGCATCGAGTGCACGCAAGAGAAAAAGGAGAGTGCTTTGCCTCTTCATGGTCAGTGCAGGTGCCTTTCGCTTCTTTGTGGACCTCAGTGGCATCTTAGAATGTCTTCCTCATCTCCCCTATTCCCCGAATGCGAAGTTCAATCCTTGCTAAATCCCATGGGAATCTGAGCAAAGCATTCTGAGGCTGAAAGGCTACTGTTTCTAGCTATGAAAAATAAATATCAAATGACCTACTTACCCTCTCCTTCAAGCTCAACTCTCAATAAAGTCGTTAATAAGTAGAATCTACAAATAGATTTTGAATACTTCGAAGGAGCTGCACAGTTAAATAATAATAATAATAAGGCACAGAAACTGATAACAGGAAACAAGGCATGTGCTCCATCAAAATTGTTAAAATTACCTCACTGGGACATTATTACAAAGCACTTTTCCTTTTGCACAATCCAAAGAAGAGCTTAGCTTGTTTGCAGTGTAAACAAGATACATGCCCTCCATAAACCTTCTTACTCTTAAGGTCTGGTTTATATTTTGCTTTGTACCTAGAGCAGAAACCAAACTTTCCCCTACTAATATCAGGTACCTGTATTGCTACAGTTTGACCACTATAGACAGAGGAGTCAGAAGAGACGTGCACTCTAGTGCTGGAGAACAGGGGAATTAAAAAAATTACGAAAAGTTTAACTCAATACGAGGGTTTTTCTGCAAGCAAAGGTGGGTGCCAGTTTTCCTGGAATTCAGCCATTTTGGGTTAATTTTTGGCTTTTCTGAATTTGCATCCAACCCAACCGTCGACTCGCACTACTATCCTGAAGCATTCATTGACAGCTTGAGGAGAACTGCGCTGATACAGATGGGTCATACAGCCAGTCTGGAAACAGAAGGGCATTTTCAAATCTGTAACAAGATTTCCTCACTTTCAGAAGCCTGGGTATTAATCTTGTAACCCCACAGCTTATTCACAGACTCACAAACTCCTGGCTTACAGGGTTTAATGGATGGATATATTTTGTTCATCTCCCGTACAAATTCAAGTGACTTGCTAGAGTCCTTTGCCTCCAAATGCCCAAAGCCAGACAGTTTTTCCTCCCTGTGTACATCTGGCTGTTTTCTAAAGAGGGAAGCAATGAGTAATGTGTCTGCCAGGAACAGAAATTCCCAGGAAAAGCAAAGTATGCAGATGTTTCATTGCCCGAAGGTGTAAAAAGCAATTTAGTTAGCATCTGTAGTGTGCAAAACTGGTTTTACAGGCCCATATGCCCCGAATGCTAATCAGATAAAAACTAAACTGAGAACATTGTTAATGTTCAATATGCTGAAGGAAAGTTACAAGCACATGTTGCTTTTTACAAAAATAGCTACTGTTGCAATGCTACATAGTAAGGCAGATTCTGGTGGGTAGCCCTGTTGGTCTGAAATAGCACAACAAAATCAGAGTCCAGTGGCACCTTTAAGACCAACAAAGGTTTATTCAAGGTGGGAGCTTTCGAGTGCAAGCACTCTTCCTCAGACTAATGAACAACTATCATAACAGTGGAAATATAAGGCAAAAGCTAATTATGGTCAATTAGCTAACTGTGTCACAACATCCAAATGATGACATATGATTTTTTTTTTTTGCTAAAACAGCCAATCAGTCCCAGTGAGTTCAGTTGTAGTTCACAAAAACATTGGAGAAATAAAACTGTCACTTTCCCAGTTGTTGCTGGCCCCATCCATCTCTACCCAAGAGTGGAAACATCCCTGCAAGTGACAAGCTGTGCTGGCAGCTCTCTTGTCCTGAGACCAGAGAGTTAACATTCTTATAAGTCTTTAGCATGTCTAGTTCCACAGCTACTTCATTCATCACTTTGATAACTTTGAAAGGACCCACAAAATGCGGACTTAGTTTTCTGGAGGGTTGCTGGCAATGCAAATGTCTTGTTTTATTTTATTTGGGACAACGTGACTGTAATGTGATGTTAGCAATATGTAATGTAATTTTGAATTTAGTAAATTATTTATTTATTATATTTATTTACCGCTCTCCCCGGAGGCTCAGGGTGTTTTACATAAAACGTAGAAACAATACAAGAAACAATCCATAACATACAGATAGCTATAACATTAATACTATTAACTGATAATTGTAACAGTGGTAACAGTGCAAACAGGTCCAGGAGCAGAACACATTGATGAATTTCTGGGAGGGACTTAGGATGGGTATTGTCATATTGGGTCCAAATTAGGAATAACAGCTTGCGATCAGTATTTGAAGAATCATTTACTCCAGTGGTCCCCAACCTTTTTATCACCAGGGACCGGTCAATGCTTGACAATTTTACTGAGGCCGGGGGGGGGGGTAGTCTTTGGCCAATAGATGTCGCTGCCACTGCCTGATCCCCTGCTCCACTTTCCTTCCCGCCAGCCCCCCTGACTTCCTGCCACCCACTGGGGGATGCTGCCAGCAGCAGCTATGCAGTGCCACGCCAAGGGGGAGCCTCACTAAAGGTGAGCTGGCGGCAGAGTGGCAGGGCAGCCCCCGAGGCAGCAGCCAGAGAGGAGAACGAGGAGGAGCCGCGGCCCGGTACCGACTGATCTACAGACCTGTACCCGTCTCCGGACCGGGGGTTGGGGACCACTGCCTATGGCCATTTGGTCTCTTCCTTTTCCCATCGTTTTTATACCCATAGTTGTCATCAAGATGTTGTGACTTCCTTGATGTAATATCTGCTTTGTGTGCCCAGGAAGGGAGGCACCTCTTCTGGCCACTTTATGTGTGTGCTAGAATTTTGTGAGTTCTTCTGTAAGGGGGATCATCTCTATGTTAATGAGACTGCCCACCCAGAAGTCTTGAAATTATGTCATGATTCTAAAGGAGCAGGGCTTTTGGTTTTGTAAAGACATCTGACTCTCAGTCATTATTGGTGGCCAACCCTATGGAAAGACATGGAGACTTATGTGCAGGGGTGCCCTGCTTGCCTTACAGCCAAGAAAGCAGGGGAGGGAAACTGTGAGGGCTCCTCCAGCTGCTAGGTACTCCTGCACCCTGTAAGAAAATAACAATGGACTTTATTATGGATCTCCCTCCTAGCAAAGGCTAAATGGTAGTCTAGGTGGTGGTGGATGTGTTCTCAACACAAGCACACTTCATCCCATGCACAACTATTCCCACAGCCCCGAAACTTGCCTCTTTGTTTGCCCAACATGTGTATAAACTCCACGGGATCCTGACATGTTGCCTTTCAGACAGAGGGCCCTAATTCATTGCCAAGTTCTAGCGGGAGCTTTTAAAGCTACTGGTGATAGAGCAAGTCCTTATTTCAGGTTACCACCCCGAGACCAATGGGAAGATCGAGAGAGTCAACCAGGTTCCAGAACAATACTTGCACTGCTTTAAGAAAATATCAACAGAATGACTGGGTTTCCCTGCTCCCACTACCAGAGTTTGCTTACAACAATGGGGTCCATGCCAGTATGGGGTTTTCCCTGTCTGAGGTAGTGTACTTTAGCGGCTGCTCCTACCTGGAACCCAAACACCAGGAGTCCCCCTGATTTGAAAACATGGGCTGCCCACATCCAGGAGTCCTGGTTGAATGTAGTTGACTCAATGGAGAGAGCCAAAGAGGAAGAATTTCAAAAAACACTGGGACAAATATTTAAAATATTTGTAAAATTCTTTATTTCTATAAATCTTAGTAACTTTTATGAACTACGGCTAAAAATTTTAAAAAAATTATTACAACAAAATATACAATTCAGTACAAGTGTTAAAACAATGAGCTGCCTCCTCCCAGCAACAGCTCATCTTTCTTTTAGGTTATACAGTTGGCAAACATCAGTGGAAGCATAAACTATTTTTTGGAAACAGCTCTCTGTGCAATGTCTCCTGATGAAATTCAAACAGAAACTCTCCTCACCATGGAGTCAGTGAGATGTTCCAAGCATTTCTCTCAATCCAGCTATTTAGGCTAGAATAGAAAACTTCCCTTTACCTCTAAGTATGTAAAATTAAGTACTCTAATAAATAGTTATTATATTAGTTAAGTACCAGCTTGGTAAATGTGCTGTTTCTGTTTGTTGTTTTTGTTTTCTTTCTTAGAACCTGACTCCTCCTTTCTGCAGCTTGTTTCTTTCTACAGATGTTGATAGTGGAATAAAGCTTCATAAAAACATAAGAGGAGCCAGCCCCTGCTGGATCAGACTGGTGGTCCATCTAGTCCAGCAGCCTCTCTCAGTGACCAACAATGAAAAGACAAAAACTGGGTAAAGATACCAAAAATACAAGAAGCCCAGTTAGGGACACCAGCCTCCAGGTGGGCCTGAGGATCCTCTGGACTAGCAGCTAATCTTCAGACTACAGAGCTCAATTTCTCAGGAGAAAATAAATGCTTTAGAGGGTGGACTCTCTGGCATTATAATTCACTGAGGTTCTTGTCCTCCCCAAGCCCAACCCTCAAATCTCCAGGAGTTTCCCAACCTGGAGCCAGCAGCCCCACCTACATCCCCCATCAATGGCAAGGAGTAATCTAGCAACCTGCACCCAATCCACCTCCCATTTCCACCATCTCACCTTTTCAAAGTCATATACCCCAGCCCAGAACCCGGCCAGAACCACCTCCCCCCTTCTTCCTAATTTTCTCTTTCCCAGATCATCTAAACCAGGGGTGGCCAAACTGTGCATCTCCAGATGTCCATGGACTACAATTCCCATGAATGGGAATTGGAAACAGAAACATTCTCACTGTGTAGAAAAAAACTCCTTTCTCTAAGACCAAGGTGAGAAATATGAGTAGACGATCACTGGAACCAGGTTGGATTACACAGTCTAGCAGAGGGGTTAGATGTCCTGAGATGGGATTCCATTTCAGCTCCTGTCACAAGCTTGCTGCAGATGCAGCCAACAATTCATGGTCTAGTCTAGTTCTAAAAAAGCACATGGCACATTCTTCTTGCATGTAGGTAGGTGTACACATGACAGAATGCACTACTGTGACAAGAATTCCTGGTCATAGAAAGCTAGTATCTTTTTGTTTAAGTATGACCTTAATACAGTGATTCCCAAAGTGGGCGCTACCGCAACCTGGTGGATGCTGCAGTGACCCAGGGGGGCAGCGATGGGCCACAGGTGCATTTGGGGGCGATGAATAACTATTAAAAAAATTTTTTTAAAAATAATTTCCAGGGGGCGCTGAGTAATATTTTTTCTGGAAAGGGGGCGGTAGGCCAGATAAGTTTGGGAACCACTGCCTTAACACAAGGGAAAAATGGGCAAATGAGAACATGATGCAATTTAATAAAGATAAGTGTAAAGTTCTGCATCTGGGTCAGAAAAATGAAAAGCATGCCTACTGGATGGGGGATACGCTTCTAGGTAACACTGTGTGTGAACAAGACCTTGGGGTACTTGTGGATTGTAAGCTAAACATGAGCAGGCAGTGTGATGCAGCGGTAAAAAAGGCAAATGCCATTTTGGACTGTATCAACAGGGGCATCACATCAAAATCACAAGATGTCATAGTCCCATTGTATACGGCACTGGTCAGACCACACCTGGAGTACTGTGTGCAGTTCTGGAGGCCTCACTTCAAGAAGGACATAGATAAAATCGAAAGGGTACAGAGGAGAGCGATGAGGATGATCTGGGGCCAAGGGACCAAGCCCTATGAAGATAGGTTGAGGGACTTGGGAATGTTCAGCTTGGAGAAAAAGAGGTTGAGAGGGGACATGATAGCCATCTTTAAGTATTTGAAAGGTTGTCACTTGGAGGAGGGCAGGATGCTGTTTCTGTTGGCTGCAGAAGAGAGGACGCGCAGTAATGGGTTTAAACTACAAATACAATGATATAGGCTAGATATCAGGAAAACAATTTTCACAGTCAGAGTAGATCAGCAGTGGAATAGGCTGCCTAAGGAGGTGGTGAGCTCCCCCTCACTGGCAGTCTTCAAGCAAAGGTTGGATACACACTTTTCTTGGGTGCTTTAGGATGCTTTGGGCTGATCCTGCGTTGAGCTAGGATGGACTAGATGGCCTGTATGGCCCCTTGCAACTCTCTGATTCTGTGATGAACTGAGAGGCAAAACCAGCCTTGGCAGGGCCCCATCCCCAGGCCTGTCTCACCTCACTCCTCCAGCAGAGAGGGAAACAGCTGGCCTACCACTCCTGCTCTACCCTGAGGCCAGCTCACTCACTCACCACCATGACAGCTGCCTAAAACCTGTGAGAACTTCAATTTCTAAATAAGTAACTTCATGAAGCGGAAAGTTTCTTTATTATAAGAAAATGAGAGCATCTACAATGAAGGCAAAGTCAGGACTGAGGAATAAAGCACAGAACAAACAATATAAGGGTTTGTTTCTCCACCCCCCACCCCCAATTGAGAATGCAATCCAGGCACAATTCAAAGGAGACAAAACAGAGATAACCAGGACATCAGACCTGGGAACTAAGGGACACTACAAAAGGGAGGGTAGGGAAGTGTGGGAAGGATAGGGAGTTGTGAAACATAATTGCAGGAAACAACCTTGGGGTGTCAGACTAGAGCATCTGTGTTAGATCAGGGCAAGACAGGTCAAAGCATCATATAGCACGTTTATTAGAGTCTGGGTGCACCCAAAATCCAGCACCCCTTTTACCCTCACCCCCACTCCTGTCTTTGGGATCGACAGAATCACTGGGATAAAGAGGAGGGGAATGGGACTTAACGATCACCTGCCTCTACCATGGACCTGCTGGTGGGGCTGTCTCACAACAGGTCAGCCCTGTTTTCCACTGGCTTGCAAGGTGCCTCCTCCTCCTCAGACTCTCTGAAGGATGGCAGGGCAAGGGGCTCGATCAAGGGGGTCAGCAACACACGCACGGTCTTCTTGATTGCTCTGGCTGCTGGGGCAGAGGTTGCTGTCTTTGATGCTTTTGTTTGAACTTGTATTGGCTTCTTTTCCTTACAGGTGGGGCACGGCTAGGAAGTGCCCAAAACCTCCGCAGCCCAGGCATAACCATTTCTCCCGACAGAGTGACTTCTCTGTGGCATTGTATGCCACGGCTTCGTGGTGGAATTCTTCCTAGGGAAACTTGGTTGCTTTGCTGCTTTCTCACGCATCTACCATTTCCAGGATTTGCAGGTGGCCCTCAACTTCTCCCACTAAGTGAATCATAGAATCATAGAATCATAGAGTTGGAAGGGGCCATACAGGCCATCTAGTCCAACCCCCTGCTCAACGCAGGATCAGCCCAAAGCATCCTAAAGCATCCAAGAAAAGTGTGTATCCAACCTTTGCTTGAAGACTTCCAGTGAGGGGGAGCTCACCACCTCCTTAGGCAGCCTATTCCACTGCTGAACTACTCTGACTGTGAAAAACTTTTTCCTGATATCTAGCCTATATCGTTGTACTTGAAGTTTAAACCCATTACTGCGTGTCCTCTCCTCTGCAGCCAGCAAAAACAGCACCCTGCCCTCCTCCAAGTGACAACCTTTCAAATACTTAAAGAGGGCTATCATGTCCCCTCTCAACCTCCTTTTCTCCAGGCTGAACATTCCCAAGTCCCTCAACCTATCTTCATAGGGCTTGGTCCCTTGGCCCCAGATAATCTTCGTCGCTCTCCTCTGTACCCTTTCAATTTTATCGATGTCCTTCTTGAAGTGAGGCCTCCAGAACCGCACACAGTACTCCAGGTGTGGTCTGACCAGTGCCGTATACAATGGGACTATGACATCTTGTGAATCCAGCCTAGTAGGGTCACGGGGTGGGCTTGTCCCAAGCACTGCTTCAGGAGTTTCCTCCTTAAGCCATCATGGAAAACCTACACCTTGCTGTTCTTATTCCGCTCTGGCACTTGGGCTGCCAGCCGACGAAATTCACTCGCATACTGGGCAACTGTCTTGCTACCTTGGAGCACGTTCCTGAGTTACTCCTGGGCCACCTCTGCCTGAAGTGGGTCTTCAAACTGGTTGCACAGGGTCTGTATGAAGAGCTCATAGTTCTGGAGCTCTGGAGCTTCCACATACCTCTCTGCTGCCTCCTTTTCGAGAATGTCCATTATGTAACATACCTTCTCAGCTCTGTCTGTGAATAGGTGCCCACAATCCAACATAAGCCATGCACCTGGACCAGAAGTAGCTATAGCACTGTTACCTTTAGGGGCTATAGAGCATTCTGATTTTTTAAAAATCTCTCAAAATCTTTCCAGTGGTGCATTGGGGGAAATGGTGAATGACAGTGGATAAGTCACAAATGCCTCTGCATTGTAAGGTTACTGAATATAAAGTGATTTGCTGCCCTGTGGATACAGCTCTATACTACAAAAAGAAAGCCAATGCTTGTAGGTATCGCCTCAGTGGGCCACAAAGTGCCAGGGTAAAGTTTTCGACAACTGCCCATCAGATTTTCAAGGGAGGAGGCAATGTGTATGATGTGAAAAGTGTGTGGGGGGATTCTTAGATTCCAGGGAAGCCAGGTAAGTACTAGCACTGGAACTTTTCACTGCTGGGGAAGTGAGTCACAAATAGTAGGGCTCCTAGCTTAGGCTGGGGAACACCTGGGGGGAGAGCCTTGATAGGGCAGGGTTTGAGGATGGAAGGGATCTCAGCAGGGTATAATGTCATAGAGTTCACCAAAGCAGCTGTTTTCTCCAGGGGAATGTAATGATTGTTATTTATTGCATTGTTATAATATTCTATGTAACCATTCTACAATATTTAATTTAAACCACCCAGAACCATATGGAAGGGCGGTATAGAAATATGAATGAATGAATGAATGAATGAATGAATGAATGAATGAATGAAATCTTGGTCATCTGGAGATCAATGGTAATAGCAGAAGACCTGGACGTTGACAGCCCCATATACAGGGTATAATGCTGTGCAGCAAGTGAGGTTAACATCAAGCAGAGAAGACGATCAGATCACTGCTGAAAGAGATGACACACCATTAGAATATTCTGGTGGGGGCTAATATCAAAAGATATCCCTGTATTCTTACTGACTGTTTTCTTGGTGTGGGGTGAAGTGATGTAAAAACTCCCATTTACTGTACCATCTGGAATTTTTCTTTTCTTCGTACAGACACTGTTCAAGATGCTCAAAGCAAATCCCACTTGTGTGTCAATGCTCTGGCATATTTTATGGTTCAAAAATGCCTTGATCATTCCAGAGACACTGAACACAACAGTCAAAGGACCTGAACGATGACTCTGGTAAACCACTAGTAATGGCCAGCTGAACAAGAAACAAAAGTTCTTTCCATTAAAAAAATTATAACCCTGTTTTGTTTTGTTTTTAATGTGGAGGGAATATGAGCCACTGCTGCTATCTTTCCATTCCAATGTGATGTTTTTCCTTCACTGGAGTACATTGCAATGATTTCCTTTCATGGAGAAGAACAAGTGGAAAATATGCTACAGGGACATATTACATTCTTGTAAGAATGATCATATCTCACTGGCAGATCCTTTTTACAAATGCCACATGAATTTTTCCACCCAGATACAACATAGCCAGTAGTCATTTGTGGAAGTCCTTCCAAAACATTCTTGTGGAGAAACAACATGATAGTTGAGCCAGCCGATGATGATCAGAGGCAAGGTGAGGCACAGAGCCCTCTCTCCCCTTCTGTGATACATATGTTCTTCCAATTCCTTGAGATGAGTGTACTTACACATTGCATTTAGATATCCATGAGATGCACAGCAGGGCATTTTAACTCAGACCTCTCCCATTCAAATGCAATACTCTTCACTTTGATGGAACTTAGTACAGCAGTTTATGCACAAATGTATGCTACAGATTCTCAACGCTCTATGCATGATGCTGTAAAGAAAAGCAATTGGTGGCTGGGGGGATGACAACAAAAATCTGGTGTTCAACCTTTTCTCTGCCAACCATGGTAGAATCTGCAGTCACATTTTTCCCACTGTAAATCTTGCCACATTCTGATCGATTTGAACCCGTATCTGCAGCCTTCCTTTTTCCCAATTTTAAACACATCACCCTTCTGTGTTTGCATTGTCCCAATTTTCAGTCTTCTTCCCACTTGATGGGGGGGGGGGTGTAACTCTCCAGCCAGCATTGAAGGAGCAAAAGGCTGGAGAGTGCTTTATTTCCTGCCTTTTGACTAGTCCTGAGTCTATAACTAGAGCTAGCTGTGGGAGGGGCAAGTGGAGCATGCTTGTTTATCCTTCTTTTCCTGCAGCTTCACAGAGAATGAGGAGGGGGAAGTAAATCCAAGTGGCAAATCTCAGAGAAGTGTGGGCTTTTGGAGTGCAGTCACTTTAAAACAGATCCCAAATTGAGGGCAAAAATAAGTCTTGCGAGGGAATGGCAACTGAGAATCATGCAGTCTTTGACCTGACGCTCTGACCAATCAGCATCAAACTGCTTTGCTACATCAGCGTTGGAGGCAAAACACAGAACATCTGCACTTAATACTGGGGCTCTTGGAGCAGTTTCCTCAAATGTGGTTAGTTATATCACTCCTGGATATCGTGTGGGAAAGATAGTGTCACTATGAAGCAATGTTGTGATTTAAAAACTAAATATCAAAATGGAAATCGAATAATTTGTAGATGACTTTTTAAATTTGGGGTCATCAGGGATAAAAAGCCCTGTGCAGATTCACCCCTGATCTCCAAATTACCTCCCAAGTCAAAAGACACACACACACATATACGCACACATATTTGAATTGCAGGTAGACGGGTGTGCACAAGGGGGTGTTTGGAGCAAAGACCCAGCATGGCAACCCTGAAGAATTGGCAATAGCCTTGAGGGTCTTAAAGTTGGCCTAACGGGTCAAATGCAAATGGAACATTCTCATATTATGTGTCTTCCTGGAGACAGTTTGAACAGGAGATAGTACTAGTCAGCAACTTCTGCCCATGCAAATGTGTTCAATTATGCAGCATTAACAGCATTGTCACTAGAGCCTCTTGTGGTGCAACTAGAGCCTCTTGTGGTGCAGAGTGGTAAGGCAGCCGCCTGAAAGCTTTGCCCATGAGGCTAGGAGTTCAATCCCAGCAGCCGGCTCAAGGTTGACTCAGCCTTCCATCCTTCCAAGGTCGGTAAAATGAGTACCCAGCTTGCTGGGGGGTAAACGGTAATGACTGGGGAAGGCACTGGCAAACCACCCCGTATTGAGTCTGCCATGAAAACGCTGGAGGGCGTCAACCCCAAGGGTCAGACATGACTCGGTGCTTGCACAGGGGATACCTTTACCTTTACCTAACAGCATTGTCATCCTAGCCCCCTTCCAAAAGTCTTTTGGGTGTCATCTTTCTTTCTGTTTCGCTATTAACTGTTTATTGGTTTACAGCTTGATACAAAATCTCTGTACTGTCTTGATGTATAAAAAAGCAATGATAAAGGGGGCCCTCCTTACCATCTGTACATGCAAAGTAGCGCTTAATGGTGGACTCTGTCCAAGGTTTAATGTTATGAGTTGTTAGAAAAACACCAAGCCACTCCCTGAGGGCAAAGTGTATCTGCTCTGCTTGGCATCTTGCAAGACCTCTGTTCCCAGAAATGCCCTTCCCTCCTGAAGCATGACACATTTTCTCTAACCATTCTCTGCAGTGATTATGACTCCTCCTCTAGTGGTGGTAGGGGTAGAAATTGCAGCCGCAGGAGGCTGTAAGAAAAACGGCACCAGTGAAGTGAGAAAATCTTGCCCTTGCATTATGTGGATGATCCAGAAAGCTTGGTTCAGTTTGGATTGGACGAAATCACCATTTGGAAGCAATCAAAGAGACAGACCCAGATGTTCAAGACACTAGCCTAATTTATGGGTAACTGGGACTTTATATCATTTTTATTGAATTTTTAGCCCATCCAGTCATGGAAACAAGGAGGCCCCCAGCTTGCCACAGTGCATGAAGATATCCCTCTCCATTTAGTAATCCCATGCTTTGGATTCAGAGAAATGTTGTTATAATTCTATTCAATGTATTATGTGAAGGGTTGTAGCTCAGAACCCATTTCAGTGGCTTTGCATCCCAAGTCCAAAGTTGTAACTATTTAAGCTGAAAGAAAATCCAAATACAGAGTGGCAAATCTGTTTCCGCACATGCCAGCTCATGGGACTATTGCCGGATTATACCAACCCTACCCTGTGTTTGTAAACCCTACAGGGGGAGACCAGCCGGTTGAGTGGATAAAGTGGCAGGGAGCTAACATGAGCAGTTGCCACTTCCTGCTATGATTGGGGAAGAGCCATATCCTCTGTCCCATATGTACGAAGACTATTTCCAAGCAGATGGTTCCTGTGAGTGTCTGCAAGGGTGGTGATGAAGGAGCCCTATGGCTTCCAAGACATGCTGACCCCTCCTTGTCCAAATAGCAAGCTGAAGATCAGCAGGGCCGGTGGGTGGCACTTACCTGGCCTAAGTGACTGCAAACAAACCCATCTTCTCTGGCGCACTTTCTCTCCCATCTCTTCTTTAGTGCTAAAGAACCAAGCTGGTCATCAAGGACGTTACCCTGTCCTGAGAGGCAATGTCAGAGCTGACCACCTCCAACAAGGCAATGCTTGAAGATGGATTCGGGTTGCCAAAATCCAGGTGGAGGTTGGGGCTCTCCTGGAATTACAGCTGGTCTCCAGTCTACATAGATTGCTTATTGATTGATTGATTGATTGATTGATTGATTACTTGTGTAAGACATTTATTCCATTTCTCCTGGAGAAAATGGGTGCTTTGGAAGCTGAACTGTATGGGATTGCACTTGATCAAGGTCTCCACACTTTGAGTAGAGTTGCCAGCAGAGATGCCAGTTCTGGGCTGGGAAACACCTGGGGATTTGGGGGATGGGCCCTGAGGTGGCAGGGTTTGGGGCAGGAGTGCAATGGCATATAATACCATAGAGTTCACCTTTCAAAGCAGCCATTTTCTCCAGGAGACCAGGGCAGAGTCTGCACTTACTTTCTTTATTCCATTGTCAATCCTGTTGAATTCAGATTGCTTTGAACTTGGGTCTTCCTCTCTCCCCTCTCCCCATTGAAACAGGAAAGTCTTCTTCACATGGTTAGGGAGGCTCAGAAGGGGGGGGGGAAACCAAGCCTCTTTCTTTCTTTTCTTGAAGGGGGGGGGGGAGAGGAGCCAGGCAGGGAGCCTCTTTCTTTTCTTGGAGGGGTGGGGGAGAGGATCGAAAAAGGCAGAGGAGGGAGGAAAAATCCAGGACCGACAGAAGTTGAGAGAAATTAGGGGCTTCTCCTTTAAGGCAAGCGTGTCACATGACCAGGTGTAGCCTATCAGAGGTTCTCTACCACAGAGCTTTCTTTCCAAGCTGGATATTCAGGATTAAAAGCAGTCTGAGATATCGCACAATAAAGGTAGGGTCACTTCGGATCAATCCTTCTTGCTGCAGAAGGAAAATTAAAATCGCCCAAAATCCAAACGGAAATTGTATTCTGTGTAGAGGGCAGGGACTGAATCGATCTGGGGTTGGAATAAAAGCTCCGTGCAGTTTACACCCTGATCTCTGTCACTGGAGATCAGTTGTCATGGCAGGAGCTCTCCAGCCATCACCTATAAGTTGGCAAGTTCCAAGGTCCCACAGGCAGGGGATGGGAAGGGAGGGTTGCCAGCTCCTGATTGGGAAACTCCTGGAGATTTGGGGATGAAGCCTGGGAAGGGCAGGAAGCTCAGTGGAGTACAAAGGCATACAATTCACCCTCCAAACCATCCATTTACTTCATAGGACCTGATTTCTATGGTCTGTAGATGAGCTGTAATTTGGGGGGTCCCAGGGTCTCACCAGGCAGCTGACATCCTTACCTACCAGGGTCCATCCTCAAATCTCCAGGCATTTCCATACCAGGAGCTGGCAACCCTAGATGTGACCCTGCAAAGCCGAGGGTGATTTAAGTTTGTTGAGAATCAGCTTGTGACTGTTGGCCGCCTCTCAGGCTGCCCTCTGACCAAAGGACGCCTTCCCCTTAGCCCTCCCTCAGCCAAGGCGCTCACCGAGGGTTTGTAGGATTGCTGAGAATGGTGTTGTCTTGCAGAAGGTTTTCTTCCACCTTGTCTACATTCACAAAAGGGATAATAAAGGGTAAAGGCATTCTCAGCATATATGCTGTAACCTTTACATGCTGTTCCAAGCCAAACAAAACTAACTGGTAGGCACTCCATCTGCCTTGAATTCAAGATGGTTTGATTACTAGCCCTGGGTCTGTGGCTTGCTTTACATAGGGACTTGCCTCTCTTTGACTGATTATGCATGACGGCAGCTCAGCATAGCCGTCACCAATTCCTAGTGCCGGAGCAGCATGCCTCTCCGCATTCATATGCACACAGGGGAAGAAATCCCCTAGCACACATGGTCCACCCCAGAGTTGTGCATGTGCATGAACAACTCTGAGGTGGGAAAGGTCCACTGCGCCTCACGGCAGCAGCAGCGGGGAGTGGGGGAGCACAGGATGATGGGATAGCGGCATGCCATGAAGCCAAATGGAAAGTTTTGTGTCCTTGCGGGGACACCATAAGTGTGAGGGAAGAGCCGGGCCTTTGGGGCTCTTAGGAACAGGCCTGCTCCATCTGGGCCTCTGCTCACTGTCACGGCAAGACAGGGAATGCGGAAGAATCTGTGTGCCCTTTCTGCAGGCCATCAGAGGCCCTGATTCGGGCTAGGGCTGGCGGCAACATCACACATATGCAGGGACTAGCCCCACTGCCCTGTTGCTGTCAGCCTGGCTTTTCTGCCCCATACACAAACGGTCTTTGCCTTATTTATTTATTTATATTTCTTAATTTGATTTATAGACTGCTGCTCCCAGGAAACTGGCTCACAGCAGTTCACAAAGTAATATAAAACATAAAAACAAATCTCCCATAAAACACCCCAGCATTAACATCTAAAAACTCTAGCATACAATTCAGGATTAAAAATAAACTCCTTCCATCCTTGGCCCTCCGGCATTGGTCCAGATAGTAACTAGTGGTTGATGGTCAAAAACCAGGGTGGCAGCTAGGGGTGGCCGTCAACAGCACTAATGCTGCATCTGAACTCAGGGGTGGGGACAGATCTCATACCCTGGGGGCCCCCTCACCCTGCCTCAACCAAATGCTTGGTTGAAGAGCTCCGTTTTGCAGGCCCTGCAGAATTCAGAGAGTCATCTGGGAGCCCATTCCACCAGGTAGGGGCCAGGACATGCCTCCCAGGGGTCTGAGACGGAGTACCCTGTGGTGGGCATAAGGAGGTAGGCGGTCCCGTAGGGCTCAAGCTGTGTAAAGCCTGAGAGGTCAACAACAGTACCTTGAACTGATCCAGAAGCAGACTGGTAACCAATGAAGTTGTTTCAACAAGTGCTGCACATGATCCCTCCAGGAATTACAGCCGCATTCTGTACCAGCTGTAATTTCCGGGTCAGGGACAAGGGTAGGCCTGTGTAGAGCATGTTACTTAGTAGTCAATTGCTTCTCTTTTTTATGGCCACTTCCAGAATGTCAAAGCACCTTTCCCAAGAACAGGCTCTGCCCTCAGGCTTGCATACTATAGACAAGATGTCCCAGGGAGGGGAAGGGGGCACGTGGAGGTGAAAGGCATGCTGTTGCATACAGGCTGGTGCTGCCAGGAGAAGAGAAGGGCTTGCTGCATGTGTACACCTGTGTAGAATTGGCCTCGGGGGACAGCCACACTTCAGGCTGCCGGACTTCCTGGCAGTGTTTTGAAAGCAGCCCAAGTGAGCTGAGAAGGAGTCTGACCTGATCATGTGGCAGGCCCTGACAGTCAAAGGGATGTTGGAAGCAGCTGGATCACCACAGGGGAGGAGACAGGGAGCAGCTCTAATGACAGCATGCCTCTCTGAGAAAGTAGCAGAGCGCAAAATCAATTTCACACTTTATTAGCCAATTCAGGTGCCAGTTGCTCAAATCCTGATATAATAATATCCTCTTCCAGTCCCACATCCTTCCTCATCCTAGCCAACCCTTGAAGGGAACTTGTTTGGTTTCTCCTCTTGGCACTTATCCACTCAGGTTCTCCCCTCATCCCAAATCTAGATGAGTTCCTAACATGCCATTCTGACTTCTCTCAGAAACCAGTGTTGCATAGTCCTTGGATCTGAAGCAGACTTTAAAAGTCAAGGCAGCAGGATGAGGGGTGACTTACACATCCCTTGCTTTCTTCTCTGGAGTGGGACCGAGAAAGCACTGTCCACATTTCCAATATTGTTACCAAAATATCTGCCCTAGAACTCAAGGGCAAGGCATCTTACAGTGTAACAATGTGAAGATCTGCCTTCCAGTACTGAGAATAATTCCCAGGATATGCTCAAGTGTTTCCATATTTAAAAACAGCTTGCAAAGCTTTAAGTTTAATTGGATCAGTCTCACAGCTCTGAGGGGCCAACAACCTGAAGATGAATCTAGACAAGATGGGGATGTTGTTGGACGGGGGTCTGGCTCACCCAGGTGGTAGTATTTGACCTGTTTTTGTACTGTGCCATACTTCCCCTGAAAATTCAGGTTTGGGGGTTGGATTGTTCACCTTGACCCACCTCTGATCCTGGATAGTTAGGTGAAAATCAAAACTAACTGAGGATGGCTACCGATTTCTTTTGATTTTCTCCTGGACTTTGACTGATGAGTCATTTCCTGCCCTGGATAGTTAAGTAGCAGCAGCAGGCAGAGTGCATTTCCCTACCTTAGCCTGGTGCGCACAATCTGACCTAGAGGCTATAGTTACATGTGCCCTGCAACATACATTGTTTGAAAAGCTCACATCAGCTTCATTGAGTACAAAATGCAGGGCCTGTTTAGTATATGGAAAAGTGCACAGTAGTTCTCCCATTTCATTCCCGCCACTGACTCCTAAGTAGTTTCCAGGCTTAATATGCCGACTTTGACTTCTAATGGCCCAGTGTAGTTTGTGCCCAGGATACCTTAAGGAGTGAATTCTCTCATAGGAGCCTGCTTGAGGTGACTTGCAAAATATAACAATCACAGAACAAAATATTACAAGTTATTAATTAAAATCCAGAATTAAAAAGAAAAGCGCCAGAGCATAAAAACAGTTTAAAATAAGTTTTCAGACTCAAAGCATATCATAAAATGGTGTTAAAGATGAACACACACACACACTGCATTAATTAAAAACCTGGGTGAATGGAAAAATTTTGGCTTGGGATCTCAGAGACAGCCACATAGGTGCTAGGCATGGCTGATGGGAAAGGCCATTCCACATATGAAGTGCCAGTACTGGAAAAGCCCTGTCTCTTATTGCCACTCACTTCGCCTCTGAAGACAGCACAGCTTGTCAATCTTAAAAGGGGAGCTGCATGATACAGGAAGAGGCAGCCCTTCACATATCCTGGCCCCAAGCCATATAGGACTGCAAAGGCCAGAGCTGTGAAGTGTGCCCACAAACAATTTTCTCTGTGATTTAGGTGTCAAGGTGAAGGACCTTTGCCAAACGTTATAACTCTTCCCAAGTCCCTAAGTCTGGAGGGCTGGTGCATTTCTATGAGACTGTTTGGGACTTATGCTGACAACATCTTGTGTGCTGAAGGTACATATACATGAGATGCTCTGATTAGCAAAATATAATGGTAGAAATGTCAAACTGACATTTTGGCTGCTATATTTATCCAGCTGTCCCATAGTCTTCCTTCATTTGGGCATGGTGGTGGAGGTCCAAGATTGCAGGTGGGGCTCAGGAAGAGGCTCTCTGGCCTCAGGGTGACACTGCTCCCTCCCTAGCTAAATGTCAGGGAAAACAGATGTGCAGCTTTATCCAAGGCATGCTTACTTGGAAACAAGTCCCTTTGTGTTGGGATTACTCCCAAATAAACATTCATAGGGCTACAGCCTGAACATTATGGTTCCTTCCAATCTAAGAAGATGAACATGGTCTGACAAGTGTCACCTTGCAAAAGGCATGCTCCAGTGGCTTCTGATTGAGGCAGCTCTGCTTCTCAGATTTACCTGGGACTTTGTGGCCTGAATCCAACGGGCAGCAGTAAACATGTCAGACAATCACGGTCAGCTCTTTTCTTTCTCCAGATGGTGCTGCAAACAGGACTGAATTCAAATGTAGTTGCTGCACATTGATCCAATATAGAGAAGTTGGTTTTGTTCAGCATGAGGTTATTTGATTTCGGAAGTCAGGGTTTTTTATGGATGCATTTAGACAAATCTATATTCCTCACAAATTCTGAAAGGGGACAGTTTGATAGTAATGGAGGAAGTGTAAGGAGGTCTCTGTCCTTCTTCTCTTTCATCATACTAATTAATTAATTAATTAATTAAATTTATAGCCCATCTTCCTTGGAAGTCTCAAGGCAGGTTACATAAAAATATTAATTCCATCAAATCCCATAAAACCCCCTAACCCGTATGACTCCCAGGATAGCCAGGTCCCTCCTTCCTCCCACAGTCATCTAACAAGAAGTGCGCTAAAGGTTGTATAGCAGAGCCTGAGGGAGGCCTTCCGCCTGAGGGAGGAACTCTGTCAGCTCTGTCAGGGCCCTCAGCTCTCCTAGGAGCTCATTCCACCAGGTCGGTCCCAGAACCGAAAAAGTCCTGGCCTGGGTCACGGCCAGGTGTATCTCTCTGGGACCAGGGACCACTAATAGATTAGTACTCACAGAGTGAAGAGCCCTGTGGAGGGCATAAGCAGACAAGCGGTCCCCCAGGTAGGCTGGGCCCAAACTGCGAATGGCCTTAAAGTTCAGAACCAAAACCTTGAACTTGATCTGGGCCAAAACTAGCAGTTTGTGAAGCTGCCACGGCGCTGGCTGGATATGTGTCCATGATGAACCAATGAGTATCCTAGCAGTTGCATTCTGCAACAACTGGAGTTTCTGGGTCAAGGACATGGGTAGGCCAGCATAGAGCGAGTTACAGAAATCTAGTCTAGAGGTAAACTGCATGGATCACTGTGTCCAGACAGTCTGGGGGCAGGTAGGGCACTAGTGGCCATACTTGGAGAAGATGATAAAACACTGTGAACTCCACAGGCCCCAAGACAGATCCCTGGGGCAATCCACTTGTCACTCTTCTCCAAGTGGATGCTGAACCATTAACAAGTACCCTTTGGGTACAATCTGTCAACCAGTTATCGATCCACCTGACAGAATTAGGATCCATACTGCACTTTACCAGCTTGTCAACAAGAATATCATGTGGAACCCTATCAAAAGCATTACTGAAATCCAGATATTTATTTATTATTTAAATTTATATACTCACATTCCCGATTGGGCTTATGGCGGTTTAGATAAACTATGTCCACAGCATTTCCCTGATCCAGCAAGGTAACTTTTTCGAAAAAAGAGATAAGGTTGGTCTGACATGACTTGTTCTTGCGAAACCCAAGCCGAGAAATCACACCTCTCTGTTCCAGCTGCTCAAGGACCAACTGTTTGATATGTTCCAAAATTTTGCCAGCTACAGATGTCAAGCTGACGGGTTGATAGATACCCGGATCCTCCATTTTCCCTTTCTTGGAGATGGGGACAAAATTTGCCTGCCTCTAACCATCTGTCACCTCACCTGTTCTCCAAGAAGTGTCAGAAAGAATGGACAGAGGTTTAGAGATTACATCTGCAAGTTCTTTTAGTACCCTTGGATTCAGTTCATCTGGCCCAGAACACTTTGTTTCATTTAAAGAAACTAGGTGTTTATGGACTGACCCCACAGTGATCCTAGGCCACCATTCCCATCCCTCTGCTGTGTAATGTTTTTGCCACATTGAGCACTATTTCCCTCACAAGAGAAGACTGAGGAGAAATAGGAGTTAAGCAGTTAAGCCCTCTCTTCATCATCTGTTATAATTTCACTTTCTTGTCCTCGCAGTGGTCCTACGGTGTCCCTACTCTTTTTCTTACATGAAATATAACTAAAGAACCCTTTTTTCTTATGTTTAGCACTTCTTACTAGCCTAAGTTCATATTGAGCTTTAGCTTCTCTAACACTCCCTACAATTATTCCCACTGTCATGATGGACAGTTCATAGTCTGAGGAAGAGTGCTTGCACTCGAAAGCTCACACCTTGAATAAACATTTGTTGGTCTTAAAGGTGCTACTGGACTCTGATTTTTATTGTCCTACAATTATTGGTTATTTGTTTATACTCATCTTGGTAATAAGGCCTTCTTTCCATTTCCTAAATTACTGTTTTTTTATTCCTCAAATCATTTGACAACTGCTTATGAAGCCACCTTGGATTCCTTCCATCTTTTCTTCTCAAGGGAATTGTTTGTGATTGAGCCTTCAGTATTTCACTTTAAAGGAAGTCCCAGCTCTCTTGGACTCCCATCTAGTTAAGTCTTTCTGACCATGGGACTCTACTCAACATACCTTTAAGTCTGTTAAAATCTGCTTGAAGTCCAGTTTATACATACAACTACGTAAAGGTTTTCTCTTTCCAACAATTGAAAATTCCAAAATCATATGGTCACTACTACCAAGTGTGCCCGCTAATGTATTTTTAGCAGAGTTGGTCTTCCAACAGATATCTGGGTAAATAAAGTCACCCATGACCACTGTTTCCCCCCTCTTTGAGAATTGTGTAATTTGGTCTAGGAGTATCTCATTCAAGTCCTCTGACTGGCTTGGTGGTCTATAGCAGACCCCCAAAATAATACCATTCTCCTTTCCTATTCCTTTTATATTTACCTAAATAAATTCAGCTGAACTTTCGTGCTCAGGTACCTGTATTTCTTCACAAGTATAAAGATTCTTAACATATATTGCTATACCTCCCCCCTTCTTTACTTGTCTGTCCCTTTTGAATAGATTGTACCCCTCAATTCTAGTATTCCAGTTGTGAGTATTATCCTACCAAGTTTCTGTGATTCCTATTAGGTCATAGTCCCCTTCCACTATTAGGACTACAAGTTCCTCCTGGTTTCTCATACTCTATTCCCTCTTCAGTGATTTTATTGCCAACAACAGACTGAAAACAAGAACTAGCAAATTGTCCTGGTTAGACATGGGCATTCATTAAAACTGCAGAAGGCCAATTCAGGGAATTATAGAATTAGAGAAAAATAAGCATTGGGATAAAACCAGTCCCCATTCTCTTCAAAGGCCACTTTTCTTCTTTTCTTTAGAAGGAAATTATGCTTACTTGATTTATACTTAAGAAAATTCCAGAATGAGGATAAGGAAGAAGCAGTTAGAAGGCAGCTTAATTTAATTCAGAATCCACTGAAAAGACGTGCAATGAATGTGTGATTTATTAGCACCACCGTTATGTCTCTGCTTTAGTGATCAAGCTCTATTGAGACCCAGGGTGTGGTCTCCCTTAGGCTCCTTGGCATACCCACTTACTGGAGAAGGTATGGATTAATGCCTTCTCTTGCATGACAGCTACTCCAGGAAAAAAGACACCCATAAATTAAACCACATGTCATGGGAAGAAGGGTGTAGTCGAGTTGTGTCAAAGAACTGAAGGGGCAAAGTGGTTAAGGTAGGAGAAGCATTTAAACCATGGCATACTTGAACATGGCATACTTATGCCCTCTTCTTATCCTCATCAGTTGTATTCATTATGTGAAGTGCTGATACATAGTTCTGCTGGTCAGTAAAGATAATACTCAATTTTCATTGTTTGGATCCCTTAAAGCAATGGTTCTCAACGTTCCTAATGCTGCAACCCTTTATTACAGTTACTCAAGTTGTGGTGACCCTCAACCATAAAACTATGCAAGGGTTCTTTCACAGAAATTAAACCAAAACTGACCAATGGCACGAAAATCCATTGTTCATGATTGTATATAAGTTGTTTTTGTTCTGGGGGCGCTACTGGAGCAGCTGGCGGTCGAGTGCGGGCACCTGCAGGAAAAGCGGCAACAGTGACAGTGCCCCCCCCCTGCCAAGCTGCTTGCCCTGCCACAACCCCTGTGAAAGGGTAATCCGACCCCCAAAGAGGTCCCGACCCCCAGGTTGGAAACCACTGCCTTAAAGCATATTGTACACCTGTTTGTGCATTTGATCTCTGGCTTTACCTACATTCATTTTGTTTAAAGCTCTTTCTACACTTTTAACTCTGTAGTTCTTTTTGAAAATCTGACATGATTATGCATCCAGCACTGCTCTGAGTGCCCCCTGCAGTGTTTTTATACTTGGAAGCCAGTCTAGATGGTCCCCCAGTAGAGACCAATTAGTTTTATCCACGCAGGCAGAAATACATAGCTACTACATCTCTTTTGTCTATAACTGCATGACCCTCAATGAAAAGCCACCTGGTCTTGCATGTGTGACAGCTTTCTAGATGTCAACGCTATTATGGGGGGAAATGTGTGTGTGTGTGTGTGTGTAGGGGTGAAGGCTAATCACTTCTGCAAAGAACGGTAGTTTATGAACAGCACCAATATGAAGTAGTATACAGCAGTGATCCCCAACCTTTTTATCACCGGGGACCGGCCAATGCTTGACAATTTTATTGAGGCCCGGGGGAGGGGTAATCTTTTGCTGAGGGACGTCGCTGTCACTGCCTGAGCCCTTGCCCCACTTGCATCCGACTTCCCGCTGCCTGCTGGGGGACGTTGCCAGCAGCAGCTGCGCAGTGCCACGCCGAGAGGGAGCCCCAGCCATGGCGGCCGCCGGAGAGCACCAAAGGTGAGCCGGTGGCAAAGTGGCAGGGAAGCCCCTGAGGCAGCAGCCGGGGAGGAGGACAAGGAGGAGCCACGGACCAGTACCAACTGATCTACAGACCGGTACTGGTTCCCGGACCGGGCGTTGGGGATAACTGGTATACAGGGTTGCTGTGCCTGAGTTGGGAAATACCTGGGTAATATGGAGGAGACAGAGTCTGGGGAGGGACCTCAGCTATGTAGAATGCCAGTCCACCTTTCAAAGCAGCCATTTTCTCCAGGGGAACTGATCTCTATTACCTGGAGATAAGTTGCAATTCTGGGAGATCTCCCATCACTACCTGGAGATTGGCAGCTCTGGGAAGCTGGTCTGGACACAGACACAGCACGAACATAGTGTCTAGCCCAGTACACTGATAGCATTAAAAGTGTTGCCATCATTAAATTCTGCATTAAAAAGTACTTTAGAATTCATCTGTAGAAACTTGACTTCCAAATGGGATCTAATGATAAATTGACTATGGCATATAAAGTGAAAAATATATATATTCAAAAGATTTCTGGCAAATGTAGCTGAGTAATACCCTGATTCTAAACAATGTACCATAAAATTGGATGGGACATCAAATGAATTAGATTGAACTATGGGCCATAATCCAAGACATGGTTAGACACACTTAATGTCATGACCGATCTCCTTGGGAGTGTTAACTTAGAAGTTCAACGGGCCTGAGGGTCCTTCACCTCTCCCTAACCCCCACATTCCTTTCATTTTTTGTACCTTCCCTCCACTCCTCCATCCCATAGTTTATAACCTGTAGAGACTATCTCCCCTTCGCTGGGAAGAGCTCTCTCTTATCCCTCCCCATCTGTCGGGGACCCGCTTGCTAACTGAAAAACCAGGGTGCCCTTTTGAAGAAAACGTCACGCCAGGCCTGGTGAACGATACAACAGGAACAAGCTTTATTTCAGCAACGTGGAGTCCGCTGGTATGGAGTAAGAGCTTCCACCGAACTCCAGGTGGAAGCTCCCTTTTATACAAAACCCACCTCCTTAGGCTGTATTGCCCCACCCAGTACTTGCGGAGGGAACATGCTGATACAATCATGACTCATGCACATATGCGAGGTTTTCCGGGGTTCCTGATGGCCCATTTTCCTGGAACAAAGGGCCATCTCCGGGCCCTTGTCAAAAGGTGGAGGGGGACATTGAGGTTCTTTAGCGGCCATTGCCACCTCAACAATCGGGTGGGGCGCCCAGCTGCCGGCTTGCCTATGATCACCATGCCCTACCTCCGTGATCGCGGGCGCCTCTGATGGCGGGGTTCGGTCCGGCTCCCCAGCCACCAAGGACCGAACCACGACATTCTGCCCCCCCAAAGGTCCATTCTCCAACCCCCCGGGACGGCCAGGATACCGCTTGTGGAAACGTTCAGTGAGTCGGGGCGCAAGGACGTCCGCTGCCCAGACCCATTCCCGGTCCCCCAAAGCGAAGTCCTTCCATTCCACGAGGTACTGCAACTTCCCCCTGTGGAGTCTAGAGTCCAGGATATCCGCCACCTCGTGGTGCTCCCCCCCCGGCAGGACCTCGGGCGCTGGCGGGGAAAACACGGGGTGCCAAACGTCACCGTCCGGAGTTTTTTTTAGAAGGCTCACGTGAAAGACGGGATGGATGTGCCGGAGGTTCTTGGGGAGCTTGAGCTTGACCGAAACTTCGTTGATCGGGGCCAAGGCCTCGAAAGGCCCCAAAAACCGAGGGCCTAGCTTCTTGCTGGGCAAATTCAACCGTAGGTTCCGGGTGGAAAGGTAAACTCGATCCCCCGGTCGGATCTCTTCAGCTGGTCGTCTCTTCCGGTCGGCGTCCTCTTTCTGCGCTGCCTTGACTTTGTGGAGCTGCTCCTGCAGCGACTTCCAGCAGCTCCCGGCACGCTTCCCCCACTCGCGAAGGTCGGCCGATTCCCGGGCGGGGACCTCTCCAAGCTCCGGGAAGTGTCTCAGGTCTGTCCCGTAGACGACGGCAAAAGGCGACATCTCCGTGCTGCTGTGGTCTGCGTTGTTGTACGCGAACTCGGCCAGGGGGAGCAGGGGCACCCAGGTGTCTTGATGATAGGAACCGAAACACCGCAAGTACTGCTCCAGTACTTGATTAACCCGCTCGGTCTGCCCGTCCGTCTGGGGGTGGTAAGCGGAGCTCAGCCCTTGCTCGATGTCTAACAGGCGCAGGAAAGCTTGCCAAAACCGGGACACGAATTGTGAGCCCCGATCGGAAATCACCTTGTCCGGCAGCCCGTGCAGTCGGAACACGTGATCCAGGAACATCCGAGCCAACTGTGAAGCACTGGGGACACTGGCGCAAGGAATGAAATGGGCCTGTTTGGAAAATAGATCTACCACCACCCAGATCACCGTTTTCCCCTTGCTGGGAGGCAAGTCTGTTATAAAGTCCATGGAGATCACTGACCACGGCCGGGTCGGGACCTCGAGCGGGTGCAGCAGACCTTTCGGCTTGCCAACCCCCGGCTTGCAGGTCAGGCAGACAGGACAACCACTGACGTAAGCTTTTGTGTCCCGCCGCAGACTGGGCCACCAAAACCGCCGCCGGGCCAACTTCCAGGATTTTACGAAACCGAAGTGCCCGGCGGTCTTAGCATCGTGGCAGAGGCTGAGGGCTTCCCGTCGTAGCCCTTCCGGGACGTAGACAGCCTCCCCCCTCCGCCAGAGACCGGAGTCCAAAATCAAAGAGTCCCGGAGCTCAGCCAGCTCCTCGTCTGTCCCGTAGGCTGCCACTAGGCGGTCTCGGAGCGGGGCGGTCGCCGGGTCGGGCTCCCATTCCTCCCTGGCCCGACGCCTAGTGACGACCCCCCGTCCCAGCTGCTCCTCACCAAACACGGACCTGGTGCAGGGAGCGTACCCCTCCCCATAATGCGGCAGACGGGAGAGGGCGTCCGCGAGGAAATTCTCTTTGCCGGGGATGTGACCAAGCTTGAAATTGTACCGCGAAAAGAACTCCGCCCACCTCATCTGTTTGGCGTTCAGGGATCGCGGTTGCCGGAGCGCCTCCAGATTCTTGTGATCTGTCCAGACCTCGAACGGCTCCTCTGTTTCCTCCAGCCAATGCCGCCATTCGGTGAGGGCGAACTTAATCGCAAACGCCTCCTTCTCCCAGGTAGACCAGTTCCGCTCCGTTTCGGCGAATTTTCGTGAGAGGTAGGCCGCCGGCCTCAGCTGTCCCGCCTTGTCTCGCTGCAGGAGAACCGCCCCGGCTGCTGCGTCGCTGGCGTCGACTTGTACCACCATCGGCTGGGTTGGGTCGACGTGCAGTAGCGTGGGCTCAGACGCGAAAGCTTGCTTGAGGGCCAGGAACGCTGCCTCCGATTTCTCATTCCAGCCGAGCGCTGCGCTGGGCCGCGTGGCGCGAGGACCTCTCCCCTTGGTACCTAGCAAGTCCGTGAGGGGAGCCACTACGGAGGAGTATCTGGGGATGAAGCCTCTAAAAAAGTTAGCAAACCCCAGGAAGCTTTGTAGCTGTTTCCGGGTGCGGGGCCTTTCCCAGGCCAGCACCGCCTGCACCTTCTCGGGGTCCATAGCTATGCCCTGGGCTGAGATGCGGTAGCCCAAATAGTCCAGGGAGGGACGGTGGAATTCGCACTTAGCCAGCTTCACGTATAGGTGGTTTGCCAGCAGGCGCTTTAACACCTCCCTCACCAGGGTCACGTGCTCTTGGGGATCTTGGCTGTAGATCAGGACGTCATCCAAATAAACAACCACCCCCTGAAACAGAAGGTCCTGCAACACCTCATTAATTAGACTCATGAAAACCCCAGGTGCCCCGCTTAAACCGAACGGCATCACTTTAAATTCGAATTGTCCCAATTGACAGTTAAACGCTGTTTTCCACTCATCCCCCTCCCGGATGCGTACCCGGTAGTACGCCTCCCTTAGGTCCAGCTTAGTGAACAGAGTCCCTTTGCCCAGCCGGGCCAGCAAATCCGGGATCAGCGGGAGGGGGTAAGCGTTCCCCGCTGCGATGGCGTTGAGGCCCCGGTAGTCCTGGCACAGCCGTCGGGACCCATCCTTTTTCCGGACGAACAAGACTGGAGCTCCCATGGGACTGGAAGCGGGCCGGATGAAACCTCGGGCCAGATTTTTACCCAAAAACTCCCGGAGGTCCTTGAGCTCACCCTCACTCATCTTGTAGATGCGCCCTTTGGGTAGTACCGCCCCCTCTGGGATGTTGATAGCGCAGTCCGTGCGGCGGTGTGGGGGTAGCTCGTCCGCTTCCCGCTCGCTGAAAACGGCTGCGAGGTCTCGGTACTCTGGCGGGACCTCGGGCTCTGGTATCTCCTGCTGCGCCGCCGCCGCTCCCCTGGGACGCGCCGCCGTCCTCTTGTGGCTGGAATTCTCGTGGGGGACCCGATGCCGTGCACCCACCGTCAAGTCGAACTTCAGGGTCCCCGCCCGCCAGTCCACCACGGGGTTGTGTTCCTTCAGCCAATCCAGGCCCAACACCGCCCGATATCCCGCTACGGGGACCTGGATCAGCCACCGCAGCTCTTGGTGGTCCCCTATGTGGATGGCGATAGGACCCACCTCCTCCCCGAAAGGTCCCCCTTGAATCGGGCTGCCGTCCATCTGGACGAAAACCAGGGGAACCTTCCGAATGCGCTTCGGTAGCCCCAAAGCCCGGGCTATCTGGGGGTGGACCATGCTGTGGTCGCATCCAGAGTCCAAAAGAGCCTCCCCCACCCAACTTAGTCCGTTCTCCGGGTTCCGGAGCTCTAAAATTACCACGTTCGGAGGTCGCGCCTCATGCTGTAGGGGTTTTCCCTCGCACCGCGGGACCTGCTGCCCGGCGCCGTCTACAGCAGGTCCTGGCCGTTTCCCGTCGCCTGGGCGCTTCCCGGTTCGTTGCGGAGGTCCTCCGCCCGGCGTGCCTGCTGGGGGCATGTCGCACCTCCCCCCTGGGAGAGCCCGCGGTCCTCCCCCCCTTGCCGTTGGCACGCTGCTGCGAAATGTCCTGACCCCCCGCATTTCAGGCACAGACCTTCCCGGCGTCTCCTTTCCCGCTCGGGGTTCGGGGGTCGTTTGGGGCGAGAGTTGTCGGGGCCCGGTCTCGGCGCCTCGGCTGACCCGCCTTTGGCCTCCCGGGGGGGTGCGGCGGCCCAACCCAGGCTGGCTTCCAGCTTGGCGACCACAAAACACCACCCCTCCAGTGTAGACAGATCTTCTTCCGTCCCCTTGATCACGGCCCATTCCCTAAGCTTCGGGTTAAGGCCCTCCCGGAAGTACTCGATTTGGGTCTCCTCGTTCCAGGAGAACACCTTGCCTGCTTCCCTCCGGAAAATGTCTATATAGTCCATAACCCCCCTAGTACCCTGTCGAAGTCCCTTGATCCGACTCTTTGCCTTGTCCTCAGCCTGGGGGTCCTGGAATCGTCGGCGGAGCGCGACCACGAAGTCCTGCAGGTCCCGAGTTGCCGGGTCGCCGCGCTCGGCCAACCCTAGGTACCACTGACCCGCCTTGCCCTGGAGACACGAGGCCACCCCCCAGACCAAGTCCTCGGAGTCCTCATACCGGTCTCCATACCTCCGGGCATGCGTCAGCGCGTGGAGGAGGAACTGCGGGAGGTCGTCCGGCGTCCCGTCGAAACGCGCCTTAAGCTCTGGGGGGGAACGTTTTGGAGAGTAGTCCGACCCCCTCCGGATCCGGGATTCTCGGCGTCCGCCGTCTCGTCCTGCTCCGCTCCACCGGCTACCAACTTGCCCAACGACGCCGTGCCGCTCCCTGCCTTGCACGTCGCTCCTGCGTTGGTCCGGCTCTCGCCGCCCCGTCGGCTCACCCGCTCCCCCGAGATCCTCTGCTGTCTCGCCTCTCCGCTGGCCGTCTCGCCTACTCGGGACTGAAAACTGCTCCGGGTCGGGGTCCGGGGCCCGCTCACCAGTGCCGGGCTCGTCCTCGTCGCTGGAGACGTCCTCACTCGACGCGATCCCCTCCGCCGTTGTATTACCAGTCCCTCCGGGCCCGGCCCGAGCTTGCTCACGGGCTTCAGCTGCCTGCAAGCGCCTGGCCAAGTCCGCCATGGCCCGCCGCAGGTCCTCTAGGGATTCCTCAGGTCCTACCGGGCGAAGCGCCTGCCTCAGCTGGGTGTCCCAGGTTGGGGCCAACCCCCCAGACCTCGGCGCGCTCCCCGCCGTGCTTGGGAACCCCATGGCCCGGCGCCTTCCCTTGGCCGCCGCTGCCGAGGGTCTCGGGGTCCCGGACAGCTGCTCCTGGCCCCCCGATTTTCGGAGGAAATCTCCCGGGGACATTAAACTCATGTTCCCGGGGTTCGTGGGGGTCGAGACCGCCCCGTTGCTTGAAAACGCCATCTCTGGATCCGTCCCGATAAGCGCTCGGATGCGATGCCGACCCTGGAGTTCGGTGGGAAGCTCTTACGATGTCGGGGACCCGCTTGCTAACTGAAAAACCAGGGTGCCCTTTTGAAGAAAACGTCACGCCAGGCCTGGTGAACGATACAACAGGAACAAGCTTTATTTCAGCAACGTGGAGTCCGCTGGTATGGAGTAAGAGCTTCCACCGAACTCCAGGTGGAAGCTCCCTTTTATACAAAACCCACCTCCTTAGGCTGTATTGCCCCACCCAGTACTTGCGGAGGGAACATGCTGATACAATCATGACTCATGCACATATGCGAGGTTTTCCGGGGTTCCTGATGGCCCATTTTCCTGGAACAAAGGGCCATCTCCGGGCCCTTGTCAAAAGGTGGAGGGGGACATTGAGGTTCTTTAGCGGCCATTGCCACCTCAACGATCGGGTGGGGCGCCCAGCTGCCGGCTTGCCTATGATCACCATGCCCTACCTCCGTGATCGCGGGCGCCTCTGATGGCGGGGTTCGGTCCGGTTCCCCAGCCACCAAGGACCGAACCACGACACCATCCTTGGTTCACATAGTAGGGGTTGGAAATTTACTGCCAGGAATGGCAGAGAGGGCAGACTGGATGTCTCCTGAATTCACACCCTTTTAGATCAAAAGCCTCCTCTGTGGGAACTACTTCTCCCGCTTAAACTATCCCCCTATATGTAGACCTGAGGAGGCTATCTGTGCTTGTCTCTGTCAATGTTCCTGTTCTTGCCATGCTTTGTCCTGTTGCACCTTATAGAACCCTTCAATAAAGACTGATTTCTTTGCACCGCATGTGTATGGAGCAGTTCTCTACGAGGGGGTCTCTTCTAGTTAGCCAGACTAGCCTTTGGTTCATGACACTTAAGCCCATGGTTTTCAATGGCTTTGCAGAGAACTGTGACCAAAGTGTTTTGTCTTGTGACATAAGAGCAAATTTTGGGGGGTGTCTTTGGGCATCATCCACTTATGTGGAACAGTAACAGAATGATTGGACTGGCCGTTCCAGAAGTATGTATTCAAAAGTGTTTTGTAAACTGAATAGTCATGAAAACTGTGCAAACATAGCCTGAATATAATAACAATCCCAAGCAAGTAACATGTTAAAGAACCTGATTCTCCCTTCCCCCAAAGATGGACCCAAATAAACCTCCTGTACACATGTCTTATGAGAGTCCACTTTGGGTAAAATCCGTTCAGTACACACATTGTCATCTCTGATGGAGCTGTAATGAAAGAGGATCCATTCCCCCCGCTCATTTAAACTTTATTTGTGTTTGCCTGTAGAACCCATCCTGTGTAGAGTTAAATCCTTCAGAGAAAGAACAGCGAAACTCACCATGGCCATGGTTGACATGGTGGAGAGGCCATGGTGCCTATAAAAGGCACCACAGGTTTGGGCTGAGCCTTTTTGTCCCCTAGATGCTGCAGAAACAGCTTGGCTGTTTGCTGCAGTGGCAATGAGGCATGAGGTGAGCCAGAGAGGCCTGGGGACTTGTGGGGGATATTCCCTCATCCGAGGCCACTTGTAGGTGGTGGCAGGTGAGTTGGGGTTCAGTCGGAAGACCTCACAAGAAGAACAAGGAGTGGCAGGGAGGGCACCCACCCCTTCCTACCTGGAGAAATTACTCCATGGTGGTGCACAGGTGGTTTGGTGGCCATGGGCTCCAGCAGTGCCTCCATCGCATCAGAGAGTTGGGAAGCCTTTGCTCAGGCTCCCAGGGCAAAAGGGAGAGGGAAGGGAGGCAGACCAATGGCTAAGTTCCCTCGAGGAGTCTAGCCAATCATTGCATTGTATCTTGTAGATGCATTGCAATGAGGTCTTCCAGCATGCTAAGCTTGCTACAGTGCAAGGCAAAGTAAGAGAGCCAGCTTGGTGTTGTGGTTAGGAGCAAGGCCTTCTAATCTGGCGAGCCGGGTTTGATTCCATGCTCGCCCACATGCATCCAGCTGGGTGACCTTGGGCTCGCCACAGCACAGATAAAGCTGTTCTGACCAACCAGTAATATCAGGGCTCTCTCAGCCTCACCCACCTCACAGGGTGTCTGTTGTGGGGAGAGGAAAGGGAAGGCGACTGTAAGCCACTTTGAGACTCCTTTGGGTAGAGAAAAGCGGCATATAAGAACCAATTCTTCTTCTTCTAAGTGAGGAAAAGGAGGCTGGGGAGGGAGGTTTTAGCCTATAGGGAGGAAGTTTTGGGGGCAAAAACAGCTTTTGGCCAATCACAGAAGTTTTTCCCTTTTTGAAAATCCAGCAAGTTCAAGGGGACATGAAGGACCAGAAGTACAGATTATGTCCATATTTTAACAGGAAAAATGCAGGGAATATTTGCTAGAACAGCTTTGAATCCCTCATACCTGTTTTGTGCTTGCAGAACTGAGGCAGGAGAGCCCTGAGAGAGGAGAATAGATTAGAGAAGGCCAACCTGAAGGGCCCCCACGCAACCCTGAAAGCTCACTCACCAGGCACCCACCAGCTCAGTCAGCGGTCTGAGGCAAAGTGAGTGAAGTTGTTGGATGCGACAGTCACTCAAATAGCAGGATGACACAGGCAGGAGCATTAATTGGCCCTTAAATTGTGAGGCCCAAAAGGTCATTCAGCTTTTTATAATAGTGACAGATGGTGAAAATTTAAGAACAGAGCAGAGAATCTATGTTACCCTAATTGAGGTCAGATGGGGACATCCTCTTTAGGTCCCCCTGGAATTGGACCTCCTAGTCCAATCTTCTTGAAACTTGGGGGTCTTTAGAGAAGAGAGTCCTTGAGCTCCACTAAATGTTTGGAGCCTTTAACTGACCCCCCACAGGCCACAGGGAAGATGGATACTTGAAGATTGCCATTGACTTTAATGGTGTCCATAAATTTCAATGGCCAAAACATTTCAGAGAGTTCCAAAACATTTTGGCTGGCCCCTAATCTGAAACAGCTGAAACAGTCTAAATCAAGTCCCTTCGAACTTGAAATGGTCTGATTTTTTTTTTTGGGGGGGGGGGGAGTCCATGTGCCTGGTTGTCAGTTTCAAACTAGTCATGCCAATTTCAAGAGGATTTCCTTCCCTGCTTGCCCACCTTTCTTTGTGTTCACCTCCCATTTTCTTGCAGATTTTGCAAAGCCCCATCCCCCTTGCTTGGATTTGCAACTCTGTGTTTGACCTCTGTCCTTCTAAGCATGTAATGTCAGTGGCATTGGAATTTCCTAGGCACTCTGTATTTATGGAGGCACTGCTGGGCAGTTTGTTTCTTGTACTGGTTCTGCTGGGCTTGCAAAAATGCCCTCTTGATTGGATTATGATTCTGCTGGGCACTAGTAAATTGCATGGATTCTGCTGAGCTTCCAATACCTCCCATTGCTTGGAGTATGATTCTGTCCTAGACATCAGTCCTGTTCAGCTGATCTAGTAGGCATCACAGAAACTTGGTGGAATGATTCTCATGACTGGAATGTAATAGTGGATAGATATGAACTGTTCAGAAAAAACAGAATAGATCGAAGAGGTGGAGGAGTGGCATTGTATGTGAGGAAAGGGCTTACCTGTCAGGAAATTCTGGTGAAGGAGAGCATATCTACAGTGGAAAGCATCTGGGTGAAAATAAGTGAGGGGAAAACAAACAGTGTGGTGGTTGGTGTCTGCTACCGACCGCCTGACCAACGAGAGGATGTGGATGCTGCACTTTGTGAGCAGCTTGAGAAAATATCCAAGCAGCAGGACCTTGTCATCATGGGTGACTTCAATTTCCCAGATGTGTGCTGGGAAACAAACTCTGCAAAGCGTCCTCAGTCATGCAACTTTCTGACCTGCCTGGCTGACAATTTCATTTATCAAATGGTAGATGAACCCACAAGAGGTTCAGCCATACTGGACTTAATACTGACCAACAGGCAAGAGATGGTGGATGAGGTGAAGGAGGTGGGGACCCTAGGGGGAAGTGACCATGTCCTCATAGAATTCCTTTTGAGATGGGGAGCCAAGGAAGCTTGTAGCCAGACGCGGATGTTGGATTTTCGTAGGGCAAACTTTAATAAACTCAGAGACATGATGAGTGTCATACCATGGACGAGAATGCTGGAAGGGAAGGGAGCATGTGAAGGGTGGGCGCTACTCAAACAGGAGCTATTGCATGCTCAATCAATGACTATCCCAGAAAGACGCAAACACTGCAGGAGCTCTAAGAAGCCTATTTGGATGAACAGAGAACTTCAAGAGGAACTAAGAAAGAAAAGGAAAATGTTCAGGAAATGGAGGGAAGGACAGAGCTCTAAAGAAGAGTACCTACAGGTTACTAGGCATTGTAGATCAATCATAAGAAAGGCCAAAGCTGAGAGTGAGCTAAGATTGGCCAGGGAAGCCCACTGTAACAAGAAAAGATTTTTCAGTTATGTGAGGAGCAAACGTAAAGTAAAGGAGACAATAGGCCCACTGGGTGCGGATGGACAGACTCTAACGGAGGATGCAGAGAAAGCAGAAAGGTCAAAGGGTTTAGGCACATCTAGAGATGGCATGAGCCAAGAGATAATGTCTGGGTGGCAGGTTGACATGGACAGAGAGGTTGGTGAGAGGCATCTAGATGCACTGGATGAGTTCAGATCCCCTGGGCCGGATGAAATGCACCTGAGAGTGCTCAAAGAACTTTCTGGAGAACTTGCACAACTCTTGTCCATCATCTTCGGGACCTCTTTAAGGACTGGAGTTGTCCCGGAGGACTGGAAGAGAGAAAACGTTATTCCGATCTTCAAAAAAGGGAGGAAAGATGACCTGGGAAACTACAGACCAGTGAGTCTGACCTCTGTTGTGGGTAAGATAATGGAGCAGATATTAAAGGGAGCGATCTGCAAACATCTGGAGGACAATTTGGTGATCCAAGGAAGTCAGCATGGATTTGTCTCCAACAGGTCCTGTCAGACCAACCTGGTTTCCTTTTCTGACCAAGTGACAGGTTTCCTGGATTGTGGAAATTCGGTTGATGTCGTTTACTTAGATCTTAGTAAAGCTTTTGATAAGGTTCCTCATGATGTTCTGATGGATAAATTGAAGGACTACAATCTGGATTTTCAGATAGTTAGGTGGATAGGGAATTGGTTAGAGAACCGCACTCAAAGAGTTGTTGTCAATGGTGTTTCATCAGACTGGAGAGAGGTGAGTAGCGGGGTACCTCAGGGCTTGGGACTCGGTCCGGTACTTTTTAACGTATTTATTAACTAGTAAAAAAGCCCATTGTATGAAGAAGACAATGGGCGCTAGCAGGTGGGGACCAGAGCGAGCGGCAGGCGAGGGACAGAGCGAGGGACAGGCTACCTGAAAGAGGAGGCGGGCGGCGGCTCCTCGGCGTCTCGTAGTTTTTGCCGGGGAGTCCCAGGTGTGGTGCGCTGGGCTGTGGCGGCTCCTCTGCATTTTTTTGTTCTTCTGCGGCTTTCCCGGCGGCTCCATTGTGTTCTGGGGCCATGAGGGCAGGGAGCACCCAGCAGCTGCGCTGTGGGCGGCTGCCGGGGCTCCCAGGGCGCCGGCTTGAAGCGGCGAAAGGCTCCTCCAGGGTTGTTTTTTTTCTGCTGCCTCTCGGCTTGGAGCTGCGAAAGGCTCCTACAGGGTTAATGCTTTTCTGCTGGCTCTCGTGGGCGTGGCGGCTTGGAGCTGCGAAAGGCTCCTACAGGGTTGTTTTTTTTCTGCTGGCTCTCGGCTTGGAGCTGCGAAAGGCTCCTACAGGGTTAATGCTTTTCTGCTGGCTCTCGTGGGCGTGCCGGCTTGGAGCTGCGAAAGGCTCCTACAGGGTTTTTTTTTCTGCTGGCTCTCGGCTTGGAGCTGCGAAAGGCTCCTACAGGGTTTTTTTTTCTGCTGGCTCTCGGCTTGGAGCTGCGAAAGGCTCCTACAGGGTTTTTCTTTCTGCTGGCTCTCGGCTTGGAGCTGCGAAAGGCTCCTACAGGGTTTTTCTTTCTGCTGGCTCTCGGCTTGGAGCTGCGAAAGCCTCCTACAGGGTTTTTCTTTCTGCTGGCTCTCGGCTTGGAGCTGCGAAAGGCTCCTACAGGGTTAATGTTTTTCTGCTGGCTCTCGTGGGCGTGCCGGCTTGGAGCTGGGAAAGGCTCCTACAGGGTTAATGTTTTTCTGCTGGCTCTCGTGGGCGTGCCGGCTTGGAGCTGCGAAAGGCTCCTACAGGGTTTTTTTCCTGCTGGCTCTCGGCTTGGAGCTGCGAAAGGCTCCTACAGGGTTTTTCTTTCTGCTGGCTCTCGGCTTGGAGCTGCGAAAGGCTCCTACAGGGTTTTTCTTTCTGCTGGCTCTCGGCTTGGAGCTGCGAAAGGCTCCTACAGGGTTTTTTTTTCTGCTGGCTCTCGGCTTGGAGCTGCGAAAGGCTCCTACAGGGTTTTTTTTTCTGCTGGCTCTCGGCTTGGAGCTGCGAAAGGCTCCTACAGGGTTTTTTTTTCTGCTGGCTCTCGGCTTGGAGCTGCGAAAGGCTCCTACAGGGTTTTTTTTTCTGCTGCCTCTCGGCTTGGAGCTGCGAAAGACTCCTACAGGGTTTTTTTTTCTGCTGCCTCTCGGCTTGGAGCTGCGAAAGGCTCCTACAGGGTTTTTTTTTCTGCTGGCTCTCGGCTTGGAGCTGCGAAAGGCTCCTACAGGGTTTTTTTTTCTGCTGCCTCTCGGCTTGGAGCTGCGAAAGACTCCTACAGGGTTTTTTTTTCTGCTGGCTCTCGGCTTGGAGCTGCGAAAGGCTCCTACAGGGTTTTTTTTTCTGCTGGCTCTCGGCTTGGAGCTGGGAAAGGCTCCTACAGGGTTAATGTTTTTCTGCTGGCTCTCGTGGGCGTGCCGGCTTGGAGCTGGGAAAGGCTCCTACAGGGTTAATGTTTTTCTGCTGGCTCTCGTGGGCGTGCCGGCTTGGAGCTGGAAAAGGCTCCTACAGGGTTAATGTTTTTCTGCTGGCTCTCGTGGGCGTGCCGGCTTGGAGCTGCGAAAGGCTCCTACAGGGTTTTTTTTCCTGCTGGCTCTCGGCTTGGAGCTGCGAAAGGCTCCTACAGGGTTTTTTTTTCTGCTGGCTCTCGGCTTGGAGCTGCGAAAGGCTCCTACAGGGTTTTTTTTTCTGCTGCCTCTCGGCTTGGAGCTGCGAAAGGCTCCTACAGGGTCTGGCTGGCTGCCGGCGGCTGCGGCGGCCATTTTTGGCGGCGGCCAGCTGGCGGCGGCGGAGGCGGCGGCTGCTGGCTGTCGGGGGCGGCGGCCATTTTGAGAGGTCCGTCGGAAGAACGGACGGGAGTCCCCGGCAGCTGCGTCAGTCCGCCGGGCAGGGAGCACCCGCCAGCCGCGCATAGCGCGGCTGGCGGGTGCTCCCTTGCCAGTGAAGCAGGGAATGGGGAGCCGCGCTTCGCACGGCTCCCCATTGCCTGCTTGGGCCGGGATGTACACTTGGAGGGGCCAATCAGGAGCCGCTTCGCGGCTCCTGATTGGACCCCTCCGAGTTTTTATCCCGGACCGGTCCCGCCCTAACTCCTCCCCACCACCCCTTACTCCTTTATACAGTCCGTGGCGCCCGTGGCGCCACGGGCTGTGTACAGATGATCTAGATGAGGGGGTGGAGGGACTACTCATCAAGTTTGCAGATGACACCAAATTGGGAGGACTGGCAAATACTCCAGAAGATAGAGACAGATTTCAACAAGATCTGAACACAATGGAAAAATGGGCAAATGAGAACAAGATGCAATTTAATAAAGATAAGTGTAAAGTTCTGCATCTGGGTCAGAAAAATGAAAAGTGTGCCTACTGGATGGGGATACGGTTCTAGGTAACACTGTGTGTGAACGAGACCTCGGGGTACTTGTGGATTGTAAACTAAACATGAGCAGGCAGTGTGATGCTTTGGTAAAAAAGGCAAATGCCATTTTGGGCTGTATCAACAGAGGCATCACATCAAAATCACAAGATGTCATAGTCCCATTGTATACGGCACTGGTCAGACCACACCTGGAGTACTGTATGCAGTTCTGGAGGCCTCACTTCAAGAAGGATGTAGATAAAATTGAAAGGATACAGAGGAGAGCGATGAGGATGATCTGGGGCCAAGGGACCAGGCCCTATGAAGATAGGTTGAGGTACTTGGGAATATTCAGCCTGGAGAAAAGGAGGTTGAGAGGGGACATGATAAGTATTTGAAAGGTTGTCACTTGGAGGAGGGCAGGATGCTGTTCCCATTGGCTGCAGAGGAAAGGACGCGCAGTAATGGGTTTAAACCAGTGGTCCCCAACCTGCGGGCCGCGGCCCGGTGCCGGGCCGCAAAGGCCATGGCACCGGGCCGCGGCTCCCTCTCCCTGCCCCGCCCCCGCAGTAAAAAACTTCCCAGGCCGCAAGCTTGCGGCCCGGGAAGCTTCTTACTGCGGGAGGTGGGGAGAGGGAATCAGGGCCGGGCCGCGCCTGTGCGGGCCACGCCCACTCGGCCCGATCCGCGGGCGCGGCCCGGGGGCGCGGCCCGATCCGTGGGCGCGGCCCGGGCGCGGCCCGATCCGCGGGCGTGGCCCGCACGGGCGCGGTCCGCGGGGGCGCGGCCCGATGCCCTGCCGGTCCCCAGCCTCGGAAAGGTTGGGGACCACTGGTTTAAACTACAAGTACAACGATATAGGCTAGATATCAGGAAAAAGTTTTCACAGTCAGAGTAGTTCAGCAGTGGAATAGGCTGCCTAAGGAGGTGGTGAGCTCCCCCTCACTGGCAGTCTTCAAGCAAAGGTTGGATACACACTTTTCTTGGATGCTTTAGGATGCTTAGGGCTGATCCTGCGTTGAGCAGGGGGTTGCCTGTATTGCCCCTTCCAACTCTATGATTCTATGATTCTATGATTCTATGATTCTATGATTCTATGATTCTATGATTCTATGACATTGCCACATTGGCACTGGTTTCTGCTGGCTTTCTGCCCCACCCCCAGCTCAAAATGTGATTCTGTGTTAGACATCAGTCTAGTTGAGAATGTATTGGTGCAATGGCACTGGGGTCTGCTGAGCTTTTTAAAACACCCTCTTCTACTGCAGAGATTCTCTGGTTTGACCATAGTCAGGTTGGGTTTGCAGTGTCACAGTGACATTGGTTCTGCTGGGCATGTTGCAGTCATTCTGCAGAGCTTGCAAAATGCTCCCCATCTTCAATTTCTACTGCATAAGTTATCTGGCATTGTGATTCTGTTCTGCTTGGTCTCTATTTCCCATGCTTTTTAATTACTTTTTTGTGTGCCTTTTCTTTTATTGGAAACAATAGGGAATTCTTCTTGGGGAGGGGCTATTACTTGGACAACTTAAATCCAATCCCTATAAAACTTGAATGTAGAAGAGTCAGCCAGAGATCTCCTGTGAGTTTTGTGTCTCTAGCTTGTAAATGATCCATTCTATATGCTCCTGAACCCGAGTCTGTCATTTTCCCAGAAATCACTTTCCTGGGGGCACCTACTTGGGGGGGCATAACTTAGACCCCATAAATTCAATCCTCACCAGACTTGAAGATCTGGTAGGGGAGATTCAGCCGAAGACGTCCTGTGAGTTTGGTGTCTCTAGCATGCTGGGGGGCTATTCTATCATATCACAAACCTCATGAACCCAATTAGTTTCTTTAGCCTTTAAATGTTTGTGATGGTTCGTGCTAAAGACTGGTCACCCAGGGATCATCCTCTGCCTGTAAGCATATTACATGTAGACTTACAATAGCTGGACAAAGAACTGATAATCTTCAAAGCACTAATAATGTTACATTTTCCTAGTGTTTCCTAGTCTTTACTCTGGAAAATGAGACTAGATGGGTCATATTTTGCTTCACCTTCATATACCAGTGCTCAAACGAGTTGCACAGCAGAGCAGAGATCTGAATTAAGATCTCTCCCTCAAGGCTCCATCTACTCCAACACTCTGGTTCTGTTTCTTGCTATCTGAACCCTTTTTCATTACAAGAGGGATTATATCTGCAGGGACTTGTACACCACAGCCCCCCCCCCCCCAACACAAAGTCCTACCGGTAGCCGGGTACTGTCTGAGTGCGGTGGGATTGCTGTGGTTCCACTGGCACCGGAGCCAGCAGAGGAGGTGAGCCCATCATGGACCGAGAGAGTACCCCAGCCAGAGCTGGAATGTGTGCAGTTGATGGGTCAGAGACTGTCGGAGGTGCGACTTGCAGTGGCTGCAGTGCTGGCAGGGCTGTGGGAAGCGGAGTATCATCTGCTAGTTCATCCCAGTAGAACAATGTAGGGTCCCAGTGCTACAGCTGTTTGATGTGGTGGTGGTGGTAGGTGCGGCTGTCTGGTGACTGGACCTGATGGAAAACCAGCTCAGTGGCCCTGGTTACTGTAGTGGGAATCCAAGCTGGCAAGGTCCTCTGGGCCGAATGAGCAGGTGCCACAGTCTGGGTGTCCTTGGAGTGTCTGCTGGGCTGATCCTCTGCATGGTCTGGGAGCAGCCTATCTAGAAGGGTTGTCAGGTGCTGATTCATTAGCAGCTCTGCTGGGCTCTTCTCAGTCACTGCTGTGGGAGTGATGTGCTGGCAGGCCAGTAAGCTTGCCAAGTGCAGGTGCCATTCTCCCACTGTCATCCTTTAGTGTGCACCATCCACTCTGCCTGTGAGCCAGATCTTGGGCTTGGTGGAGGGGCATGTACTTCTGACAGTGGTGGAATAGGGTTGTGCAAAGGGCTATGCGGTGTAGCCCAAGCTTTTTAAAAATCCTTTTTGTCAAAGTCGCTGGGGTTGCCTGGTGGGCCAGAACCCCCAGAGGCTCCCTTGGAGCAGCACACCATTGTGATATACCCCTTGTTTCCACAGGCCTGGCACAGGACATGTGGGCCACCGCAGCTGGCAGATAGGTTGGTGGCATGTGCAGTGGGACAGCAAGGACTGGTTCTGGTGAAGTTTGCACAGATGACCTCTTTGCCTTCCTCCATGCTGGAGTCAAATGGTGAGACAACCTCATGGTGTCCTGAAGTGGTGCACTGGCTGACTGGGACTGTGGACCTGCTTGGTGTTCCGAGTGGCCATTTCAGCAGAGAAGGCCTTGGCCAGTGCCACCTTGAACTCTGAGTTCTCCATGGTGAAAAGGTGACACTGGGTGTGCTCATCTCTGAGGCCCGCACACCAGCCAGTCACAGGGCATTTCATCCATGTCGTGCAATGCGCAGAATCTTGCCAAGCTCCAGAGGACTGCCATGAACTCAGCAACAGTCTTGCCTTCATGTTGGACGTGCTGGTAAAAGCCATGGCGGCTTGCAATGATGCCAGGTTTTGGGCTACTGGTTCAGCTTCTCAATCATGTCGCTGGAGGTGAGAATGTTAAAGCTGTCAGGTCTCTGGCAAATGTGAAGGTCACCATGCCATACATGCTCAAAAACATGTCCTGCAGAGTTTGCAGGTCCATGATTGCATTATCATGGAAATTATACATAGGCCTCCCACTTGGCTGGTTGGCCATGTTGATTCCACAAGATGGAGTCTGTCCTCTGGACAGCATATTCAGTTGGTCTGACAGTCCCTTCCCTGGAGGTTGGGCACTGGGCGGAAGGTGATTTCAGCGGCTTGTCCCTCCTCAGAAGGCAGGGCTCTGCAGCGAGTGATTCAGTAGCCCCCCCCCCCAGAAGGCAGGGCTCTACAGTTAGTGATTTCAGTGATTTGTCCCCCCTTGGAAGGCAGGCAGGCCTCTGCAGCATGGAGGGGCTCCAGGGGGTGGCCACTTACTAGCACAGCATGCCTGGTGTCGTGATCCCACCTTCATTGCCAGTGTTAAATCCATGGGTTCAGGGACACCCAGACACTGGAGTTGTTGCAGCTCTTTCCTGGTGCAAGAACATAATACAAGAGAGTATCAAGACATGCTAGGTTTGAACTGATTGGATCCCTGGAGGATCCTGCTGTGAGCTGACCAACCAGTCTGAGGCTATCCCATTTGAATCCACCGGCTCCCGTGGGGAAGCCAGCTGTCCGTGAACCAATCAGAGGCTGCAAATCACAATCCTGCCTCGGACCTCAAGCTCAGTCCTTAGTAGGTCTGTATGCACAACACCTAGTTTACACGTCAGCCTGCAATGGTGAGTTAATGTGTTGCCTGGCCAAGGGCCAGCGCATCAGCATTTGTACTCTGTGCTGGGAGAGGAGTGCTTTCCTCGCATCTTAATGCCATCTTTGTTGCAGCTGTGCTGCTGGCCTACAGGAATCCTTGTACTGCTGCTCAGCATACCTTGCCTTGTTAGTGTGGAAACATTTCTAAGAAAGAGAGTCAACAGCTCCTCACCTAGAAACTACAACCTCCTGCCCTATCTCTGCACTGTCTTCTTCCCTCATCCTCCTGGCCAGCTGATGGCTATATGACAAAATTTAACTGTACATAGCTCCAAAAGGGACTAAAGAAGAAGAATCACCTTCCCTTCCTCTCCACACAACAGATGCCCTGTAAGGTAGGTGAGACTGTGACAGGCAGGGCCTCTCCTGCATGATGGATAAGCTGATGAAAACTCACTAAATACATTGTTGTTTTTCTGATCTCTGCACAGAAGAGTAAATTTACTCCATAAAACTGATTTTGCTCTGCATAGTTAACTGCCTCTTCTTTAAGCATCTTTTAAGCATTGTTTCTGAAATAGGCTTTTCACTGATTCATTTCTCTCCTGGAGGTATTCTGCATGGAGCCAAATAAAACACTTTAAAAAACAACCAGTTTAGACCGCTTTATTATATTACAATCGTTGTTCTGCATTGAATATAGTCTGTTGAAAAACTACGTTGCAATGCTCTCTGCATGAAACAGTTCATAGCCCTGCCCCCTGTAGTTTTGCCAACTCCACTTTGTTCTCTGATTCAGACACTAATCTGCATAACTAAGGAGCTTCTCTGCATGGCTAAGGAGCTTCTATGCACCATCTCAGGCAGGCAGGAGAGAAATGATTAGATGAAAAGCATCTTTCAGAAACAACGCTTAAAAGATGCTTAAAGCATCGAAGAGGCAGTTCACCATGCAGAGCAAAATCAGTTTTATGGAGTAAATTCACTCTTCTGTGCAGAGATCAGAAAAACAACAATGTATTTAGTGAGTTTTCATCAGCTTATCCATCATGCAGAAGAGGCCCTGCCTGTCACAGACGTACTATTAGTCATGCAGAGAAGCTTCTTTGGTTATGCAGATTAGTGACTGCATTAGAGAACAAAGCGGAGTTGGCAAAACTACAGAGGACAGGGCTATGAATTGTTCCATGCAGAAAGCATTGCAACGTAGTTTTTCAACATACTATATTCAATGCAGAACAACAATTGTAGTATAATAAAGCTGTCTAAACTGGTTGTTTTTAAATTGTTTTATTTGGCTCTGTGTAAAATACCTCCAGGTTGTACATGGAGGATGAGGGGGAATCAAATCCAGTTCTCCAGATTAGAGGCTGCCACTCTTAACTGCTATACCACACTGACACTCATGGGACATGGGAGTGAAGAGATTTAGTCATGAGAGAGAGAAACCTTGTGATAAAACTATGCCTCCATTAACTAGAGACTTAAGTCTAAGTACTTGATCATGAATTTATACCATAATGCTTGTTTGGTATGTAATTGGTATAATTATCTTAAATGGCGGTTACATTCACTCATTGGTAGCTATTTTTTCCATCTCTGTCTCTCTCTCTGAGCAACCTTTAAAAGGGGAGTCATCTAGAAGAAGAAGAGTTGGTTCTTATATGCCGCTTTTCCCTACCTGAAGGAGGCTCAAAGCGGCTTACAGTCGCCTTCCCATTCCTCTCCCCACAACAGACACCCTGTGGGGTGGGTGAGGCTGAGAGAGCCCTGATATCACTGCCCGGTCAGAACAGTTTTATCAGTGCTGTGGCGAGCCCAGCTGGTTGCATTTGGGGGAGTGCAGAATCGAACGTGGCATGCCAGATTAGAAGTCCGCACTCCTAACCACTACACCAAACTGGCTCTCTAGGACTTCACGCTTTGGGGAAACAATCTTAAACAAGTCT
The DNA here is from genome assembly GCF_049243985.1 of Paroedura picta. Classification (NCBI taxonomy): domain Eukaryota; kingdom Metazoa; phylum Chordata; class Lepidosauria; order Squamata; family Gekkonidae; genus Paroedura; species Paroedura picta. The sequence goes on along the minus strand of NC_135371.1, from coordinate 105,757,365 downwards.
CTCCAGGAGTATGTCCCTTTCTATTAAATGGGGCTTACTCCTATGAAAGTGCACTCAGGATTGCAGCCTTTGAAATATGTCCTATGTAGGGGGAAAGTCATGTTGCACTTAGCTTTCCATCCAGAGGCTTGAAATGTTATACAGAAAAGTTGCTGCCCTCACTACTAACCTTCCTTCTTTAGGATTAATGGCAGGCTCAGACAAGTAAGCAACTGGTGTCTTCTTCTCTACAGGATTCCTGCCAAACATCTCAGTTTAGGACTATGTAGAGGAAGCCTGGACCGAGCTGGACATAGTGACAGGCAGCTGAGCCTGGCAAAGAGTGCCTTGATTGGGGAAGCCCTTTTCCCAGCCAGCAGCAACCTTGGGAATGACTGCTGGCCTGTGCTGGCTGAAGCTGCATACATTGTTCCAGATCCAGAACAATCGGGGAATCTAGTTGAAGGAGAAATCAATCGGCAGTTTGCCTTCATTTTGCACAGGTGCATTTGTGGCTTTGTGTCTGTAACGTAAAGGAATCACTTGCATGTTTAAAAAAAATTCCTTCCTAGACCAAACGTCACCGTGCTTCCACATCACCTCACATCACCTGAGACACAAGCACACCCATTTGATAAAGGCACTTCAAAGGTCGAAGCAGGCAGCTGCACACTGATTGCTTTGTCCGACTAGGATCAGTGTGTGCAACAGAATGCTGCACAGACAGATCCTCGGGCAAATACAGGACAGGCTGTGTGTTTTGCTAATGCCATCTTAAGAAGCACATATGTGGACAGATGCAAATCCACACTGCATGTCCCTGACCCAGTTGAAGACTTTGTTGTGGGAATCGGGTTGCACATTGCAGTGTTTATCCCCACTGGCTATCTGTATTGGCTTCTTGGCCACAGATTTACATACCTTAGACGGGGCAAATTTCTTTAACTCATGCTGTTGCAAGTCACAGTGCTCTCCTGTAATGCTACTACATGTGTGGATTAGTCCTAAATTTCATTACACCATGTCATCCTTACAAAACTTCACAGTCACCCTGGCAATATGCAATCATGCCTCTTTTCAAATGGCAGTCTGATTGCAAATTGCAAGCAGCGCCCTCGAGCATTAAAAAAAACAGTTTCCCCTTTATCAAGTACTTGAACTTGTTCTTAAGTTGCATTGCAAATGTTTTGTACATGCATATTCTCACACTGTTATCCCAAGGCTGTCCTTGCCCCCAGTCTTCCCAACCCGACCAAAAGGAGAACAAAAATGAAAAACTTTTCTTCATCATGCTGGGGTGCATAAGGAAGGGGACAGGAGGGAGAAAGCTGCATGACTTGTCTCTCTGTTATTATAGCCTTGCCTTGTTTGGCCTGAAACGGAAAATGGAACACCAAGCAAGATGTTTACTGGCACAGGACTTTCAAGCCAGTTGTTTCAGGGTGGAAATCATCTCACAATGGTATAAAGTGATGTGAGAAATCAACTACTTTCTGCTCCCTTGAAGAGAGCAGATCTCCCAGGGAAGCTTCCTTGCTGTCCCCCAGCCTTGCCCAGCAGATTCTACACACTTGAGAGGTTTTTGCCACTCAAGCCAGCTTGATGTCATGCTTAGGAGCAGTGGCCACTAATCTGGAGAGCCGGGTTTGATTCCCTGCTCCTCCACATGCAGCCAGCTGGGTGATCTTGGGCCACTCAGAGCAATTCTGTTCTCTCAGAGCAATTCTGTTAGGGCTCTCTCAGTCCCACCTACCTCACAGGATGTTTGTTGTAGGGAGAGGAAGGGAAAGCGATTGTAGGCCACTTTGAGACTCCTTTGGTATAAAATCAGCTCTTCTTCTTCCTGGCTTCCTGGCTGTGCCTTGAGGAGATCACAACCAGCACTAAGGTTCGTAATGAGATGCTGGCAAGGCCTGGCTTTTGAAAGTTCAAATACATCCCTGTATGGTCCTCAGGGGCCAGTTTCAATTGGTCAAACTGCCCAGGGGGGGGGAGTGGAAAGGTCTAGCCCTCTCCCTCCTTCCTGCTTGGCTACAGTCCAAACTGGAACTGCATGGGGCTATAATTTGATTTTAAAAGACTAGACTCAGGATAAATGACACAGCAAGGACTTAACAGAAAAAGAGTACACTGCTGATGCCATAAATACATGGAAGTATTATGGGAAATGAAATGGGCAGGTAGCATGGAGGTGGAAATGTGAGAAGGAGATCCAAAGACTGTGGTACAACTGAAAATGCAGAATGTAGTGTGGTTTTAAATCCTGGAATGTGCAAGCTACCAGCCAGAGTTCATTGCTACAATAAACGAATTAGTCTCTAAGGGTGCCAAAGTACTTTGAGTCCTCTTATTGCTATGGGCTAACAGCATTTCGTTTACAGCTAATCCCTTGATCTCTCTTGGCTTCACTCCCTCTCGTGCATGTCGACTGAACTACAGCCGTCGGGAGATGCAAAGGAACAAGCCATGAAATTTAATCGGTGTCTGGGGATGGTGAGATGGAAAGAAACTGCTGTGCCTAAGCTGCGTTCCAAGGGACTTCAGCATTAAGGGGTTAGTGACACTCCTATATGGAAAGGCAAGGCAAGGCAAGGCAAGGCAAGGCAGAGAAGGTCTGGGTCTGTGGTGTGACATAGCAATCCAGTGAACGGAACGTTGCCCTTCTTGCTTATTCGTTGAAGGCTGACACCAAAACCCGGTGAGGCTAGATAAGGCTCTGCGAGGGCACAGAAGTCAAACAAGGCCTCCGTGGGCTAGCTTCTTCTCCCAGTTAAGAAGGGCACAAGGGATGTAGAAACGAAGAGACTGTACAGGGGGAGGGGAAAGCAGTACTGATGCCCTGCAAATGGGCACGATCCACAGCTCCCCAAGCACATGCATTCTGTTGTGCCCCCCCCCCCTACAGGATAACAGAATGGTTCAGGAAGAAGCTTCATAAAGGAAACAGCGTTGTGGACTAAGTTTGAGTCCGGGGGCACCTTTAAAACCAACAAAGTTTTATTCAAGGCATGAGCTTTCATGGAAGCAGGGAGGAGGTTGAGAAACCAACAGGGAGTTCATAGTCTGAGGAAGAGGGCTTGCACTCGAAAGCTCCCGCCCTGAATAAATCTTTGTTGGTCTTAAAGGTGCCACTGCACTCTGATGTTATTGTATCACTCTGTGTGTGTATAATGTATTATGCAATGGTTATCTCCGGACTAGACTACTGTAATGACTGTTCTACACAGGGCTGCTCTGGAAACCCTAACTGGCCCGGGTCCTTACTGGGACCCCGTGGAGAGCTCATATCGCACCAGTGCTCTCCCAGCTGCACTGGCTCCAGACTGGAGACCAAATCAGGTTCAAGGTTTTGATGCTAAATAGTCTGAGACCCTTGTGTCTTCAGGACTGTCTCTTCCATTACATCCCTCCAAGAGCACTAAGATCTAGTGACTGGAATTTGCTTAGAGGTGAGAGTGGCCCTGGCCTGGTGAGATCAGGGCCTTGTGGGACCTCAATCAGTTCTGCCAGGCCTGAAATAACACCAAGGAGATGCTGGCCTTCTGTTCAAAAGTCCAGCTCTAGGCACCGCTCCAAGGACTCCATCTGACCCCTAGTCAGTACTCCACCTTAATGCTTATACAAGAAGAGGCGGCCAAAGATTTTCCTTATCTTTGAATTGGTTAAATTTTAAAACTGAATTTTAGATTTTTAAATGGATATTATATTTAATTATTGTGTATTTTAAATTCTGTAAGCCACCTTGAGCCCTGAGAGAATGGCAGAATAAAAATCTAACTGTAAATAAATAAAGCTCTTTGCTGTATTACCTTGTTTTCAATTTACGCAACACCGTTTTTGTTGCCTATCATGACTAATGCTTGATGCTTTGTTTCAGATTTCTGTAATCTAAGCCCTATTATGTTGCTTATTAAATGTCTCAGCCTATTGATTGCTTGTATCGACTTCCGCTGTATAATCTGCCTTAAGCCTCAGTTAGAAAAGGAGAAAAGTAAGTGACTACATAAATAAAATGCAGTGTATATGTGGGGAGGGGGAATCTAACAGGGCCTTCCTGTACAATAAAAAAACATGAGTCTCAGCTCCATTTTAGCCATGAGCTATTTCCAGTATTGCAAAGTCTGGAGGAAGAAGATGGCGGCCGTTCCTCCCCTTTTGTCCCTTGCTCCCTCACAAAAGAGTAACAAGGAGGAGGACCCTCAGGTGGCTCCAGTTTGTGCTATGCTCCCTGCCAATGCGTCCAGCAGTGTTCCTGCTTGCATCAGCCCTGAGTGTTGGATGCACCTGTCCTTAGAACATGCTCTGGCTTCCAATATGTGAGCAAACCTGGTGATTGTACATCATGAAAGTGATTTCCCTCAGGGCCATCAACTTGTCAAATTCATGCGACTGGGGAAATAACTGCAGCCTTTCAGACGGTGGCAAAACTGATGAGCTCTCTGCCCTCCTTCCTGATTTAACTGTCCTGCCCCTGCCGTACTGTTCCATTCCACTGGCCAAGTAAAAGCGATTCATGGGCTGTGCTGTCCTCCCATGTGCCACCTTCTTTGAAACTGGACACGGAGTTACCCCCTTTGATGCGCAAACAGCTGTGGGGTCCTTTGTGCCCTTCTTCCCCAACTGCCGCCAAAATAGCATGAATTCCCTGAGAGGTTATCCTGAGAGGCAGAGAGCACAAGGCAGATGCACAGTAGATGAGAGAGCTTGTTCACAACTACCTCCCACATGGTCTCCCGGTGACCCTGCTCTATGCCCGGAGCAAGGCAAAGGACCTCCAGGCACCCTGGAGCAATCTGGCCCAGAGGAAAATTTATTCCTGACCCAGAAAAGGAGGAGGAGGAGGAGGAGGAGGAGGAGCTGGGTTCTTTTTATTATACCCTGCATTGAATAGTGGGTTCAAAAAGGTGCAGAGTCACTAGTAGAGTGAAACATCATCTCTTTATTAAGATCACACCACAGTACTGAACTTAATGGCCCGGCCCCCAAACTTATATACAGGTTGAGAGGCCCACCAAACTCTGTGATTGGCTTGTACGAGTTCCCCAGGTATGAACTGATTGGTTCTTTTGAATGGACCCAATGGCAGGATGGATCCTGTGAGTTCACCAATAAGGTTAAGATTCCTTATAGTTGGAGTTGCAGTTCCCACTCTGTGATTCTGTTGATCCGCACACCCAGCACTGCTTTTCACTACCCAAAGGAGTCCCAAAGTAGCTTACAAACTGCATTCCCTTCCTCTTACCACAAACCCTGCGAGGTACAGGTGGCTGAGACAGCTTTAAGAGAATTGTTGGGAAGTTCTTCCTAATGTTTAGGCAAAAATTCTTTCCATTTCATTTCAGACCACTGATTCTAGTCTGACATTCTGGATCCACAGAAAACAATACCCTGAGAGTCAGGGCTGCTGCTCAGAGAAACTGCCAGGGGATTTCCCCCTTCATAGGATGAAACCCCTCATTATTGGACTAGCACACAGTGCCCAAATTCCCGTGGCAGCCACCATCAATCTAAGCTAAAGCAAAGCCAGACACCCTGCATTCCCATCAGCCAGGACATGGGCCTGGCCATACTCCATTTTACATTTCACCTCAACAGAAGCCACTGGTTTGACCTGACAACCAAAACAACCACAAAGTGCTCTAAATTCCCCCCCCCCCTTCTATTGTATTGCTGATCAAGTGACTGGCAGAGTCCATTTTGCCAAGGGCTTTCTTGGCCCAAGCTCTTTGTCTCACGGCTCTAACTCACTCTAAACTACGCTGCCAGAAGGAAACTTCCCCCATCCAGATAGCTAGTGTCTGGAGGCCCCTGGATTTTTCCATATTGTGCCCTGATTATTTTTCTTTGGAGCCATTAACACTCAGAACATAAATTCATCAAGACTCGTCTCCCTTTTGTCTCGATCCTGAGCTGGCCCACCTTGTGTATGTGCAGACTGAGGCACATACAGCCCTCTGACAGGATATAAGAACCCCTGCCCTGACAAGCCATATGGCCAGTCTGGAATCCCAGATCCATCCCGATTGCCCTTCACAACACTGGTCATTGTCTCGTCCCTGTCTTTGCCTTCCCGCTTCTTCAGAGTTGGTAAAGCTCTCTTCCCTTGACCTGCTTTCCCGGACTCTATTCATTTCCTCTCTTTATTTCCCGTTTGTTATATGTTTCTCTATGTCTATTTTATCTTGCTTTCTGTTAAATAAAGACTGCTTGTTGTTTTATTTCACTATCTGTTGTCTGCCATGAGTTCTTAAGGGGAGAATTACTTCATAAACATAGGCAATTTGATCCTCTCATTAGCCATTTCCCACAGAACATGTGTCTCCTGACATGCAGTTCAGGTAATACTTCATGCAGATTGTCACCTGTTGGGCTTAGCAGGTGGATCAGGCTCTGTCCCAACTTTCCTGGGCCACTTGCACCATCCGCTGCCCTCCAAAACCCAGCACATTCTAGTAACCTGCCAGAGCATTCCAAATGGAAGGGTATGTCCTTGCTGGGTTATTTAAAGGCCTGCATACTGCCCTTTATTCTCCCACATGTTTTGGCTGGAAGAGGTCAGAGCCAGCTCAGAGAAAGCAAGAGGAAAAGAGGGATCTGGAAAAGCTCATTCCATTCTTGGCCCATTCCTTTTCATCACTCTGTCAGCATGACAGTAGACTCTTAACTATTAAGACAATGACAGAGCAGTAGACTCTCTAGTTGATCATCTCACATTTTGTGACACTGCCTTGGTCATTGCATGCACGCACCACACAGTGACATGCACAAGTCTGTTGTTCAATTCATGGTATTGGTTGCCCATAAAGATTACACAGGCCAGACACTGGTTGTTGCAAGTCCTTTATTAAGAAGTAGCAAACACACATGAGGTCTCACAATAAATAATAAACAAACACAGGAGCACACTTGCATGATAGTTTGGGTGCACTGGCATAAATCTGTTGATTATTTCTTACTCAGAAGACTGGCATCTGTTCATCGCTCCTATGTCCCTTTTTGTAAAGCATGTCCCTATCTCTGCTTGCTGTAGCAAGCAGGATTTGCGATGCATAGTGGGTAGGAGAGGGCTGAACTCAGAAAGGGCTGAGAAGACAGTGGGACAAGACTAACCACTTCAAATCCTGCTTCTTCCACAATTGGGATGAAACAGACATCTGGATTAGAACCTGGAGTCACCATTTTTCATTGAGGATGCTACTTCTTACAAGTAAGGGCAAGGGATCAGAACAAGGCTTAAAGAAGAAAAACGGAGAAATTACTTTTGGTAACATGCCTGGAGCACTCATGGAAGTGACTCAGCATTCCCCTTAAATGTCTGGCAATAACTACACAATTAGTTATTTAGTATGTTTTTATCCCATCCTTCCTCCAAGGTGCTCAAGCCAGCGTACAGTGTTGCCCCACCCTCCAATTTTATTTTCACATTAATCCTGTGAAGTAGGTGAAGCTGAAAGAGGACATGACCAGCCCAAGGTTGTCGTGAGCTTAATGGCAGAGTTAGAGTCTGGGATCTAGTTCTCCTACCCATAGGGTTGGAAAATTCCAGGAGATTTGGTGGTGGAACCTGGGGAGAGTGGGGCTTTGGAAGGGGCCTCAGTTGTTTATAATGCCACGGATTCTACCCTCCAAAGCAGCCATTTTCTCCAGGGGAACTGATCTCTGTGGTCGGGACAGTTGTAATTCTGGGGAATCTCCAGGCCCCACTGGGAGACTTGCCTTGCCTATGCTTTAGCCCATTCTATTATTTCTCTACTTCTCTTCATAACATTTATGATTGTTTCTGTTCTAATTTCATTTATGCATTTTGGGAAATAGTACTTTGTTTAAAATTGCATGTAGCTTTATGCATATTTGAATTTTGTTATTGAACTGCCTTCTATTGAACTGTTTGTGTACATTCATTACACTCAATGACCTTCTGAATACTATTGTTGATATTTATATACAGTGGCTCTTGCCTCCCTTCTTCTCTCCCCCCTGGAGACTGGCAACACTAGAGTTATACCAAATCAGTTCCCTGGAAGCAGAATTCCAAAAGTGCAGTTCTGCAATGTCTCAACTGTTTAAGGGTTGTTCTTTAGCAGTTTTGAGACCCCTGCTCTAAAATGGTAGGCAGCAGCTTAGAAGCCAAAGCCCAGCTGATTTAGCCTAATTCTAAGGGATGGATCATGCCTAGCATAACATCCTACAGCCCTGAAGCATCAGCCAGGCCCCACTATCTCATGCACGAATGGTGCATGCATGGTGGTGGCTGCTTCCTTGTGTTGAATCTCTGTCTACTAGAGTATTACACCTGGGGTTGGGGGTGAGACTCTTTATGGGCAGGTATTCATCACCTCACTCCGTTTCTATTCTGATCCTGCCAGTGGCCAGAGAGTGCCTGGAAATGCCATTTACGTGTGAAAAAGCGGCAGGTGAAGAGACTAAAATCTGTTCTATTTGACTATCAGAAGTCAATGTGGTAAAGGGTATTGGTTTACATACTTTGTGCCGCAAAGTAAATATGTACATATTTTTTTTAATGTATTACTTCTCTAAATAGGATGCCTGACATTCACAATCTTTGGCTGTAATCCTGCACTGAGAAAATTCAAAGAAGATTTACTGCTGTTTTCAGGGGGACTGTACCCTTTGTTTCTTATGTCATCAGAGATGCTTTATCAGATAGATAGCTATTTAACATAAGGTACAGGGAAAGCCAACACCTCACCTCCTAGTCCTAAAGGTATGTTGTTTGCCAGGGGCAAAGATAAAGCATTACAGAGTGGATGCTGAAACGGATGCTTTAGGCTGATCCTGCATTGAGTAGGGGGTTGGACTAGATTAGCGATCCCCAACCTGTGGGCTGCGGACCACATGTGGTCCTTCGACTAACTGGAGGTGGGCCCTGAAGGACACCTTTTCCCCCCACCCCGGCCCTTTACTTCACCCCCCCCCCAGCCCTTTACAACACACTTCATTGTTGTGGCGTGTCTGTATCTTATTTTGAAGGGATGTTTAAACATTACCATAGCGATCAAAGAGCGTTAGGGCAGTGGTTGAGAGTAGAGGAGTAAACTACCCCCCACCCCACCAGGCCTCAGTAAAAGGTGTTGAGTGGTCCCCGGTGATAAAAAGGTTGGGGACCATTGGACTAGATGGCCTGTAAGGTCCCAACTCTACAATTCTATGACCTGCCTAGGTCAACCATATGAGATTTTGGTGTCACTTACTTTTGGCAGTCTTTGTCTTACTTGTTCTGGGCCTGCAAGCTGCATATGCCTGTGCCAGAGAGCAAGCACCTGTTTGACAGCAGGAGCTGTAAGTTCACCCTCAAAACTGGCATGTAAAAGCTTGCATACTAGCCAACTCCCATATAAAATTAGGCGAACATTTGCAGTAGCAACCAATTTTTGCTGCAGCATAAGCATCCCAACCTGACATCCTATATCTCAAAAATGTGAGCGGCCCTTTCCTTGCTTGTTTTTATTTTATATTTTAGAGCACATTTTCTGCCCTGCTTTGTAGTCCTCTGTACCCTGCTTCTGTCTAGTAAGCCCTGACCTTCTATAGTGTTACAGGGAGAGGATAACACTGCAGGGAAGAGCCTACACTCATTCCATATCTCTGTTTATTTGTGTATAGCAGGGGTCCTCAAACTACGGCCTGCGGACCAAATCCGGCCCGCGGACGATTTTTATCCGGCCTGCCGGGTATTTTTCCCTCCAGCCGCCTGTCACTTAGCAGCTGACTCCCTGCAGTGCGCATGTGTGAAATTTGAGCTGCACTCTCTGACTTCCCACCTTTTCTCCGTCTCTTCATTCTTCCTCTCAGTCTCTGGCATGATTGGAGGGATAACGAGTGTGCCTGTGCAAAGCCAGCGGCTGCCTGATCGAGGTTAAAAACAAGCTAGGATTTTTTTTTTACGTTAGGAGAGTCTTTTTTAAAGTTAGGAGAGCCTTTTTTCTTAAGTTGGTTAGTTGGCTTGAGCTTAGAGGGCAACAGGAAAATGAGGTTTGCAAAGCAGCGCAGGGTCTGCAGCGCACAGCGGCTGCCCTAGAAAAACTCTGCTCTTGCAAGGATTTTAATCTTTACCCCCCCCCACCTTCCTGTCGGATCTTTTTTGCCAAGCTCTCCATTGTCAGCCACCTTCCTCTGAAGAGAGACCCGGTCACCCCCCCCCCCCGCATCACATTAAAATAATTAGGATTCTTTTTTTTGCATTAGGAGAGCCTTTTTTTGAAGTTGGTTAATTGGTTGGGGTGGTTTCTAGGTGGGTGGCATCACAATGATAATGCAAATTGTCAGTGCTCAGAGGAAATGAAAATGGTCAGTGCTCAGCATGGGAACTTAATCCAGCTCTGCAGACAGCGAAGGAGTAGGAAACCCAATTTAATTGACAGTAGAAGAAGAAGAGTTGGCTCTTATATGCCGCTTTTCTCTACCTGAAGGAGTCTGAAGCGGCTTACAATCCCCTTCCCTTCCCCACAACAGACACCCTGTGAGGGAGGGGAGGCTGAGAGAGCCCTGAGATTACTGAAGAAGAGTTGGTTCTTCTATGCCGCTTTTCTCTATCCAAAGGAGGCTCAAAGTGGCTTACAGTCGCCTTCCCTTTCCTCTCCCCACAACAGACCCTATGAGGGAGGTGAGGCTGAGAGAGCCCTGAGATTACTGAAGAAGAGTTGGTTCTTATATGCCGCTTTTCTCTACCCGAAGGAGGCTCAAAGTGGCTTACAGTCGCCTTCCCTTTCCTCTCCCCACAACAGACCCTATGAGGGAGGTGAGGCTGAGAGAGCCCTGAGATTACTGAAGGAGAAGAAGAGTTGGTTCTTATATGCTGCTTTTCTCTACCCGAAGGAGGCTCAAAGCGGCTTACAGTCGCCTTCCCTTTCCTCTCCCACAACAGACACCCTGTGAGGGAGATGAGGCTGAGAGAGCCCTGATATTACTGAAGGAGAAGAAGAGCTGGTTCTTATATGCCGCTTTTCTCTACCTGAAGGAGACTCAAAGTGGCTTACAGTCGCCTTCCCTTTCCCCACAACAGACACCCTGTGAGGTGGGTGAGGTTGAGAGAGCCCTGATATTACTGCTTGGTCATAACAGCTTTATCAGTGCTGTGGCAAGCCCAAGGTCACCCAGCTGGCTGCACGTGGGGCAGTGCAGAATTGAACCTGGCACGCCAGATTAGAAGTCCGCACTCCTAACCACTACACCAAACTGCATTTATATTCTGATTGCTATTCAGTTGCGTATGATGTTGTATGCTGTGTGCTGTGTAAGCCCTGGTTCACACTGTTGTGATCTCTGAGCAGTGCGAGTTCAGCCATGTGCTTGTATGGCTGAACTCACATTAAATCTCAGGAACCATGCGCTCAAAATGGGAACCACCTTTGGCAGCACTTATGTCTGTGAACAGACTTTTTCCAGAATGAAACATCTGAAATCTCCAACCAGATCTAGACTAACTGATGCACACTTGCATCACTTGTCATGACTAGCAGTGACAAATATGGAACCGGACATTGACCATCTCATTAGCCAAAAGCAGGCCCATAGTTCCCATTAAAATACTGGCAAGTTTGTTGATTTAACTTTACTTGTTCTTCATTTTAAATATTGTATTTGTTCCCGTTTTGTTTTGTTTTTACTTCAAAATAAGATATGTGCAGTATACATAGGAAATTGTTCAGTTTTTTTTTTTAAACTATAGTCCGGCCCTCCAATGGTCTGAGGGACAGTGAACTGGCCCCCTGTTTTAAAAGTTTGAGGACCCCTGGTGTATAGTATAGTCAGGAGATCCTAAGATTGTCTGGCTGCTAGGCAAGAGATGCTCGGGGGTGGTTGCCATTGCCCGCCCTCTCATCATGACCCTGCTATTCCTTAGAGATCCCCCTTCCAAGGGCTAGCCAGGCCCGGCCCTGCTTAGCTTCTGAGATCAGGTGGGATTATGCTTGCCTGGGCTATCCAGGTCATGGGCCATCTCTCTAACGGGACACACACTATTCTCATGTTGCATACTGCACAGAATTCTGCTTCCACACGTACACAAGCACACAGAGTGTCGGCAGCTACTTCATCTCCTTCCTATTATATCTTCACTTCTCTTCTATTTTATGGTTTGCAACAAGGTAAATTCAAGTGGCACACTGAATAGGAGATCCTCTTATCATAGGGTTGACTCATTACATGCAGCAGAAGCAACATCATGAGATTCTGTTCCAGTTTTAGTGCTCTGTAGCCGTAAATCTGCCTCTTGCTGTATGAGAGCTGATCCACTGGAAGTAAGAAGCAAGAAGTTGTCCAGAAGCCCACCTTTGGAGAGAATGAAAACAAACTGCAAAATGCACCCCCCCCCCTCCATAAAGCTGCTCTCAAAGCATAGGTGTCTGCTAAGAGTACTTTGGATTCATTAGTCCAAATGAGGTAGCTGAGCCATCTAGTGGCCAACCCATGACTCTGCATATAAAGGGATGGAAATGATGAGACTAGAGAAGATGTCGTAGTAGGCATCTGGTTGCTGTGGGTCATGGTCTAGTAGTTTTAGACCTTGATGTGTGTGTGGCTGGCATCTTCAAAGGCAGAACATGGCAAGATGTGCCAAGGTGTGAAGTGTGTGAACATTGTTGGGCATTTTATTTACTTCTCGGTGTGTGTGTGTGTGTGTAACCCCTTTTCTGTCTTACCTGGGAGTCTACCAGGGGATGGACTGGAACTAGGAAGCATTTTTCCTGAGTTTAGATGGAGCTCATTAGCAAGTACATTAGGAAGTGTTTTTCTGTGTCTGGATAAAAAATATGCAAGGTCTGTTGTGTGCATGATTCAAATGAATATAATGAATATTTTAGGGGGGGCATCGGAGGAGACATGTATTTAGCATAGTTAGATTAGGAACGTCCTGATACTTTTTCAAAGTATCCTGATTGGCTCAGTTAGAGACTTCCTGCTCCTATGAACACACTTTCTCACTGCTTGCTTCCAGTACTCAACAAACAGACTGAATGAACAGAAGAGTTAGATTGCTAGGACTCTCTCTCTCTCCTCTCTCTGTACAAAGTTTGTTTCTCTTCACTGTAACACTGTTTTATTTTCAGTGCTTTGATCCTCTTAGCTTATTGAAATTCTGCTCTAACACCTGAACATTTGTCCACCATTTAAAAATATTTGGGTTATTTCTAATAAAAATACATACTATAAAACTAGTATTTTTGTAATTTTTCTATGGCCCAACACAGCTGCCTACTCTGTTTCTCCTCTTCCCTTCACTTTTTAGAACTAAAGCAAAGTAAAACAAAAATAAATTAAAAAGTGCATGTATTTCTCTTATAAAATCATGTATTAGCACTTCCATGCTTGAGAGGAAAGGCAGGGGACAGAAGGGCAAAGTCTCCAGCAATTGATTATCTAGTCGCCCATTATTCTCTTAATGTGGATATATTTATTGTACGCAAAATGTTTTCCATGTGATTCAATCTCAAGTGAATGCAAACAAAACCAAATTGCTGTTTTCCCCTATTTATCCGGAATCTGTTAACCATTTTCATTATGCTGTATGTTAATTTACTGTCACACTCTACCTATAAGTTTGAATGTGAGGGATGTTTTGGTACCTTCTTTATGCCAGAATGAAGACACTGTTAATTTTCAAACACATCCCTGACATTCCACAGGAACTGTTCATGCCCAAACATCCATTTTTCAAGTACACTGATGGTGCCAACCTAAAAAAACTGAGCACAGCTAGCAGCCTCACAGCGACATTCCTTCCCATTTTCCGTAAAAGGACAGACATACCAATCTGCTCACTTCCTGGCCTCACCACCTGCCTTTTCCCTTACTGTATGACCAGTCCCTGTGGGGAGGGGGAATGAAGAGGACAGCTCAGGGGAAGCAGGCCTGATTTCTGGAAGCGAACATTTTCTTGCTGTTACGTCTGCTGACCTGGAAGAGGCCATGCCGGCAAGCTCCACCCAGGTGTCTGTGGATTGGGCACTGCTACCAGATAGCTGGAAGGCACGTAGCCCTTCTGTCCATTCACCTCTACTAGGCTCCACTCTTTGCTCCCCTTCTTATCATGGGGCTCCAAGACAGTCACGGGCTCGCCTGGTGTCAAGCTGATCTCATGGTTGCTTCTGGCTGTGAATGCGTAGCCAGCCACCACCTGAGGAATGCAGGGAAATTCAGTTATGAATACACAACAACATCAAAGAATAAGTGACTCAAACTGACTGTAGAATTTAGGGTTTCCAAAATCCCAGATCCCCTGACTTTCGATGCACTATCAGAATGAAAGCTGGGTTTCCTCTCTGTGTGGTGGAGCTTCAGTACAGAAGCAGATTAGCAGCAGCTGAATCAGACATTCAAAATGTGAATATATACATATCTGAAAAATCCCACTTTTCTTGGCACAGCATTTTCATGGCATTTCCATACATCATTAAAAGTAGCGTTAGAACAGCTGAGTGGCGTAATGCTACATATAATCACGCCAGCTGGGCCCCTCCTCATCTTTTTTGCTGTCTTGCTCTTCTCTGCTGCCATTTTGTACTTCTCCCCCACCACAAGTGCTACTGGAAATGGTGGAAGAGAGCAACGTGATTTATATGCAACCCTCTTCTGCCTGTCAGTCAAGCCAGGCAGCCAATCTCCTTTCTCCATGCTTTAAAGGGCCTGCAATACCTGCTATTTTTTTTTTTAAATCAATAGTTCTCCATTGAAATACCTATGCATCTAAGTGCTTCTTTATTGCCACCACTTATGGAATCACAAATCTTCTTTCTTTTAAAAATAAATCTCATTCCTGAATGGGGGGGGGGAAGCTTAGAGAGGCATGCTTTTTGCTACAACTGTGGGGGAAATTCTTGCTTAACCGTGTCTGAGGTCTCAGGATTTGCCAATCTAATTGAGCAAAACCATCCTTTCTTTAGAAAAGCCCCTTGAGAGAAATAGTCAAGTTTGCCTACAGAAAAGGCATGATTGAAGTAAAGTTCATGCTGCAAATTTGCACAACAGTACAGGAAGTCTCATTGCCCTCTGCCCATATAAAACCCATCTTATGCCTAGGGAAATAGAGGAAAGAAAAATTACAGTGTGGTCTACACCAATGAAAAACAATAGACTTAGGGGGGGGGGAATACATCTGCACAGGATTGCACTGTTAATGGATGATGCTTCTTTCCTGTACTCACCTTGAAAGATGTGGTAATGAAGTTGATGGATGGGCTGGGAGTTTCAGGAGAATTGTAAAAATGACATCTCCTCTCAGCCCCATCATTTGGAGCCAATGTCTCCATCTTGGCCTTTGGGTTTTGGATGAAATGATATGGCTGAACTTTCCAAGGTGGGATGTAGCCTCTTGGCCCTGTGTGGCACAGAGGCAGTCATGGTCATAATGAACACCACAAACAGCCTTGTCCTTTCTGTTGATTAACTTGATTAACTTGTGTGAACATGTGGATGATTGGGGCCTCTCCTCTCATAGAATAACAGAGTTGGAAGGGACCTCCTGGGTCATCTAGTCCAACCTCCTGCACTATGCAGGACACTCACAACCCTATCGCTCATCCACTGTAACCTGCCACCCCCTTGAACCTTCACAGGATCAGTCTCTCCGTCAGATGACAAACCGCTCTAACTGTCAGGAACTTCTTCGGGATGTTTAGATGGAATTTATTTTGAATTAATGGTTCTGGTCCATCCCTCTGGGGCAAGAGAGAACAAATGTGCTCCATCCTCTTTATGGCAGCCTTTTAAATACTTGATGGTTATCAAACCCCCTCTCAGTCATCTCCTCTCCAGGCTAAACTGACTAAGCTCCCCCAACCTTTCTTCATACGTCTTGTTCTCCAAACCCCTCACCATCTTTGTTGCCCTTCTTTGGACATACTCCATCCCTCTACAACTGTCTATATCCCTCTGCAACTGTGGTGCCCCAAACTGAACGCAGTACTCCAAGTGAGGCCGAACCAGATCAGAGTTAATTGGTACAATCACCTCCCGTGATCTGGACACGATACACTGTTCGATACAGCTCCAAATCCCATTTGCCTTTTTAGCCACTGAATCACACTGACAAGTCTCCCCCATCCTATATTGGTGTACATGGTTTTTCTTACCTAAATGCAGAACTTTACATTCAACCAGTTATCAATCCACCTAACAGAATTAGGACCCATACTGTATTTTACCAACTTGTTAACAAAAATATCATGTGGAACCTTATCAAAAGCTTTACTGAAATCCAGATAAACAGCATTCCCCTGATCCAGCAAGGTAGTCACTTTCTCGAAAAAAGAGATAAGGTAAGTCTAACATGACTTGTTCTTGTGAAAACTGTGCTGAGTCTTAGCTCTCTGTTCTAGCTGTTCAAGGACTGACTGTTTGATGATTTCTTACAAAATGTTGCCAGCTACAGTTGTCAGCGGTTGATAGCTACCCGGATCCTCCTTTTTCCCTTTTTTGAAGATGGGGACAACATTCACCCGCCTCTAATCATCTGGCACCTCACCTATTCTCCAAGAAGTATCAAAAATAATAGACAGTACTTCAAATGAGGCCAAACCAGAGCAGAGTAAATGCTAAAAGTAACAGAATGCAGTAACAGAATGCAGTAAGGAGGGCATTGGAGGGGGCAGGGCATAGGGAGCCAGAGAATAGGAGCAAGAAGTCCTCCTCATTGCCCTGTCCACTGGTAAAAGCAGGGTAGAAGGGAAGCTGGAAGCTCCTTCTCCCCTCTGGCAGCCCTCCCTTGCCTCGCAAGGCAGGTGAGCTCCCCCAGTGAATGCCTGACTGGAAACCCAGCACAGGTCAGGCACATTGAGTAGGCATTCCTGGATTAATGTACTTTGAGAGGCATCAGGACCGTGCTAAGTTGCCATGGCTCATGCAAACCAAACTCCACCTATGATATCAAAGGAAAAGAGTTAGTGGGAGTCATATCGCTTAGAATACCTCCAGCATCCACCAGCCATCGGTTACTGTTGCCTTTGGTGTCCGTGTCATGAAGGAGAGCCACAATCTGCCCTCTCTGAAGAGTCAGGTCCATCTCTTTGCTGCCACTGATATTGCTTGTTACCTGGTACAGCTTGTCTGGTCCATGCTTATTTACAAGCAAAAGGACCCTCCTTTCCTCTGCCGGGCTGAGAGGCTGGGGAAGCACAAACAAAAGTAGGTTGGAATGGGGAGATCTCTTGCAAAATATGGTCTCACTGTCATGGTGTAGTTTTGTTGCTTTGGACAACTGGAAGATGGGTCAATAGCAAGCCACTGCTCTGCCATAGCTAAATTATCCCATGATAACGGGAAAATTTTGTTTGCAAATCAAACAGATGATTGATCATAAATTGAATTAAATAATTAATCTGTGCAATTAAACTGAAAGGGAAAGGTATGTTCCATATTGGTGATATTTGAATTGATGTAACTGTCACATGATACAGGAAAGCATTTAAAAATTAGGTACTGGAAAACATTTAAAAATTAGGTATCTTTCTGATCAATTATTTACAACTTCTGCCACTTGCAAAGAGAGAAAATCTACAGAGATCCTCTGGGCTGGCCATGGCTGCAGAATCCCAGGGCCATTCCGCACCCAGAAAATGAAAGGGTTACCTCTTGCAGATGCTTTTTTTTTTTTACATTTTACTTCAGGGGTCATCAACCCCCGGTCCGCGGCCCGGTGGCGGGCCGCAAAGGCCACGGTACCGGGCTGCCGCCAGCCACGCCTGCCTTCCCAGCCGGCAGAGAGAAGGAAGGGAAGAGGCAGGCGCAGCTGCTGGCATGGCGGTGACGCAAATGCGCATGCGTGCTGTTGCCGCGCATGCGTATTAGCACCCCCTAGTGGAGAAAACGCGCACGTGCAGTTGCCGCACATGTGCGTTAGCGCCACCTGGTGGCAAAACACGCATGCGCTGCAATTGCGCATGCGCATTTTCGCAGCACCTGGGCCGTCGGCTCTTCCCTCACTCCGGAAGCGGTCCCTGACCTGAGAAAGGTTGGGGACCGCTATTTTACTTGATGTCATCAGCATTCAGCATTCCAGCAGCAAACTGGCAGCTACATCCTCCATTTTAAAGCGCCAGCTGGGGAATCCACAAAACTGGATTCCCCCAGCCTTGTAGCATGAGTGGGAGGAGAGCAACAAGCAACCTTTAGCAAAATGATTGTGCGTAACCAAAGTGGCCAGAAGTAGCGTGATCTCCGTCCCACCCTCATGCCCACCTCCCTTTCCCTTCTCCCTGGAATGGGGTTTTTGTTTTGTAGCAAGCTGCCTGGAGCAATGAATATGAGTTGCTTAAGCAAGGCAGAGAAAAAGAAATTCCACCCACCAGTTGCCGCACAAAGTATGCCTCTCAACCACCCCCCCCCCCAAAAAAAATCAGGAAAAAAATACTTTTATTATTATTATTATTTTTAGATTTATTTCCCACCTCTCCCGACAGGCTCAAGGCGGGTCACAACAACTAACCCCATTAAAATTCCCATTAAAACATCAATCTACTAACATGACGGCTAAAAATCCTATCCCTCCCCCAATTATCAAAGACGTGAAAAGGATGGGGGAGTAGCGTACACTCCAACTCCTGGGGGGGGGAGCGAGACCCCAGCCTCAACCATAGACCTGGTAGAAGAGCTCCGTTTTACAGGCCCTGCAGAAAGCTGACAAATCCCGCTGGGCCCGCAGATCACCCGGGAGCTCATTCCACCAGGTAGGGGCCAGGACCGAAAAGGCCCTGGCCCTGGTCGAGGCTAGGTGCGCTTCCTTCAGGCCGGGGATGACCAACAGGTTCTCACCTGCAGAGCGTAAGGCCCTGCAGGGGGCATAGAGCGGTAGGCGGTCCCTCAGGTATGTGGGTCCCAACCCGCGTATGGCCTTGAAGGTTAAAACCAAAACCTTGAACCGGATCCGGGCAGCTATTGGCAGCCAATGCAGCTGCCTCAGCACCGGCTGGATGTGGGCCCTCCAAGATGTTCCAGTGAGGACCCTGGCAGCTGCATTTTGCACCAGCTGTAGTTTCCGAGTCAGGGACAAGGGTAGGCCTGCGTAGAGCGAGTTACAGAAATCTATTCTGGAGTTGACTGTCGCATGGATCACAGTGGCCAAGTGGTCAGGGGACAGGTAGGGCGCTAGTAGCCGGGCCTGGCTAAGATAGAAAAATGCCTGGCCCGCTACTCTCTTGACCTGAGCCTCCATAGTCAGGGAGGCATCAATGGTCACACCCAAATTCCTAGCTTGGGGCATGATGGTAAGTTGCACCCCTGCTAGGGTGGGTAGACGTGCTGCCTGTTCCCGCCCCCTTCCCCCCAGCCACAGGACCTCCGTCTTGGAGGGGTTGAGTTTCAGGCGACTCTGCTCGAACCCATTCAGACACTGCTTCCAAACATCTGGCAAATGGTTCCGGGGGAGAGTCCGGGTGGCCGTCCATTAGGAGATAGAGCTGGGTGTCATCAGCGAACTGATGGCAACCCAGCCCAAAGCTCAGTACCAGCTGGGCCAGAGGGTGCATAAAGATGTTAAACAATGTGGGGGAGAGGACCGCACTCTGAGGGATCCCGCAAGGGAGTCTATAGGGCCGCGAGAACTCTTCCCCCACAGCAACCCTCTGGGTCTGGGTCTGGTTCTGGAGGAAGGACCGTATCCAGCACAAGGCTGTGCCCCGTATCCCCGTACTGGCCAGGCGATGGACCAACAGTTCGTGGTCCACGATGTCAAAGGCCGCCGATAGGTCTAAAAGGACCAACACAGCTGACCCGCCTCTATCCAGCTGGCGACGGAGGTCATCCAGGAGGGTGACCAAAACCGTCTCCACCCCATGGCCAGGGCGGAAGCCAGACTGATATGGATTGAGTGCCGAAGTTTAGAATCATAGAAGAATCATAGAATCATAGAGTTGGAAGGGGCCATACAGGCCATCTAGTCCAACCCCCTTCTCAACTCAGGATCAGCCCTAAGCATCCTAAAGCAAGAATGCCAGGAGCTGGTCCACTGCAGCCCTCTCCACCACCTTGCCCAGGAACGCTAAGTGCGCCACTGGGCAGTAGTTAGCAGGGTCCAGCGGGTCCAGCGATGGTTTCTTCAGGAGAGGGCGGACCACCACCTCCTTGAGCCGCTCAGGAAACTCTCCCATACTCAGGGAGGAGTTGATGATCTCTGAGCTGGGCTCCTATCTTCTGGCCACCTCCCTTGAGGAGCCAAGAAGGACAGGGGTCGAAGGGGCAGGCGGTCGTCCTGACCGAACCTAGCAACTTGTCCACTTCAGAAGAAGAGAGCCGCCTGAAGCCATCAAACCTCACTACCAACGGCGGCCAACAGGTCTCCAGTTCATTCACTGTATTAATTGTGACGGGAAGTTCGTGGCAGAGTGACAAGACTTTATCCGCAAAATGGCTCGCAAATGCCTCGCAGCCGATTTCCAATTGTCTAATATTTTGGCGCCCCTCAAGGGCGGTGAGTAATTGGGCCTGGCGAAAGCTTGCGGACGTGATTTCCGTGGCAAAAAACTCATGTTTAGCCACTTTCACCGCCATCTCATATGCCCTCATAAGCGTACGATATGTTCTTTTAGCCTCATCACAAGTCTTCCGCCACACTCGCTCCAGTCATCTCACTTCCCTTTTCTTCTCCCAGAGCACACCCGTGTACCAGGGGGCCTGTTTGAGTCGAGGGCAGATAGGATGTTTAAGGGCGATCTCATCTATGGCAGCCGTCAGGCGGGACTGCCAGTCCCCCACCATGGCCACAAGTGAGTCACCAGGAGAGGATTGTTGGGAGGATTAAAAAGGGCTGCTCCTCACCAGAGGCGCGAGCCGAGAGACAAAGGGCTCTTGGCCTGGGGTTCTTGGCCGAGCAATTAGAATCAGTAGATTATATCAGTAGATTATATTTCCCTAGTACTTCCACTGCCTAGACATTACAATGGACCTCCAGGACACTCATCCCATCATCTGCAGTGAGTGTGACATGATTGCCTTCCTCCCAGAAGACAAGATGGACTACAGCTGCCCCAAGTGTAAGCTGGTAAGACTTTTGGAGGAAAAGATTAGGGGACTAGAAAACAGAATTATTACTCTGACCCAAAGTAAGAAAGGGGAGGAGTTCATAGTCCAGAGCTCTGCAACTTGGAATAAAGACAATAGAACCAGTCCTGAAGAGGATAAGGAGATTGACCACAATAGGGAGCCTCTGCAGGCAGTTCAGAAAAAGACTGAATGGCGAAGGGCGAGACAGTTCTCGGGGCCTTTGGAGCTCCAGAATAGATTTCAGGCCCTTGCAGAGGAGGTGCAAGGGTCAACAAGGGAAGAGGTCCCAAAACAAACTCTAAGACAAAGGGAAGAGGCCACGGGGACAGAAGGAAATGGAGTTGAGAAGAAAAATAAAAGGAGAGTACTGGTAATTGGAGACTCCCTGCTAAGAGGAATGGATCGCCATGTGACTGGGCCCGACCCCCTAACCCGAGAGGTGTGTTGCTTGCCAGGGGCGAAAATTAAAGATGTTTCAGAAAGGCTGCCCAAACTCCTCAAATCTACGGATCACTACCCATTTGTGATGGTCCATGTGGGAACGAATGACATGTCCCTGAATACCATCGCTCCTATTAAAAAAGACTATCAAGATCTGGGGAGGAAGCTCAAGCAAATGGGGGCACAAGTGGTATTCTCTTCAATCTTGCCTGTCAAGGGAAGAGGAATGCGTCGGGAGAGGAAGATAATGGAGGTGAATCACTGGCTGCGTAGTTGGTGCCGGCAGGAGAGATTTGGTTTCTGGGACCATGGGATAGGCTTTCTTGAGGAAGGTCTACTAGCACCTGATGGACTGCACTTATCGAAACTGGGGAAGAATGTGTTTGGCAGGAACCTGGGGAGATTCATCAGGAGAGCTTTAAACTAAAGCCACTAGGGGAAG
Organism: Paroedura picta; assembly: GCF_049243985.1. NCBI lineage: Eukaryota > Metazoa > Chordata > Lepidosauria > Squamata > Gekkonidae > Paroedura > Paroedura picta. The sequence continues at coordinate 105,735,509 of NC_135371.1, read as the reverse complement.
GAGACGATCAACATAGGGAGTGTATGGAAGGAAAACGATCGGAGGCAGCCCAACCGGCAAGGCCAGCTCATAGGGAACCAAAAGTAAAAGGATTCAGATGTCTTTATACTAACGCCCGAAGCATGGGCAATAAAAAGGAAGAGCTGGAACTTCTCATGCTGATGGAAAGGTATGATCTAGTAGGCATCACAGAAACTTGGTGGAATGATTCTCATGACTGGAATGTAATGGTGGATGGATATGAACTGCTCAGAAAAAACAGAATAGATCGAAGAGGTGGAGGAGTGGCACTGTATGTGAGGAAAGGGCTTACCTGTCAGGAAATTCTAGTGAAGGAGAGCATATCTACAGTGGAAAGCATCTGGGTGAAAATAAGCGAGGGGAAAACAAACAGTGTGGTGGTTGGTGTCTGCTACTGACCGCCTGACCAACGAGAGGATGTGGATGCTGCACTTTGTGAGCAGCTTGAGAAAATATCGAAGCCGCAGGACCTTGTCATCATGGGTGACTTCAATTTCCCAGATGTGTGCTGGGAAACAAACTCTGCGAAGCGTCCTCAGTCATGCAACTTTCTGACCTGCCTGGCTGACAATTTCATTTCTCAAATGGTAGATGAACCCACAGGAGGTTCAGCCATACTGGACTTAATACGGACCAACAGGCAAGAGTTGGTGGATGAGGTGAAGGAGGTGGGGACCCTAGGGGGAAGTGACCATGTCCTCATAGAATTCCTTTTGAGATGGGGAGCCAAGGAAGTTTGTAGCCAGATGCGGATGTTGGATTTTCGTAGGGCAAACTTTAATAAACTCAGAGACATGATGAGTGTCATACCATGGACGAGAATGCTGGAAGGGAAGGGAGCATGTGAAGGGTGGGCGCTACTCTAACAGGAGCTATTGCATGCTCAATCAATGACTATCCCAGAAAGACGAAAACACTGCAGGAGCTCTAAGAAGCCTATTTGGATGAACAGAGAACTTCAAGAGGAACTAAGAAAGAAAAGGAAAATGTTCAGGAAATGGAGAGAAGGACAGAGCTCTAAAGAAGAGTACCTACAGGTTACTAGGCACTGTAGATCAATCATAAGAAAGGCCAAAGCTGAGAGTGAGCTAAGATTGGACAGGGAAGCCCATTGTAACAAGAAAAGATTTTTCAGTTATGGGAGGACTGGCAAATACTCCGGAAGATAGAGACAGAGTTCAACGAGATCTGAACACAATGGAAAAATGGGCAAATGAGAACAAGATGCAATTTAATAAAGATAAGTGTAAAGTTCTGCATCTGGGTCAGAAAAATGAAAAGCATGCCTACTGGATGGGGGATATGCTTCTAGGTAGCACTGTGTGTGAACGAGACCTTGGGGTACTTGTGGATTGTAAACTAAACATGAGCAGGCAGTGTGATGCAGCGGTAAAAAAGGCAAATGCCATTTTGGGCTGTATCAACAGAGGCATCACATCAAAATCACAAGATGTCATAGTCCCATTGTATACGGCACTGGTCAGACCACACCTGGAATACTGTGTGCAGTTCTGGAGGCCTCACTTCAAGAAGGACGTCGATAAAATTGAAAGGGTACAGAGGAGAGCGACGAAGATGATCTGGGGCCAAGGGACCAAGCCCTATGAAGATAGGTTGAGGGACTTGGGAATGTTCAGCCTGGAGAAAAGGAGGTTGAGAGGGGACATGATAGCCCTCTTTAAGTATTTGAAAGGTTGTCACTTGGAGGAGGGCAGGATGCTGTTTCTGCTGGCTGCAGAGGAGAGGACACGCAGTAATGGGTTTAAACTTCAAGTACAACGATTTAGGCTAGATATCAGGAAAAAGTTTTTCACAGTCAGAGTAGTTCAGCAGTGGAATAGGCTGCCTAAGGAGGTGGTGAGCTCCCCCTCACTGGCAGTCTTCAAGCAAAGGTTGGATACACACTTTTCTTGGATGCTTTAGGATGCTTAGGGCTGATCCTGCATTGACCAGGGGGTTGGACTAGATGGCCTGTATGGCCCCTTCCAACTCTATGATTCTATGATTCTATGATTCTATGAGACATCAGGTCCCGCCGAGCATTCTGGAAACCGAGCGGATCCATGAGTCTCCGCGGGCGGGCAAAAATACGCCCGCCACCCAACTGGGGAGGGGGTGGTATCTCGAGCCGGGCCCGCAGGGCATAGTGGTCTGACCACGGCACAGCCAAAGCTGTATCCAGATCCATCTCTATCCCGATGCCAAAAATCAAGTTGAGCGTGTGGCCGGTGTGATGGGTGGGCCCAGCAATAAATTGCGAGAGCCCCAGTGTCACCATGGATGACACCAAGTCCCCGCCAAGTCCTGAAGAGGGCGCGTCCGCGTGGATGTTGAAGTCACCCAGGATTAGAAGCCTGGGGAACTGCAACGCCCAGGCGGCCGCCGCCTCCAGCAGGCGGGGCAGGACATCTGGCGGGGCATTGGGCGGGCAATATACCAGCCAGATAGCCAAGCTCTCGACTGAGCCCAACCCAATACCGACACACTCCACCCCACCGACTTCTCGCCCCGGGAGAGCCCCGTAGGAGAGAACCTCCTGGACCAAGATTGCCACTCCCCTTCCTCTCTTGTGGGTCCGGGATTGGTGAAGAATGGAGTAACCTGCTGGGGCCAGTTCTCTCAAGGCCACATCCTCTCCATCTCTCAGCCAGGTCTCCGTTATGCACGCAAGGTCAGCCTTCAACTCTGCAAAGAAGTGTTTTTGTGGATCTTCAAGCCTCATAATTCCAAAACGGGGTGGCATTAAACTATGCACTATATGCATGTATGATTAGATGCACAGGCATAGCAATGGAGAAGTTTTACTTAAAAAAAAGATTGCTTTCCCTTTAAAGCTAGGAGAAAGCTGATTGGCTGGCTGCCTGCCATGATTGACAGGCAGGGGGAGACTCTCTGCAGCCATTTTAATCAGCCATGCGGAGTGTCTGAAAGCAGGAAAAAGTGAGAGAAGAAGCCGAGAGAGCGAGGAGGTGAGAAATGGCGGGGGGCGTGAGTTTTAATAGTGTTAAGCAATTGCACTGACTTAATGCTATGTTTTTAGAAGTACAGAATGGCCTCCAGTGTTAAGTCCTTTTCAGCCACTAATTCTGCAGCAAGCAAGCATTGCAAGGGATACAAACACCTTTTACCAAGGAAGCACTATGGCCACAGATGGCAGTGGTACATGTGACAGTCTGGTGCCTGGGCCACAACATTCAAATTGCACCCCCCCCCCAAAAAAAAAAAAAAAAAAAAACACCAGCTGGGTGTGTCTTCCATCTTGGGATATTTCTGCAGCACTGGAATATCAATATTCTGTCAGTGAAAAAAAAGTTAGTGACTCTCTCTTGAGTGCTGTGGGGCATAAGGTTATTCAAGTGTCATAGAAATCTATTAGACAGTGCCAATGATATCCCTGGAGATAAGTCACATACTTTCCCCCTCCATGGGTCATCTAGCCATCCTCCTGAGTGACAGGATCTGAAGAGGAAGCAACCTGTAGCAGTTCCTGTGGGCATATTACCTGCACAACTGGAGTTGGCATAACACTCTCAAATTTCTGGGCAATGGAATAAAGCTGATTTTCCGCCTGGCTTAAGGTGTCTTTCACCATCTTCCAGAAATCAGCTTTAGGGAGGTGCTTGTGTGGCAGCTGTCAAGAAACAAATGACACATTTGAGAGAATATAAGGGGGGAAAGACTGGAAACGTGGTAAAAAGATTTATGGTGTAAAGGTACTATTGACTACAATAGTTGCGGTAGTTTTCTAATCTAGAGTCCACTGCATGCCGGCTATGATCATATCCCCAAGGAAAAGACCCAAGGCTCCACAGAGAGAAGTGGAAGAACAACAGTATTTCTTTATGAGAGTCAAGCAATGTGACCATTATTATGACAGGGCAAAGAGGGCCTTTCTATTTCAGGAGCATTGTCTCCGGAGGGGGGAAGCATCTCTGTACTCTTATGGACCTCTCATGAGGCGAGCTGCTGAGGGTGGAGGGAAGATGACAGATTGTTCATGGTGGCTGCAGTCCAAACTGGAAAAGATGTGAGAGATTTGCAATTAGGAACATTGTTGTGTGTGTGTGCGTGTTTTAAAAGCTAATTAGCAGCCCCAACTTGGCAGCTATAAAGATTAGGACTGGGTCACTGGTGTTTAACTTATTCGTTCCTTGCCTCTTCCATAACTTATATGGCCCTTGATACCACAGTAATTAATTCTGCAGGGGTGGGGGGAAGACAAGTACAAGCTCCACAGCTATCTTCCCCCCTTCCACATCCAGATAAATGTTGCTTTAGAAGAGTAATTTAAATTGCAGAAGAAGCACTGGAATAAAAAAGTAAATACCCAACCTCATTTTGCAATATGCAAGATTTGCAGTATGCATAATTGAGCAGAATATAAAGGGTGTCCTGCAGGGGGCACCGGAGGAGATGGGTATTTAGCATAGATAGGATATAGGATGATTTAGGAATCCTGATGATTTTCAAACTATCTCCTTAGTGTCCTGACTGGTTCAACAGGAGATTTCCTGCTTTATGAGCACACTTCCTCCCTGCTTGCCTCCAAATAAGCAGTTGAACAACAGAAGAATGAATGCAGCTAGCTAGCTAGTTAGGTCTCCATCTCTCTCTTTCTATAAATAGTGGTTTCTCTTCTGAATAAAAACTATTTTATTCTTTAAACAGCCCAGTGCTTCACCCTCTCTGCATATTAACTTTGCCAACACCCCACCCCCAATAATCCTTCTCTAGTCTTCAAAGCATATGAGTGAGGTTATGTATGGATCTCTTGATGGGTTCAATTTTCCTGGTAACCACTTTCTTGGGCAAAGATGGGACAGGCTTTGCTCCTCTCCCAGCAATGGTATTAACCAAGCAAATGTTGCAATCCCATGATGGGTTTTGTTTCTAAGGAACTGGTATAACAGATATAATAACCTTATAAGATACCTTGCCTTTCCCAACAGCTGTGGGGTCCCAAACCTGGAAGATAATGTGCTTAACTGTTCACATTAGCAATAATAAATCCACATGAAAGTTCCAATCCACTGACGATGTGATCTACCATGCGATCTGATGCAAACTTGCCCTACTGATTTAAAAAGTCTGCATCTGGAGCAACTGTGCCATGTATCTTTTACCTGGGCTATCTCTCCGTCTGCCTCTTGAAGAACTTGCTTGGCCAGATCCCTCTGAAGAACCACAAAAGTATGCAGGATCTTCTCTATCCACTTCTGGGCCACAAGATTGAACACAGGAAGCTCAGACACCAGCAAGGAATTAATTGCTAGATAGGTATTCATGGCAGCATCCTCCTCATATGTCACACTGCCTGTCTCATTTCTCTTCTCCTCGAGTTCCTCGTAGTCCAGCAGTTTGTCTAAGCGTTTCCTGATAAGTGACTGAGGCCCCTTCAGTGTTTCTGACAAATTGCACAGTGGCAGATACACCAGGCATTGCAGGCGTTTCTTCTGTAAAGGAGAAAAATTACACACACACCTGAAATATGACTGTTTTGCATTGTGCTAGGAGTACAGCAGATCAGAAGAGGGGTTTTATTTTTGTGGGAGGGGGGGGTAAGACATTGCCTTTTCCTCTCCATGTCCATATGCCACCCCAAGCAGGAAAAGGCTGGATCTGAGGAAATTCTTTTTGGAGAGCAGAAGAGAAACTTGATTTGGGTATATCAGTCACCAGGTTGTTATACAACCAAACAACTGGGCCTGAAGGAAACCTTGCAAATATTCAAAGCCTTACTTTACAGCAATAAGCATCAAAGCAAAATTTCAGTGTTCTTCAATCAAGGAATTGTAAGGGCATTTCTGCACATCAGTAAAAATAGCGTTATGCCAGCTAAATGGCGTAGCACTAAATATTATCATGCCTCCCAGCCCCTCCTCACCTTTTTGCTATCTTGCTTTAGTCTGCCGCCTTTTCGCACTTCTCACCCTCCACATCGGCTGCTGGAAATGGTGGAAGAGATCATTGTGCTTTATGCACTACTCTCTTCTGCCTGTCAATCAATCCAGACACCAAATCCCCTTTCTCCATGTTTTAAAGGTCCTGCAATACCTGCTCATTTTTTTTAAATTCATACTTCTCAGTTTAAACACCTATGCATCTAATCATCTAACCAGTCCAAAGATCCAGCAAGTGAGTTCACTCAAGTAAACTTCAAATTCAGAATCAAACCTGCTGGAGATAACAGGCCTAAAGTGAGAAGAGTGTCCATCTGTTAATGGAAGTCATTTCTTACAGGGTCCTGGAAGACACCAGTAACCTTTCCAATTCCTTTCCATGCAATGTCAGATGCACGGGATCTGCCATCCTTCTCCTCCCGGCTGAGCTGGTCCTTCCCCTCCAGGGCACTGGAAGCCCATTGTCACCCAAGAGGGAGCCCCAACCAAGCCTGTGGGTGAGCCTGCGCCGGGCTCCCCAATCCAGCTCTGCGCACCTCTTACTTGGCTGCTTAATTTGTCCTTCATGCTGGACTCTTTGACACTTCCTGGCTTACCAGGAGACCAGCCATTGGGCTCTCTGCTCAGTTGGCCACTCTTCTCCCCTGCGAGAGAGAAGAGCCATCGAATGAGCAGAGAGCTGAGCTGGAGGCGCAGGAAGTTGGTGGCGAGGGAGGTGGGTGCGAGGGCAAGATGAGGTAGGTGCCTTTAGTGCATTTTAGCCTCCATAACTTCCCTCTGTTGGTGGCCTACTGGTTGCTCTCCATTAGCTAGTGCTAAATAGGTTGGGGAATCCACTTTATGTGATTCCCTAACTGGCGCTTTACAATGGAGGATGTAGCAAGCTGGTTACTGCTCAGAAGCTGGGTGTTGGTGACATCATATGGAGGGGCCAGAATATAACAACTACATAAGGTAAGCATTTCACTACATTTAATGGGTACGGAAATCCCCTGAGTTCTCTAGAGATAAAAGTATTTTATCCATTCTTATCATGTATTGTTTTGGATTTTTTTCTGTGCTATATTTTAACTCCTCCTTGATTCCAATTTAACTAGGAGAATATTGATTCTGGGGAATGATTCATCTGCAGCTTTCCCCAGCTTCCAGTCACACCTTTTCTCCTCTGCATTGATAAAATGCTGCAAAAGTGAATTTTCAGAGTGTCGACCTATATGCCTGGGTATAGATGAAAATGTACAATAAAAATCTCGATACAACCATATGAATAACCCTATCAAGACTTATTTCTTTCCCTCTGCTTTATTATAAGATGTATGTGTTATCATTGTTGGTCCCTGTGATGGTAAATATTTTGTTGGGGTAATCAGATTATAAGCTTCACAAAGCGTGTTTGTGCAGAGTGTTAGTTTTGGTGTGATGGAGGGCTTGGGAAAGCCCAAGCAGTCAGCTGATAGAAGATCAGGTGATTTGTCATCTGTAGGGCATCAAAGAGCCAATTTGCTCTCTCACCAAACCGGAGGGCAGGGTCTGGAAGCCTCTAATCCATAACTGGAAATATTATTGATGAATAGGGTAGTGGAGTAGAGTTGCCAGCTCTGGGTTGGGAAATACCTGGAGACTTTGAGGGAAGAGCTGGGAATGGGCCTGGGGCCTGGTGGGGACCTCAGTGGAGCATAATGCTATGGCATCCACCCTCTGAAGCAGCCATTTTCTCCAGGAGAATTGATCTCTGCCACCTAGAGATGAGGTATAATTCAAGAGGATCCCAGGTCCCACCTGGCATCCCTATTGAGGAGAGAAATGGAGAGTGAGGGCCATTTCGCATGGCTTCAAAGTAGCAGAATGGTTGCTATTTGGAAACGCTACTAATTTGCCATAACCCACGACGTCGTAGACACTCTGCAACAATCCTGAAACCAATCAGCAAAAAGCGCTTCGTTGTGGCGCTTTCAGGGGAATCCAGAAAAGTGGATTCACCCTCCGGATAGCGATACACTCCTGCAACCAATCTGCAACAGTAGCGCTAAAGACCTGTGCGTTACCATTGTTGCTGGTTCTTCAAAGTCCCTCCCCCTGGCTCTCTCCTCCAAACTTCCGGCGAAGCGATCGCCATTTTTTTTTCTCCGAGCGAGCGGGGATAAACGCACTGGCGAGCCTCTTTCTGTTTAGAGGCTTCCCTGGCTTCAGTCCTTCACCTTTAGTCACTAAGCACAAACCACTGAAAAGCCCGTTTGCTGAAATAAAGTCCCTTTATTTTTTACAAATAAATCCAGCCGAAAATCGGGCCCGTGAGAGGGGGGGGGGGATTTTTTTTTTATCACTCGAGGCAGCGTGCAAACGATCATACAATCAAACGATAGCTCACATTAGGCAGCTGGATGGGTCTCTCCGTAGCAACGAATCTACCTAGATTCATTGCTATGGGTCGGGTTTTTTTTTTTAAAAAACCTTTCTTAAAGGGAAAGGGGCTGTTTGGGAGCATGCTAACGGCTGCCCATTGGCTGCTTGACGGCCAGGGGCGGGACGAGCTTGGCAATAGCGCTTCCTTTCTAGCGATTTCTGCCGAGACCGGAAGCCTGTGGGAAACGCTAAAAAACGCAACTGATTCCACTACAAAGGCAGGTATGCATAACGACGAATTCCACTATTTTAAATGGCGATTTTTCATTCCGCAAACAATTTGCAACAAAGATCCCTGTGCGAAAAGGCCCTGAGTCTCTCAGATATCTTCAGTCCAAAGAAAGGAGGGGAATGATGCTGCAGTCTGAGAAACATCCCCAACCCATCTTCAGCATTTCCAGAACGTTTGCTTTTCTAGAAATAATATGCTAAAGTTTGGCAAATATGTAGGCTGTACCTTTTAGGACTGAAAAAAATATGTAGAAATTCATCACTCTCCAACTCTGAAGATGACTGTAAATATAATACCTTGGAAAAAATAATAATCTTTGCTCTTGAACGCTGCTGTTCCTAATTGACTTTATTTTCATAAGCCTGAAGCATTGAGTTTATAAATGGGAGGTCAGTGGTGTTTGCCTGACTGGATTTTCATGTTGTTAACTGGCCCACTACTCAGTTGCTAGCGTCATCCCTCCTTTCCTCATGTAGCAGATGTGGGGCAGAGACATTTCTGTAGTTCCCAATATTCTCTTAAAATGTGATTATGTGGTTCAATTCCAGAGTGATGCAAGCTGTGGCTTGAGTTTTACCACTCAATAGTCTGCAGTCCTGGAAATGAAATTTCCTGATTGGGCCCTCCGAGTGCCACTCCAGGGCCAAGCGGCCAATGGGGAGCCGCACAAAGCCTGGCTCTCCATTGGCCGCTTGGCCCAGCCTTGCCCGGCCGGGGACTCACTGCACACAAGGAGAAGCAGGCTTCCCCAATGGTGAGTCCCCCCCGCTGGTTTCCCCTCACCCCGACACACACACACACACACAACCAACCCCCCTGGCTGCCCTCCCCATCGTGCCCCCCCTGCTTCCCCGTGCCCAGAGCTACACACACACACACATTCACCAGCCAACCCCCCTGCGATCGCCCCGCCACCGCTTCCCCGCCCCTACAGAGGCACACACACAGAGAAAACCTCCCTGTCTGCCCCCCATTGCACCGCTGCCACTTCCCCGCCCCCAGACACGCACACACACACACACACAAACTACCCACACACCACTTTCTCTCACCTTCCCTCACCCCACACACCCACGCACACACTCCTCTATACCCCCTCTTTCCTCGCTTCCTCCCCCTCCCGATTCGCCCCCCCCGATTGCTCCCCTCACCCTTCACACACCCCTGTCCCCTCCCCTTTCACCTACCTCTCTGCCTGCCTTCCTTTCTTCCTTCCTGACTTCCTCTATTTCTCCATCTCCTTCCTGTCTCTCTGTCTCTCCCTCTCACTTGCTTCCTGTCTTTCTCCTTTACTTCCTTTCTTTCTCCCTTCTACCCATCCCTTCAACCACCCCTTGCCCTTCTTTCTCCCTCCCATGCCTCCTATTCCCTTCTTCCTTCTTTCCCTACAGTCTGCTTCCCCATGCTCTAGCGCCCGCTGTCTTTCTTCTACAGCAGGCTTAATTTCTAGTATATATATATTTCTCCTTTTCTGGTTGGGGGAGAGACACGTCTATTATGGGCAGGGCTGTTTGCACCTGTCCTGCTCCTCTCCTCCTGCAGCTGTAAAGGAAGTGGCCTTCTAGGAGGAGGAAGCGAGTGCCTCCCTGCCTGGAGGAGAGACTCATTCATCAAGCCAGCTTGGGAGCCAGCATGGGGTAGGGCTTAAGAGTGGTGGCTTCTAATCTGGAGAGCCGTGCTTGATTCCCCACTCCTCTGCATACAGCCAGCAGGGTGACCTTGGGTTCGCCGCAGCACTGAGAAAGCTGTTCTGACCAAGCAGTGATATCAGGGCTCTCTCAGCCTCACCCACCTCACAGGGTGTCTGTTGTGGGGAGAGGGAAGGGAAGGCAAATGTAAGCCACATTGAGACTCCTGGCAGAGAAAAGTGGCATGTAAAAACCAACTCTTCTTCAAGAGTGTCCACCTGCTTCGCCTTATGAACTAGTTAAACCGCAAATAGAAATTGTGAAACTGGCTTATTTTGTGTATCTGTGACATTTGTCCTTGATGTGCTTTGGACCTTGTAAGCCACTTTGAGTTCATGTATGGACAGGGTGGCCAGCTCTGGGTTGGAAACTTTGTTGTGGGGAGAGACCTCAGTGAAGTATAATGCTACTCTCCAGAGCAGCCATTTTCTCCAGGGGAACTGATCTTTTTAGACTGCAGTTGAGCTGTAATTCCTGGAGATCCCCAGGAAGGAGAAGAGTTGGTTTTTATACCCCATTTTTCACTATTAGGAGGAGACTCAAAGCGGCTTACTATCACCTTCCCTTCCTCTCCCCAGAATGGACACTCTGTGAGGTAGGCAAGGCTGAGAGAGCCTGATAGGTCTGCTCTATGAGAACATTACTATCAGGACTGTGAAGAGCCCAAGGTTATCCAGTTGGCTGGATGTGGAGGACTGGGGAATCAAACCCTGCTTGCCAGATTAGAAGTCATTGCTTTTAACCACTACTCCATGCTGGCTCCTAAGAGGTTCAACACTGTCCTTAACAAATACATTGTTTCTTCAAATTAGACTCTTAGCGGAATAAAGATCTTTGTAGGAACCAAAGTGCTTGATTCTTGAGACAGGAAGTTTCTTGCATGAAGATTCCAACCCACCTTGGTCCTTAGGTCAGTAGGTCTCAACCTTCCTAATGCAGTTCCTCATGCTGTGGTGACTCCCAGCCATAAAATTATGCAAGTGTTCTTTCACAGAAATTAAACCGAAACTGACCAATGGCGTGAAGATCCATTGTTCATGATTGTATATAAATTGTTTTTCCCCGCTGGGGTTTCTCAGTTCAGTTCTGCCTCTTGTCTCACCATGCCGATCTTGCTCTTTTCTACTGCTCCAGACAGATGAACACTCTATCTCTGGCCAAGCTGCTTGCCCTGCTGCAACCCCTGTGAAAGGGTCGTTTGATCCCCAAAAGGGTCCCAACCCCCAGGTTGAGAACCGCTGCCTTAGATTTATCAGAATTCACATGGGGATGCTAACAGCCCTGGGGGGGGGGGTGCAGGGAGACCAATAAACAAGCAGGAAGGGGTAGGTTTGTCATCTCTTCTTTCATACACACTCACCTAGCTGAGGTGGACTAGAGACCATCTCTTTCAGTACTACACCAGAAAAACTTCATAACTGGAACTTTTATGGTGCTGATAACACTGCTCTAGTTCTTCTGAGCCAATTTGTAACAGAAGGAGTCTGAACTGGAAGGTTTCCCCACAATCCCACCCCACAGGCGACCTTGCTCAGGTATCTAGTTCATAGTGGCAGGCACTAAGGAGTAAGCTGCATCATTGAGGCGACTCCATAACAACATGCTCCTTGGTCACACAGATGGGGAAACTAGACAAATGAATGGCACGTACTGAAGTCTGCTGCAAACTGTCTGTGCACTGCTCTGTGCAAAATTCAGAAATAACAATATCTGTCAATGGAGAATGACTAACATGTTGCATCTCTGCTTTGAAAGGGATATGGGTCATGGAAAGTCAAGCTGTCAAGCTGCAGGAGACTTAAGGCAACCCCAAAGGGTTTTCAAGGCAAAAGACGACTGTCTTGCCATTTCCTACTTCTGTGTCACAACCTTAGTCATCTCCCATCCAAATCCTGACCAAGGCCAACATTGCTTAGCTTCTGAGATCCAACAAGATCAAGCTAGTCTGGTCTATTCAGGTAAGGGTTGAAAATTAAATTACGTGAACAGGAACTCCAAAATCTGGGGAAAGATTTGGATGACAGTAATTTTGGAAGCATCAGTTATTATGACTGGGCAAAGGGCGACCACCAGAGGACCGAAATGGGAAAGTTCTGGAACACAGTGAAACATAGCCTTTATGGAACAAAGCAAACTAGCAGCATTGTTTTCCAAATCCCTGACTTGGTTCTCACCAGCCCTCCTGTTGCAATGGAATGCAACTAGAAACAAATGGCACTTACAAATTCTGGCAAAATAGTGCTGTTGAGTTTTCCTGCAAAGCGGCAATACTGATGTCTGGTCTCTTCTTCTAGGTTCAGCTCATTCTCATGGGGTTTAGAGCCAAGGAACATCTGCATGATAAAAAATGGGCCAGGTCATATAAAAATTACTTGAATACGTTTTTGTCAAGAACACTGTCAGGGCATAAGACTCACCTGAGCATTCAGGAAAACTATGAACAAATAAAAACAATTGTGACTAAAAAGACAGCCTCAGAAACATCATTATTTGTATATGCAACATTTCTCAAAGACATATTAAAACAGATTCCTTGTGAAAGCAGAATACTTAAAGAAAAGGGGGGGGACTAGTGGTGTGAAGAAGGAGAAGGAAATGACCATGAGGATGACTTCTTATCAACTATTTATTTATTATTAAACTTTTATACCACCGTTCCCTTAAGCTCACGGCGGTTTACAAGATAAAAATTACAATAAAACCCATAGTTAAAACCATTAAAACCAATCCACACTATCAACGTTATCAACGTTAGGCAATAGGCGAGCACTAACTAACCCCACTAACCCCCCCCCCCAAACTGCCCCACATTAGCCGAGGGACATCAGATTGCTAATATGGGAGTGAGGCAATCAGATCATTCAGATGAACCCAGGGAGCCCAGATCTAATGTCGGGACCGCCCGCCCTGGCCTCAACCATATGCCTTGTGGAAGAGCTCTATCTTGCAGGCTCATTCCACCAGGTTGGGGCCAGGGCCGAAAAAGCCCTGGACCAGGTCGAGGCCAGGCGAACATCCCGAGGGCCCGGAACCACCAGTAGGTTTGCACCCGCAAAGCGAAGGGCCCTGCGGGGGGTATAAGCAACCAAGTGGTCCCATAGGTAGGTAGGACCCAGGCTGTGTGTAGCCTTAAAGGTTAAAACCAAAACCTTGAACTTGATCCGGAAACAAATTGGCAACCAGTGCAGATGTTGGAGTACCAGCTGAATGTGGGCCCTCCAAGGTGTTCTAGTGAGGACCCTAGCAATTGTAACTCCCGGATCAAAGACAAGGGCAGGCCTACGTAGAGCGAGTTACAGTAGTCTAGTCTGGAGGTGACCGTTGCATGGATCACTGTGGCTAACTGATCTGAGGACAGGTAGGGCGCTAGTAGTCTGGCTTGGCAAAGATGGAAAAACGCCGTCCGGCTTCTTTCGTGATCTGAGCCTCCATGGAAAGGGAAGCATCAAAGGTCACGCCCAAATTCCTGGCTATTGGTGCAGGTGTTAATTGTACTCTGTCCAGGTATGGGAAACGTGCTCCCTGGTCCTGCCCTCTTCTACCCAGCCACAGGACCTCCGTCTTGGAGGGGTTGAGTTTCAGGCGACTCTGCCTGAGCAATCCAGCCACTGCTTCCTAACAGCTGGCAAATGTATTCAGGTGGGGGGGGGGGGGTCCGACCGGCTGTCCATTAGGAAGTAGAGCTGGGTGTCATCTGCATATTGGTGACATCCCAGCCCATAGCCCCGGACCAGCTGGGCTAGAGGGTGCATATAGATGCTGAAAAGTGTGGGGGAGAGTATCGCCCCCTGCAGAACCCCACATGAGAGCTTGCAGTATTCCGATAACTCATCGCCCACTGCAATCCTCTGCGTCCAGTTCCGGAGAAAGGAGACCAGCCATTGTAGTGCGGTCCCTCTTATTCTGGTTCCGGCGAGGCGGTGTGCCAATATCTCATGGTCAACCACCTCAAATGTGGCTGACAGATCTAAGAGCATGAGCATGGCGGAACCACCTCGGTCCAGCTGGTGCCGGATATCATCCGTCAGGGCAACCAGCGCGGTCTCCTCTCCGTGGCCAGGTCGGAAGCCAGACTGGTATGGGTCAAGGGCCGAACTAGATGGTGTGCTACCTCTCCAAAGCCCAGGGCAGGTACCAGAGCACAGCAAATACCATATTGCAATATTGCAACTGTGAGTTATGGCATGCCTCTTACAAAGTGCAGGGGGAGGGATGATGGTATTTTGTTTGAAATCGAATGGGGAGATGCTGATCCAATAGTTATTTACCATATCTGACCTCCTGCCAAGCTCAATAATCAGTCATTGCTACTAGCCTGAAAAGTTATTTGTAACTATGCATAGGTTCCAATTCAGAGAATTTGAGAAGAACTTTATCTAAGTCACATAAATCAACACTCTATTGACTTAGATAAAGAGCCATAATACCTCTCCTTCATAAACCCTTCCTCCTTAGAGAATTGGTGAAATACCCACAGACATTTGGGGTTCCTTAGGGCCACTTGTATCACTTTTCAGTGGCAATGGCATTTTTAGATAGCTTTATGAAGTTTCATTTCAGGATAGTTGTGGTGTGTGTGTCCATGCACCTGCATGTGTGTACCCTTAACTAAGAAGGACAGGCACTTATTGGAATACAAAGATAAGGATCAGAAATTGAGTGTGATTAATTTCAAGGCCACTGTCTAAATAAACTCTCCAGATCTGCATTTTGAAACCTGTATAAGAACAGCCCTATTTCTGCAGCTTGTGGATAAACATAGTTCCAGTTCCTTGTCTGTGATAAAGGACTGACTTTGCAGAAGGACAAGAAGGACCCAGGCAGAGGGATTACAAAACTACTGCCAACCTGCCAAGCAATGCATTTGGAGGTCAGGACTTCCTAACCTAGGTTCATTTAATCCCCAAATTTTATGCATATCCCCAGCAGGGTATAAAGCTGGTGCATGTTCAATGTGCTGAATCTCAAAGGAAAGGACTTTCAGGGTGTAATAAGAATTATTAACAGTTTCAAAGATAACCTTCCCAATTCTACCTCTTGCCAGACACACCACAGAGCAGACTGGGTTTTTTTTATTGGTTTCTTGTTTCTTCTCCGAATCCAATTTGGCTGGTTTACTTGGCACAAAGAGATAAGGCCACTGGAAGAATTTGGCAGTGTTAGCACATGGCTTAAGAACAGGGTAGGGTGTATTGATGAGAAATATTTTCAATAGTTTGGTTCCATCTGCCCTAAAAGTTGCTGCTAATGACACAATTCCTGCAGAAAGATTTACAGCCTCTTTCTCACAAGAATATTTCATTTATCCTCATTCTCTTCCTGGTAGTTTTCTATTGATCATCAGATCAAGAGGTGAACATCTGAGATATGAGTATACCAAGGAAGACGGCACAAACATAATAAGATGTTTGTCACAGATCCACATCTAAAAATTTATGAATTATAATGAAGCATATTGTCCGGCTGGCATTTCTAACAAGAAATTCCTAACAAGAATAACAAAATATAATAGTAGAAATGGCCCCTTGTTAGGGTGGGTTTGAACAGGACTAAATAAAAGCCTAAGCCCCACTGCTGTATACATGGTAGAATTGCCAGAAGGGGACTTCCTTTTCAGTAATATAGAAAAAGAGGTATCTATTTCTGCAAGTCCATCAGTGAATAGTATAAGGGCAGCGTTAAAAGTGCCACAACTGAAGCAAAATAATGTTGAGTACCCTAATCCAACAAGGGAAATGTGTGCATGGAAACTATGCAATGCACAAATTTCCTTGCTAGGTCATGCAGATGGCTATTCAAATACAGGTTATCCACCATGACTTCTATCTGTTTTATGTGGCATGGACAGAAATACACACTCTCACTTATACTGCATTGGGAAACCACATCCTCAACCACTGTGCTCATACTGCTGCATATAACAATACTGGTATGGAAGCATGAATTAGCAGTTGGTGATAAACTGCAGAAAGTTTGTACAATTACTGTTTGCAGTAACATGCATTTTGAAGAGTGTGATATGAACAAGAGCTGTTTCATGTCTCAAGGCCTTAGTTAAAAGATATGGTCACTATAAGTTCACATCATCCCCCCTCCCCCCCATCTCCCAGTAATATCTTGTTGAGAAATCTTCAGCCTTTCTAGACCTTTCCAGAAGTCTTCAACCTTTCCAGACACACTGAGAGGCAGAAGCACTTTTGTTCTAGATTTGTATGTATTTATGTTATTTGTCATCCTCTTTTCTCATTGAGAACTACCCAATATGAGTAAATACAATCAAGAAGATGGAATGTTCAATAAGAAGTGTCATAAGATTAGGACTGAAGAAATCTGAAGCCAAGCTGAAACAAAGGACTGAAAAAACTGGCATGACATTGAATAATTGGCTACTTAGACACCACGGCTGCATACTATCTTATGTATTCTTAACTTGATGGTAAACCCCACTGGAAACAGTGGGCCATTCCGCATGACTTTAATATAGCACTAGTCTTACATTTTGTTTTTGCCAATAAAACTGCATTCTGCATGATGTCGTGAGCAATCTGCAACACTCCTGCAACACTAGCGCCAAAATCGCTTCATTGTAGTGATTTTTGGGGAATTGGGAAAAGTGGATTCACCCTCAGAAAATCGCTACACTCTTGCCAACAACCTGCAACACTTGCGAAAAAGACCTGTGCGTTCTCAATGTAGCAGTTGCAACAAAGTCCCTCCCCCTGGCTCTCTCCTCCGAACTTCCGGTGAAGCGATTGCCATTTTTTCCCCCTTGGAGCGGGGAAAGCAACGAACCAGCGAGGCTTCTCTGGCTACAGTCTCTCCACAGAAGTGCTTTAAAGCTCCCCTAAGTCCCCAACACAACACAGCCCCCTGTTCGCTGCGCCCGTGGGGGGGGGCGATTTTTTTTCCCACTCAGGGGAGCGTGGTAACGATTAATTGCCAGCTTACACGCCAGCTAGATGGGTCTCTCCATTGCAACGAATCAACGCATATTCATTGCAACGTGTGTGTGTGTTTTTAAAAACCTGTGCTTAAAGGGAAAGGGACTTTTTGGGAGCATGATAACAACCTACCATTGGCTTTTCCATTTGATTGATGGCCAGGGGCGGGAACAAGCACAGAAAAAAATCGCTTCCTTTCTAGCGATTCCTGCGAGACCAGAAACCTGTGGGGAACGAATGAAACGCTACTGGATTCCACTACAAATGAAGGTATGCGGAACGCTGAGATTCCACTATTTAAAATAGCGTTTCCGCTTTGTGAAAGCAATTGGCAACATTGGTCCTTGTGTGGAATGGCCCAGTATTTCAGAAAATGTATAGTTAGGCACTTTCCCTGTGTCTCAAATGGCTCCACAATATGTTCATTCAGAATATTATACATTTGGCTGTCCCTGAACAAGATAAACCACCTTCTGCTATGGAGGTTAAAACCTCTCCTGGTTATTCAGTGCTAATCTTCATAATAATTCAGCTACCCATTTTTAGAAGCAGCCTTTTTCTTCTTTTTTGAAGTCAGGTCTCACCAGCCCTCTGGTCATTTCTCTTTCTCATCTCTAAGCTCACAGCAATTTGTCAAAATCTCCCCAGCTGAAAGGTGAGGAGCTTAGAGTGGATTGATGCACAGTACTGCCAAACATCATCATCACAAACATATCTAAGGTCATCCCCACAGAATGTGTCAGAAAAGGGATTGAGTAAGGCCTCCAGAGAAGGAATCAAGGGAGAGCCATTGTATCACACAGTTGGAAGGTCCTCTGGAAGAAGTTTTCTCTCTGCAAGTTAAAGATGAATTTATAAAGCCACTTTGTAATGAATCGGATAACTGGCCCTTCTTGTCCAGTATTTCTGCTCTGACTGACAGCAGCTTTTCATGGTCTTAAGCAGAAAAGAAGTATTTCTTAACATGAACTCTGTATTCCTTTAATGGAAGCATGTACTTTTCCCAACAGGGCATTTCCCTCTGGAGCATTTTCGGGTTAGGAAAATGGAATGGGGCAAAAGCTTAAGTTCCTTCTCCCATCCCAATCTGGACTGACCTCCCTCAGACACCCAAGAATTTTCAACAGGGAACTCTGAGTACACAAATGCTTGGCAAATCCTCAGGCAGACCAGTAAAAGGAATATTACCTCTGTGTTGCTCAGGAAAGATGCTACATTTTCCTTCAGATCAGCTATACACGATGCCAGCCTCTGAAATTTCTCTTCCAAGTCATCAAACTCCTTGTCTTCTGTCTAAACCCCAGAGAAAGAAAATTACCTCATAGCTTTTGTGAGAAAAGACTTCCAGGAAATAACACATTGCTAGTGATATATGCATGCTCTAGCTCCAAGCTACAGAGTTTACAGAGTTCATTCACTGACTATATGTCCATATAGTCCAGCAACCTGTCTCATACTGTACCCAACTAGTTCTTCTAGATAACCAACAACAGGGCATAGAAGCCAAGAACCCTGATGTCACCTCCTGGCATTGGGATTCAGGGATTTACTGCCTTGAATTTAAATTTCTATGAAACAGGAATGGTGTTGAACTTCCTACCTCACCATGGGTGCAATGAGCACACTGGAAAATGACTCAATGCTAACAGTACTGTAGACTTTGCTAGTCTTGAAATTACATATGAAACATCCCCAGCCAGGTCATAAGTGGGTTCTGAGTCATTGTTACTGTCTTCACAGTACAAATGTCATGATCCCCAAAGTGACCACAGAATGGCTGGCATAGAATGGCATATCACTATTCCTAAAGCATCATTAAGCCACCCATGAGTTCAGTCTGACAGATAGAAATGAAGAGCATCTAAGGAAAGAACTCTTCCACAAGAATAGTCACTGTAAGTGAATGTCTTGTCTTCACCCAGTCTTACAAATCAAAGAGATATCCAAATCTTTATCTTTAACCATAATAAAGTTCAAGTTGTGTGCAGACAACTCACTCTCTACCTGATTGATCCTCCCTGAGAGTGTGCCACCAATAGGGAGAGAGCACTCTCCCAATGATGACCAATCTGTAGACAACTCACCCCCTACCTGGTTGGCCCTCCCTGGGGTGTGCCACCAATAGGGAGAGAGCACTCTCCCAATGAGGGCCTATACTGGGGCTGAAATGTCCTCCTGGAAGAGGAGTGGCCTCTCTGAAAGGGCCTGCTGCTGTTAAGTTGCCCCATCCTCAGCCTCTTCCAACCCTTCATCTCCCCCAGTCAAGGGAGGGAAGCCAGCTGCTTCCTTTGCCTCCTGTGTTGGTCTCAGGTTTCATAGAATCACTGACTTGGGAGGGACTGCCAGGATCAGCTCTCTGCTGGAAGGAAGCACAGATGAAGTGGCAAGAAGGCAGAGACAATCAGTATTTCAAAAATAGAAGTCCAAGAGACATGCAGAATGCAATTAACATCTTGACTCAGTCCAGTAATTCAAGGGTTCATTCAGACAATCCAAGGACATCAGCAGAAGAAGCAGGTTACAGGTAGCTGCAAAGCTGTGTCCACAACCCAGGCCTCCCAGCCTCAAGTTAATATAGGCTGTCAGCAGCCTCTCAGTTCTGACTTTGTGATCTCACAAGTTTCTGCAGTTAGCTAATGTCTTGCTAATGTGGTGTGATGCCTTTTAGACTTGAGCTTTCTTCCAGCACATAGCTTTCATTGCTTAATTGGCTCAGGTGAACCAGGGAGCTGCAGCTGGATACTGGACAGAGCAATGAGGAGCTCCTGCAACAACTTTGGAATCTAAGCCCTGGTTTGCCTGTAGCTCCTTTCCCTCCTGCTGGTCAAAGCTCTCTGCCTGTTGAACATATGGCTGGGCTGAGCTCTCAACCAGCTGGGATGAAGCTGGCAGCTCCTGGAAAGGCTATTCCTCCAAGGAGTCCTCCCTAACAGGATCTGGGCTCACAAAACCTCCCCATGGTCCTGTAGCTGGCTACTAGAGTCTTTGTTTTCTTCCCCTCAGAGGGGTTTGGAGGATCCAGCAGCCATTTCCACCCATCCTGGCCCTTGGGAGATGTGGGGGAAAGGAAGGAGGCAGCCCCCCCCATGGCCTTACCTGTCCAGCCTGACCTTTGGATGGGAAGGAGGCAACCTGCCCCCCATGGTCTTGCCTGCCCAGCCTGCCTTTTGGGAGATGGGGAGGTGGGAAGGAGGCAGCCCACTCCCCGTGGCCTTCCTTGAGCAGCCTAGCCTTTGGAAGATGTGAGGGTGGGTGGGAAAGAAGCAGCCACCCCTCCCCCATGGCCTTCCCTACCCAGCCTGATCTTTGGGAGATGTGGAATAGCAGGTGGGAAGGAGGCAGTCCATCCCCTTCCCAGGCCCAGACATCCCTGCCTGGCCCAGACTTCAGGAGATGTGGAGCAGCAGGAAGGTGGCAACCCACCCACCCCCTACAGCCTTCCCAGCCTGGCCTTTGGAAGATGTGGGATTGGATAGGAAGGTAGGTATAGTGGTGACCTGTGTAGATACAGTTGTATGCGGGACAGGAGGGACAGTGGCCCTCCAAAGTAGCTGTTTTTTCCAGAAGAATGTGTACCTTCCTTCCCTTCTCCTTCTTTCATTCTCTCTTTTTCTTTCTCTGTGTCTTTCTCTCTGTCATCCTGTTCTTCTCTCTTCCAACTTCTCTTTCATCCTTCCTTTCTCTCTGCCTTCCTTGTTCTTTCTTTCCTCCTTTCCACCTCTCTCCCTCCATTCCCCCTCCTTCCTTTCCTCCATTCTCCTTTCCCCATCCTTTCCCCATCCCCTCCCCCTTCCTTTCTCTTTCTCACATGCTTTTTTCTTTCACTTTCATTCCTCCTTTTCCTTTCCTTCTCCTTCCTCTAGTTCTCCCTTCCCTCCTTCTTTCTTTCTTTTTCATCCTCTCTTTCTCTCACTCTTTCTCTTTCTCTTTCTCTCTTACTCACTCTTTCTCTTTCTCTCTTACTCCCTCCTCTCTCCCTCCATTTTCTTTCTTTCTTTTCTTTCTCTCCCTCCATTCCATTCCTTCTTCTGTCTTTCCTTTCTTCCTTTTTCTCTTTCTCCCTCTTCTTCTCTCCCCTCTCTCTTTCTCTTTGTTTTTCTCTCTGTGCTTCTCCCTTTCTTCTTCCTTTCCTTTCTCTCTCTCCCTTTCATTCCTTCCTTCTTACGTTTTTCTTTTCTCTCTTTTTCTGTCTTTTCCCATCTCCTTCCCTCTCTCTTTCTTTATGTCTTTCTTTATCTTTTCTATTCCTACCACTATTCCCCTCCCTTTCATTCCTTATTTCTTCTTTCTTTCTTTCTTTCCTTCCTCTCACTCTTTCTCCCTCCAACCCTCTCTCCCTCTCTTTCTGTCCTTCCTTCCTTCCTTGTTCTCCTTCTTCCTTGGAGATCAGTTGTTATTCCTGAAGGTTTCCAGGCCCTTGCCTGGAGGTTGGCAACCCAGCTGGCTGCATATGAAGGAGTCAGGAACCAAACCCAGCTCTCGAGATTAGAGTCTTCTACTCTTTAACCTCTTCACCACACTGGATCTCAAAATCAAGCGGGGAGCAGGGGGAAAGGGCAGAACCAAGGAAGATCACATGGCAGATGTATGTGGTATCACCCATTGTATTCCTGGGTACAACAGGTTGTGCCTCTAGTAAATACATATTTAGTACATTCTGCATGAGAAATGTGTGCTCTTCAAGCTGGTTAGGAAACTTACTTTAGGTATAATTCCGGCTTCATGCATAAAGAGGCGACTCAGTCGTGTCGTCTTCTTGGCAATGGAATGTGTGTTGAGTCGAGCCAGGCGCTCCCTCAAAGTCAGATACCCCGATTTGTTGTATTTGTCTGCTATTCTCAGTTATATTGAAGGCAGGAAACCACAAGAAAGGAAACGTATCATATAAGTCAGTGAAGAAATCTATGACTATCCGAGTCTGGTGATACAGACTCTTTTTTTAATATATGGGAAAAACTTGTTTTTGAAGTATGGCTATGATGGCGGAAAAATCCCTCTTTTTAATCAGTTTTGATATACCAAATAAAAAGTAGCCCCAGCATTTCCATGACAGCTGGCTGGGTTAATGGCGTCCCAGGGAGCAACACATATCCCCCCCCCCCCAGTGATTTCTCATTCCCTAATATGGCATAGCTGAACAGGACCACGGGAACAAGAGCTCTTCCTGCAACTCTCCCAAAGCTCAGAAGATGTCTCACAGTCCCCTGTGGATGAGAGGACTGGCTCTTCTGCTCCCCAATGTAAGACGAGGTGGATGCTGGTAATTGGGGATTCCCTACTGAGAGGGATGGTGGCCAAAGCATGCTGAATGGACTTCTTGTCTTGAGAAGCATGTTGTCTAACTGGTGCATGCATCAAGGATGTCACAGAAAGGCTGGAAAGGCTCGTAAAGCCCACGGATCATTATCCCTCCCTGCTCATTCATGTGGGAACAAATGATATGGCCTGGTGCGGCATGGAACATATTAAAACAAACTATGTGGCTCTGGAAAAAAATGGGAAGGGCCAGATTTATACTACTGTGATGAGGCTCTTCTCTCGGGACATGGTTTCACCTGACAAGGGTTGGAAAAATGTGTTTGCAAAGAGCCTTGCGCACCTGGTGAGGAAGGTTTTAAACTAAATCCAATGTGGGAGTGAGACATAAATTCAAAACCTGGTTTGATAACAGTAACAATTGAAAGAGGTGGGAAAGGTGTCTCACCAATTAAAAGAGAACCCAATACAGGAGGACACTGGATGGAAGAATGTTACCCAGAGGTGTCAAAAAACAAGGCCTAGTTCTGCCCCTCTGATTCTCAGAAAACATTTCCAGGAACTGCCCTTAGATAGTGACTCTGGACCACAGGAACGAGGGCTATTCCCCCAGCTCCCCAAAAGCTCAGATGTCTCACAGGCCCCTGTGGATGAGAGGACTACCTCTTCTGCTCCCCAACATATTAGGACTAGGAGACGCCTGCTAATAATTGGGGATTCCCTATTGAGAGGAGTAGAAATCAAAGTGTGTTGACTGGTTGTCTCGGGAGGTATGCTGTCTACCTGGTGCGGGAATCAAGGGTGTCACACAAAGGGTGGAGGGAGAGGCCATCCACAGAGTTCTTTCACCCCCCGCCCAACCCCCACTCTAGTGCCCATTGTATTCCTGAATGCAACGGGCTTGGCCCTGAGTAAAAAATAAAATAAGTTCATTGAACCCTCAGGATCACACAATAAGCATTCCATGGCAGATACAGGTATTAAATACTTCCAAGTGCTCAAACCACACAACACTACAGAGCTATGGACTTCTAGTCAAAAAGGTGTCCCAAGCACATTGGTTTCCCTCACCTACTTCCTTGTGTCTTTTGTATTCATTGATGTTAGCATTCACCTCTATCATTGCCTTTGTTGCAGCTGAAAGAGCTTCATAAGCGCTGTCACTGTCCAGAGTGTTCTCCAATATTTTCTGCAGAAGTAGTGGGTATTTTGTAATTCGTTGGACTGGCATCAGCAAGAAGAAGCTCAAGTCAGAAGCACCGGTGTGAGGTCTGCACAAGAAATGCATACAGATGTAAACAAATTTCAGGGCTCAAGAATTTCCTGGCCTATACATAACTGAAGGACATATTGGCTAGATTTCTGAAACAAGACTGTATTTTGTTTGGTTTTCTGTCTTTGAAGGCTGCAGGAAAACTGGTGCCTGACACAGAACTGTCATAGGCTAAATAGTCTCATTTCTGTGGAACATTGCCAGCCAATGAGCAAGAGGGCAATCCCTTGATGTTGCTGACATGACACTGATATGATGCTCTAGGATTAAGACAATACATGATGGTTTTACCACAGAGTCCTAGAACATTCCTTTGATGTGATCTCACTTTCAGGGATTTGCCATTTGCATTATGATGTTTTAAAAAAATATCCCCCATCTACCTCTGCCAAGTGAACAATGGGGAAGGAAGTCAGCTATTCTCCCTATTTCTATGTGACAGAGATAATAGAAAATGGCCTCAAACCTGAATTTTGAACCTGGATTGATGGAATTTACCACTTGGAAGTTCATTTGTGAATCAGGATAACCTAAGATCCCCACCAGACCAAAAATTGGTCCCATTATTTATTTAATTTATTTTCACATTACCATTCTAAACCGGAGGATATTCATTGTTAGCCTGATTTCGAGTAAAGTGATACAAGGACGGGGTGGGTGGGGGGTGGGATGGATTGCAGGGAGCTTCATACAGTGAATTTCCTTCCATTAATGAGCTGTCTCTAAAGTGCTGCGCCATTTCAAAGAGTGCTCCCCCCCCCGCCTTTTCCATTGCATAATATCAGGAGTCAATGAAGTTGGAGAGTCTCAATGGTGCCACTATAGAATGATATCAGTGTAGTGCTAAAAGAGCTTCTTGTGGTGCAGAGTGGTAAGCGGCTGAAAGGCTGTCTAAAAGCTCTGCCCATGAGACTGGGAGTTCGATCCCAGCAGCCGGCTCAAGGTTGACTCAGCCTTCCATCCTTCCGAGGTCGGTAAAATGAGTACCCAGCTTGCTGGGGGGTAAACGGTAATGACTGGGGAAGGCACTGGCAAACCACCCCGTATTGAGTCTGCCATGAAAACGCTAGAGGGTGTCACCCCAGGGGTCAGACATGACTCGGTGCTTGCACAGGGGGTACATTTACCTTTTAAAGCGCTCAACATAGAATGTGTTTCAAAAAGTATGCAGAAGATTGTGTGGTGAAAAAAGGGCAAGGGAAAAGTGGCACGGTAGGAAGCGCTATCACACTATAGTGATTCAGAGGAACAAAGGGGTAGAAATGGAAGAAGGTAGTTCCCAAATGCAAGCAGATTTTCTGAAAAGGTACATCAATTCCATTAGCAGACTGTTACTAAAATGGGTCTGTCTGAAATGACAGAAAAAAATCCATTAGTAGCCAGTTACTAAAATGGAACACAAAGGCCATAATCTATAACAACAAAATAATGTGTGTCATGGCAGGAGTAACTTATCCGAAAATAAAGCTGGATGTTTTAAAACTGGCCATTAGCTTCATGGCACTACAGTTCCTAAAATGAGGGATATTAGACCATCCTGGCCCAGATTCCTTCCAGAATATCTCTGTGCTATTTGTAATGGACATGCCGGTTTACTTACTCGAAGGCAGGAAAGTGGAGATGGAAGAGACAGGATGGGAAAGGGAGGTTTAGCAACTTCTCTGAGATACAATTTTCAAAAATCCTTTCATTTTCTCTGTCATTTTGTACTTCCTTAATCAAGAGTTGTATTGGCAACTACTGAAACCCTTTGGGGTCTCTATTTTGTCTTCCCGAACATTCAGAGAAGGTGGGCTGTTTGAAAGGTAACAAAACAGAAAAGGTAATAAAGGTAACAAAACAGAACTGCCTAAAGCATACATATTTTCCTAAAGAGACAGCTTAAAAACCAAAAAACAGCAGGGCACCATTGCTGTCACAATAGGTTAAGGTAACGGTATCCCCTGTGCAAGCACCGGGTCATGTCTGACCCTTGGGGTGACGCCCTCTAGCATTTTCATGGCAGACTCAATACAGGGTGGTTTGTCAGTGCCTTCCCCAGTCATTACCATTTTAGCCCCCAGCAAGTTGGGTACTCATTTTACCGACCTCGGAAGGATGGAAGGCTGAGTCAACCATGAGCCGGCTGCTGGGATCGAACTCCCAGCCTCATGGACAGACAGCTTCAGACATCATATTGCTGCCTTACCACTCTGCACCACATGAGGCTCTGCTGTCACAATAAGCAGGCTCAAAACCAACTATGCCTGACATAACAAAAAGCATCAACCACCACAAATGTACCTCAGCTTTAACTAGCTGACAGCATCACCTGCATAATAAAAGTAACCTATGCCCCTATTTACAGACAACAAGTCTGCAGGTAGGAGCAACTGCTACTGAGGTAATCTCTTTCAAAATAACCAGAACCTGCCTAAATTAAGATATCTATTAATAGTTCATAACCAGATCAGCAACCTGTGTCTCCACTAAAGCTGAGAAGCATGAAATGAGAGTAGTCAACAAGGCCCACACATTTTCTTCAGATAACACATAGGTTTTTGATGTGGAACACATCTTCTGGTGTGCCTCTGGGGATGGAAATGGGTTTGGACATGACATCCATAGTCCTGCCCCAGGGAGTATGTCAGAAGAGGGATGGCGGGAGGAAGGGAGGGAGCTGGTGGAGGCGGATGCTGGGCTGTCTGCCACAAGGGAAGGAGGTGGCTGGTGGAGGCGGAGGCCTCTGGGCCCGGGGTGAGGCCATGTAGCTTGCGGAAGCTGCCCCGCCACCCTGGAGGTCTCTGGGGGCCAGGGCAGAGGTTACACAGCTGCCGGGGGCTGGACCACTGCCCTCCAGGCCTCTAGGGGCCAGGCCGTGATGCAGGCATTGCCCTCCAGGCCAGAGGAGGCTGTGGCCCTCCTGGGAGATCAGGCAAGGAGGGAGGGGAGAAGACTCCTTGTGTGCGTGTCTGTGACGGGGGGAGTGACCAGGGAGTAGGTCAGGGAAGTGAGAGGGGAGGGGGAAGTGGTCTGCATGTGTGTGTGTGTTTGTGAGAGAGAGGGAGAGGGGATGGATCAAATAGCTCTGAAGCAGGTATGTGTTCCACATATCTGTGAGAGCCTGGGTGTCACTACTTTTTTAAAAAAAATACTTGTGCACTAAATTTTGAGAGGGCCTGTCCTTACGAGCAAAAGAGAAAAGAAATAAGATATCCTTCTACTGTTAATAGCCTAACACTTAACAATTGTCTGAACAGCACACCTTCAGAACACAGATGTTCCTCATAAAACAAAAGGAACATTTTAAAAACATTCAAAAGGAGAATTGTAACAGGTTGAGCCCCCCCCCCCAAGAATACCACCATTAACTAACAGAATAGCTCAGGCTTTCTCAACCAGAGTTTCCTGGAACCCTGGGGTTTCTTGACAACCTTGGAAGGGTTTTCCAAGTCGATGGAAGTTAATCAAATATATAAATTATTGAACATTTATCAGAGGAAATGAATATATATGGCCATGTTGACCTCTCCCACCCTTCCAGAATGGCCAGTGATGGGCCAGGAGGGGATGGGAAGGTGAAGGGTCCTGGGTGGGCATGTACACAGCAACCATATTCTGCATGATGGCACCACTTCTGGGGCTTCACAAAGCCTGAAGAATATTTTAGGGGCCTCTCTTCCCCTTTTTTTTTTTAGGGGAAAAGAGGTTGGAAAAGACTGGGATAGCTCATGCTGCCTCCCACCTGGAGCTCTGGCCCCAGCTATTGCTCAATAGGGCAAAGAGGGGAAGGTGTTGCACAATGACATGGTGTCCCTTCTAGCTATGTACACAGAAATATCATTACTGTATAGCAGGGCTGGTATCAGCATATTCTCAGGTGGGGCAGCTAGGTGAGACCTGGGGAAAATGGATGCTTTGGAGGGTGGACTCTGTGGCATTGTATTCCCCTGAGGTCCCTGGCCTCCCCAGGCTCCATCTCCAAATATCCAGGAATTTCCCCATGTGGATCTTGCAACCCTACCCTCCAACAACCAATAAAAGTGGCACTGCCCATCCCCATGTTGCCTGGTGCCACTAGAGAAAGGGCATGTGGAAGGGTTCATGGGCTGAAGGACTCTTAGGCCGGGGAGTAAACAGGAAAAGAGATACCACCGAAGGCCTGTTGATGAGTAAAGGAGAAGACAGGGCCCCTGGGCTCTCTTTGCTAAGGGTCCTTCAAAACCTGGAACAGCCCTGATGCAAAGAACAACACAGTAGACATTTCCCTGGTTTTTCCCATAGAGTTTGGGAGAAATCCTAGAGCTCAGTGCAGTGCAGTGTAGCTGGGAGTGACATCACATCACTGTGTTATGCTGTTTTGCCAGGTGTCCACCCACCCACTCGTAGCAGTTGCCAGTGCTGGACTGGCAATCTTGGGTCAGTATAAAATAGCATTAGAAGACTGTTAAAAAAAAATTATAAGAACCTTACTATACTTTCAGAAACAGTTGGTCTTGATTGGCAAAATCCCTGCTTTGCGCATGGGCAACTTTATGTAAGATGCCGAAGAGCAGGAAATTGAAAAAAAAACCTATTTACTGTAGCTCCCAAGAGAAGGACAATTAATGCAACACACAAGAGGAAGTTTTGCTATCATAATTAATTTGCTCTTTTAATTTTTAATTAATATTTGTAACTTAGTTATTTGTTATTCGTTATTATATTTTTACCATATAATTGTAGATGTAAAATTGCTGGATATCATTATTATATTAAATCAATGCATTCTTAAACTGAATTGTTAAAATATATGCCAAAAAATCATTATACTTATTTTAATTTCATAATAAAATTAATTAAAATCCAGATGCTATGTTGTTTTAAAATCCTGTTTGCTAACTGAATGCTTTTGTGGAACATAGGAAAGACACATGGCCAAATTCCACTTCTAATGTTAACCCGGGAAGCCAGCAGGGGATGATCCCCAGTTGTGAGCACAGAGAGCTAAGAGGTTGACTAATAAAGCAAGCAGGGGTTGGCCCCAGATGTATAAGATCAATAAAATGAAAGCAATCTGTTAAAAACCTAACCAGATGGTGCCTGGAGGTCTCCTGGAATGACATCTGATCTCCAGCCAACAGAGATCAGTTTCCCTGGAGGAAATGGCTGCTTTGCTATGGCATTATACCCCACTATATCCCTCCCTGTCCCTCCTCTCCCCAAACCCCACTCTCCCCAGGCTTCACTCCCAAAATCTCCATTTTTCCAACCCAGAGCTGGCAACCCTATGTATAGGTTAGCAGGGTAAAGCCATGAGACATCCCCTAATCTAGATCAAAAGTCCTCCAAGTAGGGTTGTCAGTCCCCAGATACGACCTGGGGATCCCCTGGTTCCAGGTGACAGAGGTCAGTTCCCCTGGAGAAAACAGCTGCTTTGGAGAGTGGACTCCACAGCATTATACTCCACTGAGGTCCCTCCCTACCCCAAATCCCGCTCATTTCCAGCTCTAACCCCAAAGTCTCCAGGCATTTCCCAACCAAGGGCTGGCAATCCTATCTCCAAGGGAGGAACATTTCTGTCCCCATTTACAAGGCTTTGGGATAGCCATCCAATTAGACACTGAGATTAGGCAGAAATTGAAACTCCAGATTCAGAAATTCCCGATGTTCAGAGGAGGGAGGAAGGGTGGGAGCTCAGCAGGGGGATGATTCCATAGAACCCACAGTGTGAAACTGCCATTTTCTCCAGGGGAAATGGCCTTTTTGGTGAGGTGGTTA
This sequence comes from Paroedura picta, assembly GCF_049243985.1. NCBI lineage: Eukaryota > Metazoa > Chordata > Lepidosauria > Squamata > Gekkonidae > Paroedura > Paroedura picta. The sequence goes on along the minus strand of NC_135371.1, from coordinate 105,706,056 downwards.
GGAGTTTGGTGTAGTGGTTAGGTGGACTTCTAATCTGGCATGCCGGGTTCGATTCTGCACTCCCCCACATGCAGCCAGCTGGGTGACCTTGGGCTCGCCACGGCACTGATAAAGCTGTTCTGACTGAGCAGTAATATCAGGGCTCTCTCAGCCTCACCCACCCCACAGGGTGTCTGTTGTGAGGAGAGGAAAGGAAAGGTGACTGTAAGCCACTCTGAGACTCCTTCGGGTAGAGAAAAGTAGCATATAAGAATCAACTCTTCTTCTTCTTCTCCTCTGGAGGCCAGAAATGAATTGCCATTCTGAGAGAATTCCAGAAGCCCCACGCGGAGATTGGCAACCCTTATCGGTCCCTTAAGACATCTACACTCTGGGCCATGATAACAGCAGAGAGCAGATATCCCAATGCATTTTGTGTCATACAAAACAAGGTGATTTGTTAGGTGCTGGGGCGGGGGCTGCACAGAACTGGGGGCCAAACCAGACCTCAACCCTTAAGGTGGCCAAGGCTAGGCTGGGCAATCCCTGGAGATCCAGGGAAACGGCCCAGATTTGGGGAAGAAAGGGATCTAACAGTGAAGTAGTCATGGTCTGTGGTAAAATAGTTCCAGTCTTGCATTTTCTGGCACACATGGCCTGTCCCAATGAAGTGACATTTATATCACATCTGGCCCTTATAGCAAATGAGTTTGACACCTCTGTTGTGGCCTTCTGAAAGACTGCTTCAGTTAGCTGGAGGATAGTCAGGTGTTTTGAGGAGGAACACAAGTGTGCCCAGTGATGCCTAGGGGTGACATTAGGGATCACTTATCTAGAACTACCTTTCTTCATCCTATTGTGTTTGTTTCATAGAGGAATCTCAGCTGGGGATATAATGCCCTAATAGAGGCCCTTCTGGTCCATATTAAGAATGGTTTTCCCCACTGCTCATGAGCCACATAACAACATGAATGTTTGACACATCTGCCCCAGGAGACATCACTTTGGAGGCTGCAGAAAGCATTCATTCAGAAATTACTACCCCTTCACAGGAAAATGCTTGGCTTGAAACCTCACAATATTTTGTGATTGTCTCCATGACACTCATTTTGTAACTGGTCCTGCCTCCTGGTACTATCACTATTTCCCCCTCAAAATTGCACAACTGCCCACAGGCTCAACAAGGCTGAGGAGCCCTTGTCTAGAAGAAAACTCGTGTTTCATTTGCAGCCAAAGTTGAGTTAGCTACATCTAGGTTAAAACAGCTTTAGACAGATTTTAATACTACTAGCACAGTTTTCATTTGCTAGATGATTAACACTTTACAAGGCTGAATCTCTTGGCGATTCACTATCTTCTACAGAGCTGAAATTATCCATTTAGCTAGAAACATTCACATACACTGTAGTATGCAGGGTATCCAAAATTGCTCTTTGTAATCTTGGGTCCTTTCTGTAAATATCCAGCAGGAAAAGAGCTTGATCATAGTTGCCACAATAAACCTTGTAGACATTTTCCATCTCCTCTTTGAGCTCCTGGAATAAGGTGCCTAGTAGAAGAAAGTTATATGGCAGCCATTCTGTGTTAAGTCACATTACCAACAGAAATACCTGTTAACATTGTTAGAGACTTTCAAATAACACATGTCCACAAGTTGAAGCGATTCAACCTTCTTCCATACTTGTGGGAAATTGTGAATGATCACTGCACACATTACAAAGAAGCTTGCAGCAACTACAGTATTGTCCATTTATTTTCACAAATTTAAGAACCAGGATAAATGCCCTCCACCATTTTGGAGGACTGAAAAATTCAAGGCAATGATGTGCAGTTATTGGTCTCTCTCTCTCTCTCTCTCTCTCTCTCTCTCTCTCTCTCTCTCTCTGGATCAGCTAGATTGCTTGTCCATTAAACTTATTGAAAAAAATGTATATGGTGGCTCAAAAGAAAAAACAATGTGATAAAATAATTAAAACAACAAAAATTATTAATATAAAAAACAAGCAGTTAAAAACAAGCCATTGAGATCAAGGCAGCCTGAAACAAAACTACGTATTCATAAAGCAGCCCTTAGGCTTGAAGCAAGCCATTCAAAAGAGGTTGAAAAGATAGAACTTCTTTAGCCTGGTACCAGGTAAGCCTCAGGAGGAGGATATTTCAAAAATTAAATTCTACTATTAGAAAAGCCCTGCCTCTAACTGTTAAGTAACACACTTCTTTAGGCAGGGCCACAGAACTCAGGGTTTGGGAAGGGTGTAACGTGTCAGGAGAGATCAGAAGATGGTCTTTCAAGTACTCTGGACCAAGGCTCATAACGTCTTGAAGGTAATTACCAGCGTTCTGAATTTTGCTCAGAAATGTGTGAACAACCTTTCCTTTACCACAGGAGTTATATGGTCCCTATACCCAATAATTGCCTGGATGCTGCATTTGGGACCAACTGAAGTTTCTGAACAGTTTTCAAAAGCAGGCACATGTTAAATTAATTACAGTAACCTAACCTGGGTGGGATCAGAACATAGCTCACCTGATCACTAGATCCATAGATTAATATATGCAGCTACAAATACTTCATTTGGGGTTCTTCAAATTCTTATGGAGTCTGGATATGACTTAGCTGCAGAAAATTGCTCACCACTATTGCTTCAGAGGCAAGCATTCACAATACATGAGGTACACAGTTGAGTTAAGCTACTGCCCCCCCCAAAGGTCATATCTAGGAAGACTGATTAGCTTGGTCCTACTCACTAATATGAAGCAGCTGCTCATGTTCCTGGTTTGTCATGTCTTCAAGGCCTGTCAGAAACTGTTTGGATATGCTCAGGACATCATCTATATTAGAGAACAGTCCTTCCAAGTCTATTTCAGGCAGCTGAAAAGCAAAAAGGACAATCCTCCACACAAGCTCACATTTTCCAGGAGATACAAATATATTACCCTCTAGGCAGAGATGTTTATCTCCCAAGCTAATCCATGTCTATGACACATTATTGACAAAACCTCACTGAAAGATTACTCAGTCCAAAAGGCGCTAGTATTCTGTACACAGTATAAGGTTGCCAGGTTCCCCCTGGCCACTGGCAGGAGATGGGGGTGGGGTGAGAGAACATGAGAGGCCATGTTGGATTAGGCCAATGGCTCATCCAGTCCAACACTCTGTGTCACAAAGTGGCCCAAATTCAGATGTCATTAGGAGGTTCTCTAGTAAGTAAGCCAGAACTCCAGAAGGCCTCCCACTGTGGCCCTCCAAAGACCATAGATGCAGCACATCATTGCCCCAGATGTAGTGCTCCATCTAAACCTTGTGGCTAATAACCACTGCTGGACCTCTGCTCCATATTTTTATCCCCTCTAGATGCCACTACTTCCTGTGGCAATGAATTCCATGTCTTAATTACTCTTTGGGTGAAGAAGTACTTCCTTTTATTTGTTCTAAACATATTTAATTGAGTGCCCACGAGTTCTTGTATTGGGAGAAGGGGGAGAAATACTTTTTTCCCCTCTACCTTCTCTGTCCCATGAATAATTTTGTAAACTTCTTTCAAGACACTCCTCAGTCATGTTTCTCAAAGCTAAAGAGCCCTAACCTCTTTAACCTTTCTTCATAAGGAAAGTGTTCCATCCCCATAATCATTCTTGTCGCCCTTTTATGTACCTTTTCTACTGCTATAATATCTTCTCTGAGATGCAGTGACCAAAACTGTACACAGTATCCCCAGTGAGGCTGCACCATAGGTTTATACTGGGGCATTATGATACTGGCTAGTTTGGTTTCAATCCCTTTCTACTAATCCCTATAATAATATTTGCCTTTTTTATTGCTGTTGCACACGAAGTCAACATTTTCAGTGAATTATTTACCATGACTCCAAGGTCACTTTCCTGGCCAGTTGCCACCTGTTTGTACCCCACTGACATGTATTTATAGCTGAGATTTATGGCTCCAATGTATACTTGCCCATGATGAATTTCATTTGGTACATTAATGTCCTCTTGTTCAGTTCTGACAAATCCCTCTGGAGCACCTTACAGTCTTCCTTGGTGTTCACCACCCTAAACAACTTAGTGTCCTCTGCAAACATAGCCACTTTACTGGTTACTCCCAGCCCCAAATCATTAATAAACAAGTTTAAAACCATTAGACTGAGTCCTGTGGTACTGAGCTTTTAGGACTGTAGTTTCAAATAGTCTCTAAGCTTCTTGAAGGGATTTAATTCTCTTGACCTTTCCTTTCTGCCCTATTACGCACAGGTGTTTTTCCTCGCTTTCATCATGTCCATCAGGAGAGCTAGCTTGGTGTAGTAAGTAGGAATGCCAACGTCTAATCTGGTGAGCCAGCTTACATAATGCCAGCTGGGTGACCTTGGGCTCACCATAGCACAGCAGCACAGCGTGGAGCATCCAGTGCAGAAACGGTCTCAGAGGCCACTCCACCACCCATACTGAGATTATTCCTTCAAGTCTGCACCTTCTGCCATTCACCTCCTTTCATCAAAAGCCAGCGTGGTTAAGAGCGGTGACTTCTAATTAGGCATGTGTGCTAATGAAAAAAATCCGGACCGCTTCAGAATCAGAAGAACATGCCTTGGACTGGTATAAGCTTGACCAAAACGCTTCGGCCACTAAAGTCTCACCTCAGTTTCCCGCTCTGCCAGGCAGGCCAAAGCCACGCTTCCATGGCAGACGTGGGGCTTACTTTGGGAGATGGGAAAAGCAAGGCCTGACTCCCTCTCCTCAAAGCCCACCCTCTCTGGCTCCAGGGCAAGCAAGTTGGCTTGGACGCCTTCCTGGGCTGGTGCAGCTCCCGCTCTACCTCAAACTCGATGCCTGGTGGGACGACAGGATGCTCCCCTCAGTGGTGTACTTACTTCGCGGTGCCCGGGGGAGGCAGCAGCCCCAGAGGCTGCTGCTCGTTGCCCCTCTGGTGGGTAGAGACGCGGGAATGCTTTTCTCCGAATGGCGGTTGGGGGACCAGGCGCACGTGAGTGAGGGAGCGAGTAGCGGTACTGGCCCAGGCAGGGAGTGGACCAGGGTGGGGCTCTTGCTCTCCTCTGTTCAGGGCAGACCTCACAAGAGAAACTGTGCTCCAGGGCAGGTGCTGAAGCACGCCAAAGCGTGCCAAAACTCGCTTCAGACAGCCATTTTGGCTCTATTCCCCTATAGAATTTTATGCCTTGGACTGTATTCGGTCTATTTGTCTCTGAAGCAACCCTGCTTCAGAGATTTTTTGACGAGAACAGTCCGGAGCGCATGTGCCTACTTCTAAACCGGCGATCAGGGTATGATTCCCCACTCCTCCATATGCAGCCAGTTGAGTGACCTTGGGTTCCTTACAACACTGATAGTGCTGTTCTGACTCAGCAGTCCTGCCAGGAGCTCAGCCTCACCTACCTCACAGGGTGTCTGTTGTGGGGAGAGGAAAGAGAAGGCAATTGTAAGTCACTTTGAGACTCCTTTGGATAGTGAAAAGCAGGGTATAAAGCCAACTCTTCTTCATCATCATTAGTATACAAGCTATTATATTGCTTATGTTTCCAACTTTTTAATGGGAAGGGCGTTACAAACAGAATGAATCTAGCAATCTTGAATCACTGTAGGAAAAAATTATTGGCAGGGAAATCTTTAAATGTTTGGCTAGAGAAAACAAGTGTGTGTGTGCAGTTAAAAGGCTCATCCTCTGCATCCTGGCCCTGAGCCTCCTTGTGCTCTACTACTGAACCAGCCTGCCCACAGCAGCTCTGGAAGGCGCCTCCTCCACTGCCTGGCCATTAGTGCCAAGAGGCAGCCCAGCCCAAAGTCAGGCAGCTACCAAGTTGCCAGAGTCCTGCCACAGGGCTGGCAAGGCGGCCTGGCTCAGGCTGTCATTTGACCGCTGGGGAGAGCATCGCCAGCACAATACTAGCCAAGTTCTTAATTCTCTCCCTTCCTTTGCAGCGTGCCCACCACTGCCTCTCTGGCCACCTGTTCACCATTTCCTGAGGACACTCATCTCTTCAAACTTTTAATTGTGCACCTACATGCTACCTCAAGTCAAACTTTTAAAACTTTCTCTGCCAATGATTTTTTTCTTCAGCACTCCAAAGCTAGTAATAATCTCATATAAATAAACTTATTGTGCTAGCAAAAAAACCAACAAAACTTTAAATGATGGAAAACACAAGCTATAGTGGAGCTATAGGGAAGAGAACCATTAAACTTCTGCTAAGATGGGTACCTGAGAGTAAATATAACTTGAAGAATCTCTAGATCCTGTTTCAAAAATCACACCCAGCATGAAACTGGAGAGATTGCCCACAACCCTGATAGGCTCTATGGAGCCTGGGGAGGACAAAGACACCAGTGGGCTACAGTGCCATGCAGTCTACTCTACAAAACATCCATTTTCTCCAGGGGAACTGATCTCTGTAGCTTGGAGAAGAAGTGTAATTCCAGGAGATCCCCAGGTCCCACCTGGAGGCTGACTTTCCTGTCTCAGTCTGTCTATCTGCCTCCTCCAGATCAAGTCTCAGAATCTCCCAGCATTGTTGAGAGAAAAAATATGGGGAGCAAGTTACAAGGGTTTATGAATTAAGTGCACTCCTATCCACAATGTGCAATATCTTACAAAAAGAATGCAAAAGTCCTTTGTCAACTGGCTTGCATTCCACCACACAGTTCTGAATGACTGCTTCCATCTTTGGAATAGGATCAGCCATTTATGCCAACTCTCACTCTCATTACAGACCCCCACTTTGACCCCTGCAGTGTTCCTGAGGAAAGTCCTACAGTGCAAGTAGATCTTATTGGATAGAAGACACTAACATCATAGTAGTGCTTTATTCTGTTCCAACTGTCAAAGTTCACAACAAGAAAGTAATGCTTAGTTCTCCTAATTTCCTTAAAATATGCTGCAGTACAGTCTGGAATTCCCTGTGGTATATTTTATGATTTAGACATTTTGGCATGCATTTCCCTTCCAAATAATTGTCCTTAGAGTCAAGGTCTCTCTCTTTTCTCACCTGCTTTATCTGAAGATGATCACGTATGTCTGAAATGCAGAGTTGGAGATTGTGTACATAGCTAGTTTCTGTGCTGATGAGCTCTTCCACAGCCATCCGTTGGTTCTGTTCTGCTTTGTTGAACCATTTCACTTCTTCATATATGTTACAATCAGTCTCGGGTGACTCCTGAGCCAGCGGCTCTACTGTGTTGTCATTTGCCATATTGGAAACTGCAGAGAGAGGAAGAAATAGATGATGTTTATATATGTGAAGCCATTTGATAATGTTCAGGCCTGCTTCAAATGCACATTTTATTTTGCTACATTTGAAAATGTTAGGCATTCCCCAGCTCTATGAGTAACTAGAAGTTCTTGAGACAGTATTTTTGGGTTCAATAAAATCAGAGTCCAGTAGCACCTTTAAGACCAACAAAGATTTATTCAAGACGTGAGCTTTCGAGTGCAAGCACTCTTCATACATGATCACAGTCTGACGAAGAGTCACTCGAAAGCTCACACCCTGAATAAATCTTTGTTGGTCTTAAAGGTGCTACTGGACTCTGATTTCATTGTGCTACTTCAGACTAACACAGCTACTTTTGGGTTGTTTCCCTTTGAAGAAGAGATCATTGAAGCTATACAGTATTACTGTAATGTGTTGCATATTTATTAAACAAAGTTAAAAGAAAAGCATTTGGGAGTTGCGTGGGGTGAAGAAGCACCATCCTACTTATGGTACTCTCTTTTCCTCAGCAACCTCCACCTGAAGCAAGCTGGCATCAGAGACTGAGCCAAGGAGAGGCCTCAGGCAAGAAAGGCCTGGTGATAATGCAGTGGCAAGACTCTTCTACCTATTTTGTCCTCAGTGGCATGGACTCACCCGGGGCCCCCATTGACGCAGCAAAGGAGTAGGGAGAAGAAGGCACGCAGGGAGGGGGCCAGGGTGCAGGCGTGAAGCACGGTGTGCGTCTGGCCATAACAGGGGGTGGAGCATGCTCCTCCCTTATAAGGGAGCCATGTGCTCAGCTTGGCCGCTTCTGCCGAGCAACACCACCCGGATTAACCCACCCTCCCACCCTGTTTAAAGTTAAAGGCTGGCGGGGTTTTCAGGCCACATGGGAGTTTATGTTATAAAGTTTTGGATTACATTGTCACTGACTTTGGGTTTGCAGGTTGGCAGGGGATGGAGCCAGTTTTGGGGGGAGTCCATCTTGCACGGCTGACTTCCCAACTTAGAGGCCTCCATAAAGAGGCTGTGGCCTGCAAGACAATGCTTTCCAGGATAGGAGAGCAAAGAGGACCTCACAGGCTTGAGTGGCTCTGGAATGGGCCAAGAGGGACCGTATGCCCACTCTGGCATTCCATGGGCCACTTCCCTGGTTAGGAACTACAGCAGCATATTTGGGACCTGTGTTCCCAGCTGGGAACCAGTGCAGGATATAAGGGGAGCTGCTGTAGTGGGGTTTTGGATTGTGGCCAGATGGTTACTTAAGGGGCTCCATACCTCTGCTATGCCAACACCTCATGTTGTGTAATAATAAAAGCTTTTATATACCAACAAAATGTGTGCACGTCTTCTTAGATTAAAACTGCCCTCTTGCAAGTCAACTGTGTTCTGTCAATTCAGGCCACTGTTTCAGATGCCTAACTCCACTCAAGGATTTGGAACAGGGAGAAAGGAAGTTGTACTCATTGTTGCTCCAGACCAAAATAGAAGTGGACTTGTTAGACAGTGCTCCTGTTTGCAACAATGCTGCCTCCTCATTTTAATACCAAGCATTAAGAACACAGTTTCAGCTGTTGGTTGCAGCCACTGGAGTCAGGAGGCTGAAAGAATGAATGGTGGGGTGGAGATACAGCAGGACACAATGGCCTCTTTGTATGAAAGCCAACTCCATGACTGGATCTGTTCTCCTGCTCCTCCAGGCAGGGTGCCCAAGTCCTGATTTGGCTAGGGGGCAGATGCACATGATGATGTAGTCTGTGGGAACTCAGGAAACACAGAACTCATACATTCCTGCTCTCACAGCCAAAGGATACCTTTGATACTACCTTTGTGCCTGCTCAGTGCCTCAGACACTGCATGCAGGTTACAAGCATGGCCATGACTTAACTCTGAAAACTTTTCTGGGCTGCCTCCAATGTAATTGTTCCACCTACATTAGGCCATTGTCTGAACTGAACTTCTTTGTAGATAGAGGAGGTGGGGAAGATGGTGTCCTGACCAATCCACTCTTCAGTGAATTCCCTGGGCCATTCTGCACTCGTTCAAAATAGCACAATGGTTGCAAATTGAAATCGCTACTGTTTTGCTGTTATGCACAACGTCGTTGACAATCTGCAACACTCCTGAAACCGATCTGCAAAAAGCACTTCTTTGTAGCGCTTTCAGGGAAATTCCCAAAAGTGGATTCACCCTCCAGAAAGCGCTACACTCTTGCAACCAATCTGCAACACAAGTGGGGAAAGTTCTGTGGGTTACCATTGTTGTGGTTTCTGCAAAGTCCCTCCCCCTGGCTCTCTCCTCTGATCTTCTGCCAAAGCGATTGCCATTTTTTTTCTCAGAGCGAGCAGAGATCAACGCACCGGCGAGCCTTCGTTTACCCAGCGAGGCTTCCCTGGCTGCAGTCCCTCCCCAGAGCTGTTTTAAGTCACCAAGCACCAAGCAACACACAGCCCCATTTGCTGGTTTATTTTCCCTTTACTTTTCACTCTATTTTCGGCCGAAAATCGTGCCCGTGAGGGGGGGGGGTTTCACTCGGGGGGAGCGTGGCAACAATGAAATGGCAGCTCAAACACCACCTGCTAGCTAGATGGGTCTCTCCGTTGCAACGAATCAACGCAGATTCGTTGCAACGTGTTTTTTTCTTTTTAAACCTTCCTTAAAGGGAAAGGGGCTTTTTGGGAGCATGATAATGGCCGCCCATTGGCTGCTTGACGGCCAGGGGCGGGACAAAGCTCGGCAATATCGCTTCCTGGCTAGCAATGTTTTCCTGAGACCGGAAACCTGTGGGAAACGATAGAAACGCAACTGGATTCCACTACAAAGGCTGGTATGCATAACGACAAATTCCACTATTTAAAAAGGCATTTTTTCGTTCTGCAACCAATTTGCTACATAGATCCTGGTGCGGAATGGCACCCTATCTGAGTGGAGGGGCTGAGCCCAGAAGAGCTCAGCAGATGCTGGTGAAGAGTTGCAAATCTCACCAAAAGTCTCCCCTGAGGGCTTCTGGAGTCCAAGGGGACCCAAAACTGATCTGTGGAGCTTAGTCTCTGAATCTCAAGCCGTTTGTGCTAAGGGGCCACCATTTCTTTTTTCTTTTTTCAATTTTTACTCCTCCTTTTACTCCCTGAGCTCCTCCTTTTACTCCAGAGATTCCAGAGTTTTGACAGACCCCAACATCTGACTTCACTTGCTTGTTATCAAATGTGAGTAATGCTCCAGTGATTCTGGTATTTTTTGCACACCCCTTCAAATCATGGGCTTAAATGTGGATGGAGAAGTATCAAACTAAAATTCGAACTAAATGCTATGCTGACGATGTTATTTGTGTTTTAACTAACCCAGTGATATCTACCCCACTGTTGTTTGATTTGTTGAAAGACTTTGGTTGCAGATCAGGTTAATAGAGCTAAGACTAAAATTATGTTGTTGGAGGTCTCGGATTCAGACACTCTGGTTAGCTCTGGTTGCGAAGTCAACATAAGATGGTGAAATACCTTGGAGTGTTCTTAGGAAAAAATTCCTCAGATCTATCTTTAATGGGGGGGGGGTGTTTGGAAAGCGTTCCCAGGGGCCGAGGAGTGCGAGCGCTGGGAACGCTTTTTTCCGGGGGGGGAGGCTAAAAGCCTTCCATGCAGGGGGGCCCATAGGGGCCCCCTGGCCCTGATTGGAGGGCCGTTAGCACCCGCTGTATTTAAAGTACAGCGGGCTTAATTTCTAGTTGGCAAATAATTATGAAAAGTTGTGGAACACTCTTCAGCAGGACTTGGCAAGGTGGGTCAAACTGATATTCCTGGTATTGCTACAATTAAAATGAACATTCTGCCCAAATTTAATTTTTTTATTTCATCAGTCCTTCCTGTAAGTGACTTCCACTCAATGCACAAATATTGCAAAGGGGACATGACAAAAGAAGCCCTGCCCCTTTCAGAGAAGCTTAGTGAGTAGAACTTTCCTCCCATAAGAACCAATTTTCACACCTACCTCACAGGTGGTTGTGAGGATAAAATGGAGGAAAGTAAAATAATGTCACCTGCTTTGAGTCTCCACTGGGGAGAATGGTGGGATACAAATACAGTAAATACATAAATTAATTTAATCAATATCTCTTGATAATTGCTGCAGGTCCCACTGATCTAAAGGCACATATAGTGGAATCACTTTAAAAGTTAGCAACTCTATGCACTGTGCTCCTTTTCAGCAGCCATGGGATACATATTTGAACAATTTCTGCACCTGAAACTAGAAGGAAAGCTATGAGAGCCTTGTCCATTCATTTGCAAAATCTGAGACTCCCCATTCTATAACATATTCATATCCTAAAAGGGTTATGTGATTTAAAAAGTTATGTGTACCATTTCTTCTAGCACAGATGGAAGTTCTTTTGCATTAATTTCATCCCACTGGTTCTGGTCCATCGCTCCGGGGCAAGAGAGAACAACTCTGCTCCATCCTCTATATGACAGCGTTTTAAATACTTGAAGATGGTTATCAGATCCCCTTTCAGTCGTCTCCTCTTTAGGCTAAATAGATCAAGCTCCTCCAACCTTTCTTCATATGTCTTGGTCTTCAAACCCTTACCATCTCTGTTGCCCTCCTCTAGACCTGCTCCAGTTAGTCTACATTCCTCTTCAACTGGGTTGTCCAAAACTGAACACAGTACTCCAAGTGAGACCGAACCAGAGCAGAGTAAAGCGGTACCATCACCTCCCGTGATCTGGACATGATACTCCATTTGATACAGCCCAAAATCCCATTTGCCTTTTTAGCCACCGAGTCACACTGCTGACTCATGTTAAATGTATGGTCTACTAAGATTCCTAGATCCTTTTCACAAATACTACTGCCAAGACAAGTCTCCACCTTATATTGGTGTCTATGGTTTTTTCTACCTAAATGCAGAACTTTACATTTGTTCCTATTGAATTTTATTTTATTCAGTTTAGACTAGTTTTGAGCCTATCAAGATGATCCTGTATTCTGATTCTGTCTTCTGTTTTGTTTGCTACCCCAGTTTAGTATAATTTGCAAATTTAATAAGTAACCCCTCTAATCCCTCATCTAAATCATTTATAAATATCTTGAACAACACAGGGCCCAAGAAAGATCCCTGGGGAACTCCACTTGTCACTTTTCTCCAAGAGGATGCTGAACAATTAACAAGTACCCTTTGGGTGCGATCTGTCAACCAGTTATCGATCCACCTGACAGAATTAGGATCCATACCGTATTTTACCAACTTGTCAAAAAGAATATCATGTGGAACCTTATCAAAAACTTTACTGAAATCCAGATAGATGGGAAAGATGGCTGCTTGAGCACTTCTCCTAAAGAGGAGCTCTTGGTCCGTATAGGGGGCTGAACGTATCTACGTCTGGCAGAAGCAAGCAAGGTGCGCAAACCTTGCTAAATTCTCCTTATAAGAGCTTCAGAAAGCTCCGGAGCTCTAAAAAGGCCCATCACTGATCTGCGGAGAGAGATTCTCAAGATCTTAAGCTATACGTGACTATTAAGGCCAAGAAGCAGTCTACCATCAGAGCCTTCTTTAACAAGGATCGCCTTTTCTTTCTCATTCCTCTCTCATTTTCTGAACTGCTTTGAAGAGACTTCAGAGTTCTCTAACTTCAAATGCCTGCTATCAACAGTGAGTAACGTTTTAAAGACACTAAATTGTTTTTGTACACCTCCCCCTGTCTTGTCTACCAAGCCGCGGCAGTGAGTTCATCTTTCTCACAAAGACTTTCCTGCTTGTTTTTCTTGTCTTTTTTCAAACTCTGGTGGAAAGGTGAAACATATGAACAATTTTTAAAGATAAATGAGCTAATTTGGACTTTTTACATTATACAGAGATTTCCCTTGATAACGGCTCTCGTGATATCTCTCCCACTGTGTGACTTTCTAAGCAATCAGAACTTCTGCGGGAGGACCTCTCCTGGCTGTTTGAAACACTGCACAAAACTGGCTGGTGTTGACTTCTAAGTCTGATTTTTAATATGGCTATTTTGACTCAGGTGGTCCTTCTGTTAGCAAAAGAAAGATAAGATCTAAATGCCTTCACAGAAAATTTGTTGAAAGATATTTTTAAGGAGATCCGAAATGGCAAGAACAGGAATGATAAACCAAATGATAATGATAATATTAACCAACTGGAACAAAAAAAATAGCAAGAGTGAAGAATTACAGGATTGGAAATCTCCAGTGGAAGAAAATTTTGAAGCATTGGAGATGGAGTCCTTCAGAAAGCGAGACCTGCAATAAGAACTTATTATCATCACTGATCAAGTTCCCCCAGATGAGGTTACCTTTACTGAAAAGACATATCTCAAAGCAGAAGCACAAAAGAATCAGCCAAAAGACACAATTGTTTGTCCTGAAAGTAACCATTCTAAAAGAGCTTCCCAGGAAAAAAATGGTCTCCAGATTGGAGATCAGGAGGTGCAACTTTTTCAAGAATCGTTGGCAGATATTCTGTGGAAAGGGGCACAACTTCATTTCCTAAGCCTCGAATGGAGACCTCCTTAAGAAGATTGGAAAGACGCAAGGGAGGGAGGGAGGGCTGACATTTTTTCTATATTCTGTTTCTGTATGGATGGCATTAACAGTAACTGCAAAGATTTTAAAACAATTTGAATTGAAGAATTTAAGAGCTGCAAATGTTACAATAAAGCGGGCTTCTTTTTTTCCCTTAAAAAAAAATACTGGGCTAAAGTAGCTGTAAATGTCATGATAAAGGGTTTTTTCCTTTTTTATTTTCTTTTTATAAATACTAGATTAAAGTTCAGATTGTTTTCTAAGAAATGCTTAACGTTAAGTACTTAAAATATGTTGTTGTAAACAAGTGCAGGAACCAGCTGATTTTCTAGATTAAGGATATGCCTTGGTTCAATTCTAAAGGTAATTTTTAAAACACCTGTTGACTGTAAGTAAATGTTATGTTAAAGTGGGATTTTTTTGTTGTGGCTTTGTTTTTATATTTACAGGCAACTGACATCTACAGTATTCAGCAATGCACAACTTCAAGCAAATGGGGACTTTGGGGAGTAGAGGGAGGGATGATATTGTAATATTGTAATCAAAGATATCTTTCCTTTTTCTTTCTATATGAAAATAAAAAAAAATCATAACTTTACTGAAATCCAGATAAACTATGTCCACAGCATTCCCCTTATCCAGCAAGGTAGTCACTTTCTTGAAAAAAAGATATAAGGTTGTTCTGACATTACTTGTTCTTGCAAAACCCCATGCTGAATCTTAGAAATCACGGCTTTCTGTTCCAGCTGCTCAAGGATTGACTGCTTGATGATTTGTTCCAAACTTTTGGCAGTTACAGGTCAATAGTTACCCGGATCCTCCTTTTTCCCTTTCTTGATGATGGGGGACAACATTTTTCTCACCTCCAATCATCTGTCACCTTACCTCTTCTCCCCTCTGTTGTGTTATGTTTTTGACACATTGAGCACTATTTCCCTCACAAGAGAAGACTGAGGAGAAATAGGAGTTAAGCAGTTTAGCCCTCTCTTCATCATCTGTACACAGCCCGTGGCGCCACGGACTGTATAAAGGAGTAAGGGGTGGTGGGGAGGAGTTAGGGCGGAACCGGTCCGGGATAAAAACTCGGAGGGGTCCAATCAGGAGCCGCGAAGCGGCTCCTGATTGGCCCCTCCAAGTGTCCATCCCGGCCCATTCCCTGCTTCACTGGCAAGGGAGCACCCGCCAGCCGCGCTATGCGCGTCTGGCGGGTGCTCCCTGCCCGGCGGACTGACGCGGCTGCCGGGGACTCCCGTCCGTTCTTCCGACGGACCTCTCAAAACGGCCGCCGCCCCCGACAGCCAGCAGCCGCCTCCGCCGCCGGCAGCTGGCCGCCGCCGAAAATGGCCGCCGCAGCCGCCGGCAGCCAGCCGCCGCCGAAAATGGCCGCCGTTACAGCCTGCTAGCCAGCTGCCGCCGCAGCCAGCGAGCCAGCCGCTGCCAAAAATCACCAACCGCCCAAAATGGCCGCCCCGCCGCCAGCGACCCGCCGCCGCCGCCAGCCGAGCCGCTACTGCCGTGACTGCCCCGCTGCCGTCCGTCAATACAGGTAGGCCGCTTCCCCACTGAACACCTTTTGAAAACCTTTTGTGCGTAGAGTTTATCCAAGCTCCAAGCCGAGAGCCAGCAGAAAAAAAACCCTGTAGGAGCCTTTCGCAGCTCCAAGCCGGCACGCCCACGAGAGCCAGCAGAAAAGCATTAACCCTGTAGGAGCCTTTCCCAGCTCCAAGCCGAGAGCCAGCAGAAAAAAAAACCCTGTAGGAGCCTTTCCCAGCTCCAAGCCGAGAGGCAGCAGAAAAAAAAACCCTGTAGGAGCCTTTCGCAGCTCCAAGCCGAGAGCCAGCAGAAAAAAAAACCCTGTAGGAGCCTTTCGCAGCTCCAAGCCGAGAGCCAGCAGAAAAAAAAACCCTGTAGGAGCCTTTCCCAGCTCCAAGCCGAGAGCCAGCAGAAAAAAAACCCTGTAGGAGCCTTTCCCAGCTCCAAGCCGAGAGCCAGCAGAAAAAAAAACCCTGTAGGAGCCTTTCGCAGCTCCAAGCCGAGAGCCAGCAGAAAGAAAAACCCTGTAGGAGCCTTTCGCAGCTCCAAGCCGAGAGGCAGCAGAAAGAAAAACCCTGTAGGAGCCTTTCGCAGCTCCAAGCCGAGAGCCAGCAGAAAAAAAAACCCTGTAGGAGTCTTTCGCAGCTCCAAGCCGAGAGGCAGCAGAAAAAAAAACCCTGTAGGAGCCTTTCGCAGCTCCAAGCCGAGAGGCAGCAGAAAAAAAAACCCTGTAGGAGCCTTTCGCAGCTCCAAGCCGAGAGGCAGCAGAAAAAAAAACCCTGTAGGAGCCTTTCCCAGCTCCAAGCCGAGAGCCAGCAGAAAAAAAAACCCTGTAGGAGTCAAGCCGAGAGCCAGCAGAAAAAAAAACCCTGTAGGAGCCTTTCGCAACTCCAAGCCGAGAGCCAGCAGAAAAAAAAACCCTGTAGGAGCCTTTCGCAGCTCCAAGCCGAGAGCCAGCAGAAAAAAAAACCCTGTAGGAGCCTTTCGCAGCTCCACGCCGAGAGCCAGCAGAAAAAAAAACCCTGTAGGAGCCTTTCCCAGCTCCAAGCCGAGAGCCAGCAGAAAAAAAACCCTGTAGGAGCCTTTCGCAACTCCAAGCCGAGAGCCAGCAGAAAAAAAAACCCTGTAGGAGCCTTTCGCAGCTCCAAGCCGAGAGCCAGCAGAAAAAAAAACCCTGTAGGAGCCTTTCGCAGCTCCACGCCGAGAGCCAGCAGAAAAAAAACCCTGTAGGAGCCTTTCGCAGCTCCAAGCCGAGAGCCAGCAGAAAAAAAAACCCTGTAGGAGCCTTTCCCAGCTCCAAGCCGAGAGCCAGCAGAAAAAAAAACCCTGTAGGAGCCTTTCGCAGCTCCAAGCCGAGAGCCAGCAGAAAAAAAAACCCTGTAGGAGCCTTTCGCAGCTCCAAGCCGAGAGGCAGCAGAAAAAAAAACCCTGTAGGAGCCTTTCGCAGCTCCAAGCCGAGAGGCAGCAGAAAAAAAACCCTGTAGGAGCCTTTCCCAGCTCCAAGCCGAGAGCCAGCAGAAAAAAAACCCTGTAGGTGCCTTTCCCAGCTCCAAGCCGAGAGCCAGCAGAAAAAAAACCCTGTAGGAGCCTTTCCCAGCTCCACGCCGAGAGCCAGCAGAAAAAAAACCCTGTAGGAGCCTTTCGCAGCTCCAAGCCGAGAGCCAGCAGAAAAAAAAACCCTGTAGGAGCCTTTCCCAGCTCCAAGCCGAGAGGCAGCAGAAAAAAAAACCCTGTAGGAGCCTTTCGCAGCTCCAAGCCGAGAGCCAGCAGAAAAAAAAACCCTGTAGGAGCCTTTCGCAGCTCCAAGCCGAGAGCCAGCAGAAAAAAAAACCCTGTAGGATCCTTTCGCAGCTCCAAGCCGAGAGGCAGCAGAAAAAAAACCCTGTAGGAGCCTTTCGCAGCTCCAAGCCGGCACGCCCACGAGAGCCAGCAGAAAAACATTAACCCTGTAGGAGCCTTTCCCAGCTCCAAGCCGAGAGCCAGCAGAAAAAAAAACCCTGTAGGAGTCTTTCGCAGCTCCAAGCCGAGAGGCAGCAGAAAAAAAAACCCTGTAGGAGTCTTTCGCAGCTCCAAGCCGAGAGGCAGCAGAAAAAAAAACCCTGTAGGAGCCTTTCCCAGCTCCAAGCCGAGAGCCAGCAGAAAAAAAAACCCTGTAGGAGCCTTTCGCAGCTCCAAGCCGAGAGGCAGCAGAAAAAAAAACCCTGTAGGAGTCTTTCGCAGCTCCAAGCCGAGAGGCAGCAGAAAAAAAAACCCTGTAGGAGCCTTTCCCAGCTCCAAGCCGAGAGCCAGCAGAAAAAAAAACCCTGTAGGAGCCTTTCGCAGCTCCAAGCCGGCACGCCCACGAGAGCCAGCAGAAAAACATTAACCCTGTAGGAGCCTTTCGCAGCTCCAAGCCGAGAGCCAGCAGAAAAAAAAACCCTGTAGGAGTCTTTCGCAGCTCCAAGCCGAGAGGCAGCAGAAAAAAAAACCCTGTAGGAGCCTTTCCCAGCTCCAAGCCGAGAGCCAGCAGAAAAAAAAACCCTGTAGGAGCCTTTCGCAGCTCCAAGCCGGCACGCCCACGAGAGCCAGCAGAAAAGCATTAACCCTGTAGGAGCCTTTCGCAGCTCCAAGCCGAGAGGCAGCAGAAAAAAAAAAACCCTGGAGGAGCCTTTCGCCGCTTCAAGCCGGCGCCCTGGGAGCCCCGGCAGCCGCCCACAGCGCAGCTGCTGGGTGCTCCCTGCCCTCATGGCCCCAGAACACAATGGAGCCGCCGGGAAAGCCGCAGAAGAACAAAAAAATGCAGAGGAGCTGCCACAGCCCAGCGCACCACACCTCGGACTCCCCGGCAAAAACTACGAGACGCCGAGGAGCCGCCGCCCGCCTCCTCTTTCAGGTAGCCTGTCCCTCGCTCTGTCCCTCGCCTGCCGCTCGCTCTGGTCCCCACCTGCTAGCGCCCATTGTCTTCTTCATACAATGGGCTTTTTTACTAGTCTGTTATAATTTCACTTTCTTGTCCTCACAGTGGCACTATGGTGTCCCTACTTACTTGAAATACAACTAAAGGACCCTTTTTTGCTATGTTTAGCACTTCTCGCTAGCCTAAGCTCATATTGAGCTTTAGCTTTTCTAACACTCTCCCTACAATCATTGGTTATTTGTTTATACTCATCCTTGGTAATAAGGCCTTAATTCCATTTCCTAAAGGACTCTTTTTTATTCCTCAAATCATTTGATAATTGCTTAAGGAGCCACCTTGGCATCCTTAGGCTCCTTCCATGTTTTCTTCTCAAGGGAACTGTTTGTGATTGAGCCTTCAATATTTCACTTTTAAGAAACTCCCAGCCCTCTTGGATTCCCATCTCTTTAAGTCTTTCTGACCACAGGACTCTACCCAACATACTGCTTTCCTGAAGTCCAGTTTATATTTCCGACAATGTAAAGGTTTTCTCTTTCCCACAATTGAAAATTCCAAAATCACATGGTCACTACTACCAAGTTTTCCCACTACTTCCACCTCATCTACCAGTTCTTCCCTATTGATGAGAATCAGATCTAAAGTAGCAGAGCCTCTAGTTCCCTCTCTACTTTCTGGGAAATGAAGCTGTCAGCAAGACAAGTTAAGAAATTGAGTTTGTATTTTTAGCAGAGTTGGTCTTCCAACAGATATCTGGGTAACTGAAGTCTCCCATAACCACTGTTTCCCCCCTTTGAGAATTGTGTAATTTGTTATAGGAGTATCTCATCCAAGTTCTCTGATTGACTTGGTGGTCTATAGCAGACCCCTACAATAATACCATTCTCTTTTCCTACTTCTTTTATATTTACCCAAATACACTCAACTGAACTTTCATGTTCAGGTTCCTGTATTTCTTCACAAGTATAAAGATTCTTAATATATATTGCTATACCTCCCTCCTTCTTTACTTGTCTGTCCCTTTTGAATAGATTGTACCCCTCAATTCTAGTATTCCAATTGTGAGTATTATCCTACCAAGTTTCTGTGATTCCTATTAGGTCATAGTCCCCTTCCTCTATTAGGACTACTAGTTCATTCTACTTGTTTCCCATACTCTGTGCATTAGTGTAAAGACATTGTAATCCATCTTTTGTGTGCCCAATGGTTTTGGCTTTTGAACTTCCTTGCAAGTTAGTAGTTCCCTGCTTATGTTCCATTCCCTGTAGCTTTTCAATCTTCTCATCTTCAGTTCTTGCCATCACACCAGGTTCTGAATTTACATCTCACTCCTCCTTTGGATTTAGTTTAAAGCCCTCCTCACCAGGTATGCAAGGGTTCTCCCAAAAATACTTTTTTCATCCCTTGTGAGGTGCACACCGTCTCCTGATAGTAGCCCCTTATATTGACATTGTAGACCATGATCCAGAAATCCAAACCTTTCCTGATGACACCAGCGATGTAGCCAGTCATTTACTTGCATGATATATCTCTCCCTTCCTAAGCCATGGCCACTTACAGGAAGGACTGATGAAAACACAACTTGTGCTCCCAGATCCTTTACCTTTCCCCCAGATCCAGAAAGTCTTTCTTAATCTGTTCCATGCTATGCTGGGCAGTATTATTTATTCCTGCATGGATGAGAAGGAAGCGGTAATGATCTGTGGGCTTGATGAGACTGTCCAGCTGTTCTGTGACATCCTTGATGCGTGGACCAGGTAGACAGCAGACCTCTCGAGACAACAAGTCTGGTCTACACAGTTCGGCATCTACACCTCTCTGTAGGGAATCCCTTAAAATCACTAATTCCCCCATTCAATATTCAGGAGTCAAGCGTATCTTTGGACAAAAGTGGAACCTGAGGAGAATGGGGGAGGGGAGTTGTTTCAATGGGGTATAATGCCACAGAGTCTACATTCTAAAATGGCCATTTTCTCCAGGTGAATTGTTCTGTTACCTAATCTCTGTAATCCCAGGGAATCTCAAGCCACCACCTGGAAGTTGGCAATGTGCCCCTAGTAATGTGCCCCTAGATTCTAAAGAAACATGAGACTATATATCACATGCTTTTTCTGAACATTTAGAACATCTTACAAAAACCAGACAGGAAAGTGCCAAAATTATTTATGGGTTTTTCATCAGATTTATATTCTAGTGTGCCTTAAATTTGGAACCATTCATCCTCATTTTCCCAGATTCAAACACTCAAAAGGCTCCTGGTTACGCTTTTTACCGGAGGTCTGCCTAATAACTAATGCTGCCACCATTTTTTTCTGGAAAAATGTTGCTAATAGCTATGTGGCAGGCAGAAATTCAACACTGCAGCTTTATGACTTGACTGTACCAACCATATTTTTGCCTGTACAGGATGATCATGGCCAGAAAACAAGAGGCAGGAATGTTCGTGAAATCAACAAAAACAGCAGGTTTCTCTTTCACCTCCTCATGTGACAGGCACCTGCTTTTTTTCCTCCAGGAGATAGTGCTGACTCTGGAATGTGGTTATACAACCTTTCCTCTCCTCCATGCAGACAGAGGCAGCAGACCCTGAGTGATGGCTACCCGGTATATTTCTCCTAACCACACACACTGCTTAGGGCTTGGCCCCTGTAGGAGAATTAAGTCCACTGTCAGCAAAGCAAATGCTCTCTAGTGGGTTTCCCTCCCACTCTATTTCCTACCTATTAATTCTTACCTGTTAATTAGCCAGGAGCTCTGGCCTTGTTGAAGGTGCCTCTGCCACCGCTGTAGCTTTAGAGGAGTTAATAATAAACCCAGCTAGTGCCAGTCGCAGCAGCACAGCCTCAGAGGGTTGAAAGGACCAGCCCACTCAGCTGCGTGAGTGGATTCGCCAGCCAGGCCCAGCTCCGCTCAGCCGCTGCCATGCTCTTCTTGTGCTGTTTACTGCAGGCTCAGGCTGTGTGCGACTCCAGCAGAGCTACAGGCGTAAGCCTGCCCAGCACTCTCAATGCAGCACAAACTGCCAGAGCAACAAACCCTCTGGCTGCAGGCCAGCTGTGGAAGTTGCTGGATGAAAACAGAAATGCAGATTTCCTAGGGAACCAATAACAGGGAGACAAGCTGTGCAAAATAACAACCTCAACAAAAACAGAGGGGGGGGGAGATATACTGCAGGTGTGGGCCACAACAGTCAGCTGACAGAGTTTATGCTCTCAGCCACTTCTTTAAAGCTGGGCCCCCTTTTCCTCTGGGTTTACTGAATGTCATGAACCTCAGCATGTTCAGGTCACACCTTCCTGGGGCAATTTCATTTACTTTTATTAATAGGCTGATAGTATAGGCCTTTATGTCAGCTGTGAGCAAACAGACTTTGCTCTCTAGACAGCCCTAAAGGTCTAAATGGCCTGTTCTTGGCCTGTCAGGTGGGGACATACACTTTCTCCTGGGATTGATTGCGGAGCATTTTGTAATTACACGTGGGTGGGTTTTTTGGCACAGTAATAGCCCCAAATCAAAACAGATTTGATTGGGAAGGAGCACAAATTGTAGCAATGGATGAGTTAAGTTTAATGTTTAATTCATGCTTTATTACATTTTCCTATCTTTGTAATCATGTTTGGGGGTGGGAGGGAGCTGACTCCAAATAGCAGCAGCCAGCTAATCTTCTCATACTTGACAAGATCAGTTTTTTATCCTCAAGGTTACATGGAGAGCAGGACTGGCATTTTCTACAGATCCATCAACAGTGGTCTTCCATGTATCACAGCCAAATCTCAACAGTATTTCCGGTTGCTTCGATTCCCATTTCCCATGGGGCTTATCTTCTTCGGTTTCTTTTCAGTAGAGAAGATGGACTATGGGATTGTGTCACAAACTTCATTGAAAAGTGGTGTTTGAGGATGGTGCTGTGGCATCACACAGGCGTTTGGGAAGGCAGTTTCTTCCAGGCATATTTTATTTGCCGTTTTAGGCTCCTGGTTATTAATTGTCCAGTTGCTTCTATTTATTAATCTCTTTGAGTAGGACTGCTAGGCATGGCCTGGCAACCAGCCAGAGATGGGGACAGGCAGGGGCTTTGTACATAAGGGAGATGGTGGCCTTCATCACCCCGTGATGACATCACTGACGACATCTCAGCAGGGCAACACTCCAGCACTCAAGGGAGTTTCTGGATGAGTGCTGGAGCCTCACACTAGTGCAGTGTTGGAACTTCCAGATCACACCAGAAGTGGCATCATTATACAACAATGAAGATTGCCTCCCCCCCCCCTCCATTTTGCCAGCTGGCTCCTGCCCATTGAGCAGATATGTGTTGGCATTGGGGATGGGGGAATCCCCACTTGATACCTCTCCCCATTAGGGGTTTAATATAACAAGGGAATTCTCCCCTCTCCATTCACCCCTCTGAAACTTGTGCTGCAGATGTGGCATGCTGCTGTCACACACGCCAGCTCCCTCCCACCCAAAACTTGTGGAGCTGGCTGCCAGTTCTGCAAGCTGGTGATGGCAGTGGGTGGTGTCTGGCACAGAGCCGCAAATACAGGCTGTGCAATTTTTCGGGGAGGGGGGATGTGAGGTATGGCACCCACTCTGGATTTTGGGCAAACTCTACTATAGAGTTATTATTATTATTATTATATTAATTGTTATATTATAACATATCATATCATCTTGGACTCTGATTTTCAAGCTATAGAATTAATTTATGTGAGCAGCATGTTGTAGGATGTTCTGATTAATAGAAATGCCAGCCTTCAGCCTGAGGATCTTCTGGAATTATAGCTCATCTCCAGACTATAGAGATCAGTTCCTCTGTAGAAAACAGATGCTTCACAGGGACCGTTTATGCACTGGAGGTTTCATGTCGGGCTGCCGGCTGGAGTTTTAGTCGTGGCAGGTTGCCCCACCTCTTCCTGCACCCGATTTGTGCTCCTGCATGGGAGCTGGGGCAGTGAAGTTCCCAGTGCCTAAACGGTGAGAGCGGCCTCTATGATGTACCGCACTGAGATTTCTGTCCTCTCCAGGCTTCATCCCCAAATCTCCAGGAATTTTGCAGCTTGGAGCTGGCAACCATACCCCCCTATTGGGGGCCAGGGGGACCTGGCAATCTTATTTCAAACTGATGCCGCTTGTGTTATTCCTCTGGGGAAGTCGGTTCTACAGGACAATATATCACTGTCCCTTTTTCCTACAGCCCAGCTGAAGTTACATCTTACATCTTTAATCATCACTGTCATTATTACTCCCATTAATGACTCTTTTCTTCTTCCCAGCAATTGCCACTTTACCTTTTGCTTACGTTTGCCTTCCAGCTTTATTTCCAGCTCTCTTAAATTCTAGAATCAGCTCCTTTCCTGGTATTAACCATTTTTCATCCTTAATTTCCAATCTTCTGGTCCAGCTTCCTCCCATTCAGTGTTCTGATTCATGTGCCAATACTGGAAGCAATGGCAAATCGTCATTTTTCCTTTGTCTTACAGAGATGATTCCCATTGCTTCCTGTGATCCCCAGACTTCTACAAAAATAAACACAGTAACCTAATTTTCCTCTTAAAAACAAACTAATGAATGTAACTGACACTCTTCTTACTCTCAGCCATGCTAGATCCATCAGTGCATCCATACTGGCCTGCTGATGTGTACAGGTCAGCTGCTTTCTGATATACTGCATTCCTCTATGTTTGTCCTGGGGAGAGGAGGAAGTGTGAGGAGGAGAGATCAGGGTGAAGGCAACCCCCTTCCCTTTGCCCTTTGTGAGGCTCGTCCTGGGGTGAGACTCAAAGGAGATATGGGAGGGCACTACAGCCTGGGACTCTGCCCTTCTGCTTCACAAGGCAGGACTTCCAGCTCCAGGTTGAGAAATTCCTGGGCTGATTCCGCACAAGGACCAATGTTGCCAATTGGTCCCACAAAGCGGAAACGTTATTTTTAAAAGTGCAATCCTGGCGTTACGCATACCTGCTTTTTTAGTGGAATCCAGTAGCGTTTCATTCGTTTCCCACAGGTTTCGGGTCTTGCAAAAATCGCTAGACAGGAAGCGATTTTTCCTGTGCTTTGTCAGTCAAACATCAGTCAAACGAACAGCCAATGGGCGGT
The DNA here is from genome assembly GCF_049243985.1 of Paroedura picta. NCBI lineage: Eukaryota > Metazoa > Chordata > Lepidosauria > Squamata > Gekkonidae > Paroedura > Paroedura picta. Next base: position 105,681,819 of record NC_135371.1, on the reverse strand, counting down.
TGTTATCATGCTCCGGGAAAGCCCCTTTCCCTTTAAGAAAAGTTAAAAAACACACACACACATGTTGCAACGAATATGCATTAATTCGTTGCAACGGAGAGACCCATCTAGCTGGCAGCTGGCATGTGAGCTGGCAATTCATTGTTGCCACGCTCCCCCAAGTGAAAAGAAAAATCCCCCCCCTGCACGTGATTTTCGGCCGAAAATTAAGGAACTTGCAAACGAGGCTGTGTTGTGCTGGCCATGCCCGCGGGCCGCGCCCACGGAACGGGCCGCGCCCGCGGATCAAGTCGTGCGGGCGCGGCCTGCACGGGCACGGCCCGGCCCTGATTCCCTCTCCCCGCCCTCCCGCAGTAAGAAGCTTCCCGGACGCAAGCTTGCGGCCTGGGAAGTTTTTTACTGCAGGGGGGGGCGGGGAGAGGGAGCCGCGGCCCGGCGCCATGGCCTTTGCAGCCCGGCACCAGGCCGCGGCCCGCAGGTTGGGGACCACTGATGTAGAAGAAGAAGAGTTGGTTCTTATATGCTGCTTTTCTCTACCAGAAGGAGTAGTATTTTCTAACCAATGAGAGCGCAGAGGAGGCGGGACTAAGGCGGGTGTAAGGTCCTGCCCACGTGGTCAGGTTGGCCCCTCCCCCCTGAAAAAATGGGAGGGGTTGGAATTATGTCTTGTTGTAGCCTGAGTCTTGGTTTAATTAAAATAAGCAGATTAATTTTGAATCTTTGATACTGAAAAACCAATCCTGCAGGGTGGGCTCTTGTAAGGATTTACAAGAAGAGTCTCCCTGCAGAAGCACATAGGGCGAAAAGCAATCATGATGTCCCAATTTGGTTCTTGGACATTGCTCAAAGTTTTTATCCTTGTTAATCTCAAAAGTATCATAGCCAGCATAAAATAAGCAGATTAATTTGGGATCTTTGATGCTAAAAAACAAAACAAAAACATCCCACAACAGTGCTGCCTGCTGTACATTTTTACACATTTGGAGTGCTCTGGGTGTCTAAAGGGGTTCTCTGTGTGGCTGGAAGAAGTCTCAGAGAGTGTGCCACGGGGGTTGGAATTATGTCTTGTTGTAGCCTGAGTCTTGGTTTAATTAAAATAAGCAGATTAATTTTGAATCTTTGATACTGAAAAACCACCCCTGCGGGGCGGTTAGGTGTAAGGATATTACAAGCAGAGTCTCCTAGCACAAGCACCTGAGAGAAAAGCCGATCAGAATGCCCCTGTAGATGGTGCTGTATTTTTTATCCTTGTTAATTTCAAAGTATCATAGCTCGCTTAAAAAATAGGCAGAATGATTTTAGATCTTTGATGCTAAAAACCAACCCTGCAGGGCGGGCTCTTGTAAGGATTTACAAGAAGTGTCTCCCCCTGCAGAAGCACATAGGGCGAAAAAGCAATCACGATGTCCCATAGTTGGTACTTGGACATTGCTCAAAGTTTTTATCCTTGTTAATTTCAAAAGTATCATAGCCTGCATAAAATAAGCAGATTAATTTGGGATCTTTGATGCTAAAAAACAAAACAAAAACATCCCACAACAGTGCTGCCTGCTGTACAGTTTTACACATAGGGAGTGCTCTGGGTCTCTAAAGGGGTTCTCTGTGTGGCTGGAAGAAGTCTCAGAGAGTGTGCCACGGGGGCTGGTTGGTGGAGTGTTGTAGCTTGAGTCATGGTTTAATTAAAATAAGCAGATTAATTTTGGATCTTTGATGCTAAAAAACCAATCCTGCAGGGTGGGCTCTTGTAAGTATTTACAAGAAGAGTCTCCCTGCAGAAGCACATAGGGCGAAAAGCAATCATGATGTCCCAATTTGGTTCTTGGACATAGCCCAAAGTTTTTTATCTTTGTTAATTTTAAACGTATTATAGTTTAATTAAAATAATCAGGTTAATTTTGGATCTTTGATGCTAAAAGCCAGCCCTGCAGAGCGGGCTGTTGTACAGTTTTATACATAGGGAATGCTCTGGGACTCCAAAGGGGTTCTCTGTGTGACCGGAAGAAGTTTCAGAGAGTGTGGCAGGGGATGGTAGGTGGGGGTTTGGGGGGGGGGGCTCGGGGGGTGCATTTCTTCCCTTCTACACTCAGTATCCAACTATGGCTTGATTAAAATAACAAAATGAATAAATTTTGGATCTTTGGTGCTAAAAGCCAGCCCTGCAGAGCGGACTGTTGTATGGTTTTACACATAAGGAGTGCTCTGGGACTCCAAAGGGGTTCTCTGTGTGGCTGGAAAAGTCTCAGAGTGTGTGCCAGGGGTGCTAGGAAGGGTTTTTTTTTTTTTTTGGAGCTCCAGGAGCGTGCATGCTATCAGCATTTAAACGTGCTAACGAGCGTGCCTTTCAAATGGGAGAGAGGGAAGGCATCCAGGGTGCTTTCTGCTACTGCAGAACCCACTGCCCCCATGGAAACCACACCAGTATATCTACTGCAGAGTCAGGATGAATATATATTTCTGTTCAAACACATAGCTCTTAGCCTGTATGATCTGGCTTTCTAAGGAATTGCTCAGCCAGTTTGCCTACTGAATAGCTCACATATGTCAGAAAGGAAAAGGCTGGTTAGGCTCCGCCCCCCTCCCCTCGAAACGTCAGGGAGTGTTGATTGTGGCTTGCTGGAGCTTGGGTGTCCAGCGAGTGTGTTTCGATGTGATTAGTAGAAGGGTGGGGTACGACTAATGGGTTTATTCTTCTATCGTGGGGGGATATCTGATCATTCGTGGAATAGAATATAGGAATTTCTGAGTGCACTCTTAAAACAGACCAACATAAAGTTTTTTATTCTTGTTAATTTCAAAGTGGCAGGCCTTTCCCCCCTGATACACAGAGCCTGAAAGCAGCTGGCTGTATACAGTCAACGATGTGAGAGCCTCTGAGTTGACTGATTTATTTTTGGAGGGTGGGTGCCCAGGGAGATTCACAATATAAAGAAAATCCATAAAATATATCACATAAAATACATACAAAAGCAAATTTTAAAACCACAATTTAGGACTACTTTAATCCGATGCAATCCTAAGTAAAGCCGACAGCTGCCTAGTAAGGACCAAAAGCGGGAGGTTCAAGTGTACAACCCAGAGGAGCTTGTTCCACAAGTGTGGGGCTGCTGCTGAAAAGGCCCTTTTTTCATGTAACCACCAAATAAGCTTCTTTGGTTACTGGGACAACCAGACAGGCCTCTCCCAGTGATCTTAATTCCAGGACTGAGTTTTTCTATGCAGTGGTATATTTTGTGTACAAGGAAGCCTTCAGACGTGTGAGCTCTCACTTGCTGTCTGCCATGGTAAGCCACATGGAGGATCACCATCTCACTGAGAAGAATTAGATCTACATACTAGGGAAGGTCTTGTCATTGGAACACAAACTCAATAATTTGCCTGTCAAAAGCTGCTAAAGGGGATCTGATGTGGACTTGAGCCGTGCAAAACTTGTCCCAAAGTTGTTTCACTAATTAAAACAACAACAACAAAAATGCCCTTCTCCAAGCCTGGATGTGTGTGTGTGTGGGGGGGGGGGGGAAGTTGAGCATAATACAGATTCCTGTATTTTTCCTATACCAGGACTTAATGGACCTAGGGAGGGGTGGAAAAGTTCCAATGGGGTAAATAACAGATGGAAAGGAGAAAGTTCCTCATTACCACAACACCAGTCTAGTCACACACACTCTACTTCTATCTAGGGCCGAATTACATGCTCAGTTTTCTGCTCTGTGCCTGTTTTCCTAGATGCTATTCCTGGGACATCTCTTGCCACCCTACAAAAAGCAGCCCCCCCCTCCCCCATATGTGTACTTTTGTTTTATAGTCTTGTGTTAATGCCACATCTCATACTGGTGAAATTCACAAAATAATAAATACCACAACATAGACAGAGTGTAAAAGAGCACACCCCCTCACCCCCCACAAAATATTCTCAACACAGCGTGTTTAATCAAGAATATTATTTATTTATTTGGATTTTTATACAACGTTTAAACAAAGTTATACCTGATAACAGCAATGTTCCTACACGTTCTGAAAACCTGCTGTCAGCAATCTGAATATAAGTTTGATCAGATATACAACGTTAGGGCAACTCAGACCATCAGTTCGGTATAGAGGTCTCCAACATAGCCTGACAATCATGTCTTTTAAATTTTCTAAGGGAATGCTCAGTGCAAGCAAGTGTGGACAGACAGCTCTCTGTGCAACAGGGTGCCTTCTAAAAATGCTTTTTCAATTGCACTTCGGGTTGCTTTAGAACAAAGTAGGGTTGATGGGGGAACATTAAGATTCCGTTATTTTAGCGGATGTGTAAGGGGGTGTGGTGGGAATAGGCTGAGGCTCCTGTATCTGTTTCAGTATTGATAAGAGATCCTTCCGAGAAAAAGCAGGGTGTGTGTCTTAACTGTTCCTCCACTGTGCCCTGGCCTCTGGGGGGAAAAAAACCAGGCCATCCCCCCCCAACACCCTTCAAACACAATAATGGGTTTGCAAAACTTCGAGCTCCCCCCCCCCCCCCCCCGTACACAGAACCCTGAAATTTAAGATTCGGTTATTTTAATAATTGGATATACATTCAGCTAAACTATTAATGTGTAATGTCCATTACAGCCCCTTGATATTTCACCACAACAGGAGGTTCCAGAGACCAGAGTGGTAGACATGGATCTTGCAAACTCTTCTCTGGTATGGAGCAGTTACATCCTTCAGTTTAGCCTGCCTCAAAAGGGTGTGTTGCAAGGGGGCTACAATTGTTTGTGTGTGTGTGTGTGTGGTGGTGGGGGGGGGAAATTAAATGCAAAATGCTTGCTTTTCATTTGCACTTTGGGTTGCTTTAGAACAAACCATGAGTTGAGGGGAATCCTGCTAATAAGATAATAGCCAGTCAAGGACTTTCATACATAGGGACTGTCCTTAGTATCTACCGTAAAGCACTGTTGGCACAGCAGCACTGACATTGCAGGCTCACAATGTTTTTACTCCCATTCTTCTGTTAAAGTTCAGACGATTTGTTTACTCAGACTGACTGCGTACACCTAATTCTGCAATGGTAGTTAAGGTGCATCTCAAAACATCTATTTCAGTAAAGGAAATCATAAATCTGTAGCTTATGTTTCCTATGCACATTACCTATTTGAGACATTGCTTACCATGAGAGTGATCCGTTGAGGGCTACAACTGACACAAGCATCAGCTAAAAATCAAAAATCAATAGTCTATGGAAAATCACAGTATTAGTGTTTTTCTTTGGTATTACTGGAGAGCAGGTAGCATCTCGGGTGGTTTTTTGGAACTTGTCTCTTTCTTGTCCCCCAAAATGAAGTGCGGTGCGGGTTACTGAGTTTTAAATTGTAGACTTTAAGATTCAGTTATTTTAATAATTGGGTATGCATTCACCTAAACTTTGAATTCCATTAGTAGATATCCAGGCAGTCTCAAATGCAACCTTACCACGTGTCTAAAAGCTGTTTGTGGATCTGAAGGAGTAAGAGTTTAAAGAGAAACTGTCACGTGTGAAAAATTTTCCTCCTGGCCTTTCTTAGCATTTTTTGGGGGGTATAAAATTATCGACTTGCTTGTCACTAATCAAGACTTCTGTGAGGACACCCGAGATAAAGATTTTTTTTCAACAGGTGTCTTCAAACAGCAACTTCAGCCTTTAAATACACGTATTCTCCGAATTCTGGTTTTTGCTTTCAGGTTACAAAAAAAAATTTGAACTGTGTAGAACATTAGAACAAAGGGCTTTAGTTCTGGTCACCCAGCATTGTGAAGCATCTATGTTCATTATAGGACTTGATATTTCATCACATCAAGGGGTTTCATACCTTTTTGATGATCAACAGAATTGTGTCATTCCAGTAATATTATGCAACCGGCATGTATAAATGCATATTAAAAGATCAGTTGTATAAAATAAAGTCACTCGGACCCTGTCTGACCTGTGATTTCACTGAGACAGGAAGATGTGTAAGGATGTGAGGTGGGATGAGAGAAGAGTAATATTCGTGTTTCTGGAAAGTATTGATAAGCATTCCCCCCTGGAAAAAACAGGATGCATGTATTCGCAGTTCCTCTAGCGTGTCTGCCCTCTGAAAACAGCCGCTCCCCACCCCACCCACTCCAAACACAAGAGGGGCTTTGCAAATCCTGCTCTCTGTACATTGTACTCTGAAATGAAGTGCAGTGGGGGTTTGTTGTTGTTGTTGTTAGTTACGAAGTCGTGTCCATCCCAGTGCAACCCCATGGACAAGGATCCTCCAGGCCTTCCTGTCCTCTACCACTCCCCAGAGTCCATTTAAGCTAGCACCGTCTGCTTCAGTTACTTCATCCAGCCACCTCATTCTCTGTCGTCCTCTTCTTCTTTTGCCCTCCATCGCTCCCAGCATTAGGCTCTTCTCCAGGGAGTCCTTCCTTCTCATGAGGTGGCCAAAGTATTTGAGTTTCATCTTCAGCAGTGGGGATTATTGAGTCTTAAATCGTAGACTTTCAGTTATTTTAATAATAATCGGGTATGCGTTCACCTAAATTTTGAATTCCCTTATTAAATATCCAGGCAGTCTGAAATGCATCTGTACCGCATGTTTAAAAGCAGTTTGTAGATCTGAAGGAGTAACATCTTAAAGAGAAACTGTCATGGGTGAATATTTTCCCCCTGTACTTTCCTTTCTTAGCATTTTTTTTCCGAGGGGGGGCTATACAATTGTCAATTTGCTTCTTCAGTAAAGGAATTTAATCACTAATCAAGACTTCTGTGAGGAAAGCGGAGGCAGAGAGGGCCCCCTGACTGCAGCCCCCCTGCCCCCTGATCCTAATGATTATAGTTAGACATCAGAAAAAGTCATACTCTTTTCGTTTTTTTTTTTTTTTGGTCTCTTTTTCTCGGTTTCAGCATTATGCTGTATAAACGCTTCACGTGCATCCAAAACCATTCTCAAATATCATTATTTAAAATAATTTATAATCTGCAAACTTCTTTCGTGCCATGGCCCTTCAATATGTGGGACAAATCTAATCTTTTTCTCCTCACTTTTGTATTCTGGATTATTTTATCTAATTAGCTGCCATTTGTGATAGTTTACTTGAGTCCCTAAGGAGCCTCTTGTGGCGCAGAGTGGTAAGGCAGCCACCTGAAAGCTTTGCCCATGAGGTTGGGAGTTCAATCCCAGCAGCCGGCTCAAGGTTGACTCAGCCTTCCATCTTCTGAGGTCGGTAAAATGAGTACCCAGCTTGCTGGGGGGGTAAACGGTAATGACTGGGGAAGGCAACTGGCAAACCACCCCGTATTGAGTCTGCCATGAAAACGCTAGAGGGGCGTCACCCCAAGGGTCAGACATGACTCGGTGCTTGCACAGGGGATACCTTTACCTTTACCTTACTTGAGTCCCTTATTGTAAAGAAGAGTTTACTTAACTCTTCTAATGTAAATTAGACTCTTCTACCACATATGTATAGCGACGAAATAGCACAATAACATTATGCATAATAAATTGTTATTTCATTAGTTTGGAATAATTAACATTGGCCAATACATTGGAGGAAGCCAACCTTTTATTATTATTCAGCCACCCTGATTTTAACGCTTTCTAAACATAGGAGTAATAATTTGCAGTTGGATCATTAAATCTACAGGTAACATTTTTTTATATAATTCCTAAGAAACGTCTGGCTAAAATGCGTAGGGACTGTTGTAAGAATAGGCCAATAGCAAGGCTGTTTGCATTAAGTGATCTTGAGTGCGCATTAGTGAGACAACATGAGGCTCTTACATACCCTTGCTCTAACAGTTCCCAAAACAAGATTATTTATTTATTTATTTATTATTTTACCAAACACCTAATGCTTTCTAAGGAGGGCCCGTGGTCATTGTTTGTTTATCTCGAATTGTGTCAAGCTGAATAACGTTGATATCACAGTATGCTTGGGTGAACGTTGAACCTTATCTGCTTTCTTTTGCAGAAGACAGAAACATTATCAGGAAAACATGTTCCTTCACGTTTTCTCGTGTCCCTGGTTTCTGAAATGACCAACCCCCCCCCCCCCCACACACACACAACTCTCCTTCCCCTTTTGCACAACTGATCGCAGCAAGGCTTCCTTCGCATCCAAATTCATTCTCAAATACCTCGGGTTAAATAAATTTCAGAGAACTGGCTTAATTTTTTACAATTCCCGGCAACCTTCATTTTGTAATATTTCATTTAATCTCCATCTAAATTGGACTAGGTTTCAAGAACCAAATTTACCAGGTTGTGGTCAGAAAAATGTATCCTATGAGCGAGAGAGAATAATTTCCCCATACTTAATTCTAACAGCATATATAATTCTGCAGACTTCTTCCGTGTCGTGCCCTTCAATACGTGGGGCAAATCCCCCCCCCACCACACACACACACACATACACACACACACACAAACAATTGTAGCCCCCTTGCAACACACCCTTTTGAGGCAGGCTAAACTGAAGGATGTAACTGCTCCATACCAGAGAAGAGTTTGCAGGATCCATGTCTACCACTCTGGTCTCTGGAACCCCCTGTTGTGGTGAAATATCAAGGGGCTGTAATGGACATTACACATTAATAGTTTAGCTGAATGTATATCCAATTATTAAAATAACCGAATCTTAAATTTCAGGGTTCTGTGTACGGGGGGGGGGGAGCTCGAAGTTTTGCAAACCCATTATTGTGTTTGAAGGGTGTTGGGGGGGGGGGATGGCCTGGTTTTTTTTCCCCCAGAGGCCAGGGCACAGTGGAGGAACAGTTAAGACACACACCCTGCTTTTTCTCGGAAGGATCTCTTATCAATACTGAAAAAGATACAGGAGCCTCAGCCTATTCCCACCACACCCCCTTACACATCCGCTAAAATAACGGAATCTTAATGTTCCCCCATCAACCCTACTTTGTTCTAAAGCAACCCGAAGTGCAATTGAAAAAGCATTTTTAGAAGGCACCCTGTTGCACAGAGAGCTGTCTGTCCACACCTGCTTGCACTGAGCATTCCCTTAGAAAATTTAAAAGACATGATTGTCAGGCTATGTTGGAGCCCTCTATACCGAACTGACGGTCTGAGTTGCCCTAACGTTGTATATCTGATCAAACTTATGTTCAGATTGCTGACAGCAGGTTTTCAGAACGTGTAGGAACATTGCTGTTATCAGGTATAATTTTGTTTAAACATTGTATAAAAATCCAAATAAATAAATAATATTCTTGATTAAACACGCTGTGTTGAGAATATTTTGTGGGGGGTGAGGGGGTGTGCTCTTTTACACTCTGTCTATGTTGTGGTATTTATTATTTTGTGAATTTCACCAGTATGAGATGTGGCATTAACACAAGACTATAAAACAAAAGTACACATATGGGGGAGGGGGGGGGCTGCTTTTTGTAGGGTGGCAAGAGATGTCCCAGGAATAGCATCTAGGAAAACAGGCACAGAGCAGAAAACTGAGCATGTAATTCGGCCCTAGATAGAAGTAGAGTGTGTGTGACTAGACTGGTGTTGTGGTAATGAGGAACTTTCTCCATTCCATCTGTTATTTACCCCATTGGAACTTTTCCACCCCTCCCTAGGTCCATTAAGCCCTGGTATAGGAAAAATACAGGAATCTGTATTATGCTCAACTTCCCCCCCCCCCACACACACACACACATCCAGGCTTGGAGAAGGGCATTTTTGTTGTTGTTGTTTTAATTAGTGAAACAACTTTGGGACAAGTTTTGCACGGCTCAAGTCCACATCAGATCCCCTTTAGCAGCTTTTGACAGGCAAATTATTGAGTTTGTGTTCCAATGACAAGACCTTCCCTAGTATGTAGATCTAATTCTTCTCAGTGAGATGGTGATCCTCCATGTGGCTTACCATGGCAGACAGCAAGTGAGAGCTCACACGTCTGAAGGCTTCCTTGTACACAAAATATACCACTGCATAGAAAAACTCAGTCCTGGAATTAAGATCACTGGGAGAGGCCTGTCTGGTTGTCCCAGTAACCAAAGAAGCTTATTTGGTGGTTACATGAAAAAAGGGCCTTTTCAGCAGCAGCCCCACACTTGTGGAACAAGCTCCTCTGGGTTGTACACTTGAACCTCCCGCTTTTGGTCCTTACTAGGCAGCTGTCGGCTTTACTTAGGATTGCATCGGATTAAAGTAGTCCTAAATTGTGGTTTTAAAATTTGCTTTTGTATGTATTTTATGTGATATATTTTATGGATTTTCTTTATATTGTGAATCTCCCTGGGCACCCACCCTCCAAAAATAAATCAGTCAACTCAGAGGCTCTCACATCGTTGACTATATACAGCCAGTTGCTTTCAGGCTCTGTGTAGGGGGGGGGGGGGAAGGCCTGCCACTTTTGAAATTAACAAGAATAAAAAACTTCATGTTGGTCTGTTTTAAGAGTGCACTCAGAAATTCCTATATTCTATTCCACGAATGATCAGATATCCCCCCACGATAGAAGAAAAAACCCATTAGTCGTACCCCACCCTTCTACTAATCACATCGAAACACACTCGCTGGACACCCAAGCTCCAGCAAGCCACAATCAACACTCCCTGACGTTTCGAGGGGAGGGGGGCGGAGCCTAACCAGCCTTTTCCTTTCTGACATATGTGAGCTATTCAGTAGGCAAACTGGCTGAGCAATTCCTTAGAAAGCCAGTTCATACAGGCTGAGAGCTATGTGTTTGAACAGAAATATATATTCATCCTGACTCTGCAGTAGATATACTGGTGTGGTTTCCATGGGGGCAGTGGGTTCTGCAGTAGCAGAAAGCACCCTGGATGCCTTCCCTCTCTCCCATTTGAAAGGCATGCTCGTTAGCACTTTTAAATGCTGATAGCATGCACGCTCCTGGAGCTCCAAAAAAAAAAAAAAAACCCTTCCTAGCACCCCTGGCACACACTCTGAGACTTTTCCAGCCACACAGAGAACCCCTTTGGAGTCCCAGAGCACTCCTTATGTGTAAAACCATACAACAGTCCGCTCTGCAGGGCTGGCTTTTAGCACCAAAGATCCAAAATTTATTCATTTTGTTATTTTAATCAAGCCATAGTTGGATACTGAGTGTAGAAGGGAAGAAATGCACCCCCCGAGCTCCCCCAAAAAACCCCCACCCACCATCCCCTGCCACACTCTCTGAAACTTCTTCCGGTCACACAGAGAACCCCTTTGGAGTCCCAGAGCATTCCCTATGTATAAAACTGTACAACAGCCTGCTCTGCAGGGCTGGCTTTTAGCATCGAGTTATTAAGGGTGCAATTACCTCATAGAAACAGGCAAACAATCCATTTTTGCTGTTACCAACCTCTCACAAAGCTTTTCCCTCACTGCTGAATATACTTACGTCACCGGACACCTGTGTATGTAATTTCTGGTAACGTTTGGAAGGCAGACTCTACTAGGGCATTATACCCCACTGAGGCTCCTCTTCTCCTTAAAGATCCACTGAGAAATACCCAGGGATTTCTCAAACCAGAGTTAGATATCCTGTTCTGAAGACACAAATCTTCAGCTAAATCCAGGTAATCATAACCTCTGAATGTGGGGCCCTGAGATAATGGAGGTTCATTTCCTGCTAAGTGTCTTTCATGCCCTGTCAAACAAACTAAGGTCTATTCATGGTTTCTGTATGCAATCTAGTGTGGCTGGTTACTTTTCTAGAATTATTTTCACTGATGCTTGAGTAATCAGGTTTTAATTAGCAGAGCATCTCAATCATATGGATATCCATTGCTTTGCTAAGTAACTAGCATATTATTATTATTATTATTATTTAATTTTTAGACCGCCCTTCTCCAAATAGGTCTCAGGGTGGTTTACAACATAAACAGTTAAAACACAATAAAATTCCCATAAACCCCCCAATTTATGTCAAGCAACAAGTCACATATAACATATAAGCGGCGGTGGTCAAATGCACCATGTAAGAAAATTACAATTAAGTTTAATGATTCCATCTGCTTGTCACAGTGGCATTTTACTAATATTTTGATAAATCATCATGGTACCCATGATCTGAACATTGCAAAGTGTTAAAATATAAACACCGAGATCTTGAGATGCTTGCCTCGACTTGAGTTGCCAAATGATTTCTCTGAAAACTACACTTTTTTTAAAAAGCTGATGTCCCTCATATAGAAATGAGTACACACAAAGTGATGTGAGACTTTAAACTAATTACAGCTGCTATTTGTAATGTCCAGACAGGGTAAGCAGTGTTTCAACATCTCTTTGATGATGTTCTATTTAATTTTCTTACAGTGACATCATCCTGAATGACTAGCATTCACAATTTCCTTCAAAGGCACTGAGATAGCTGCATACATGCCATGATTAATTTTCAATGCATGCAAAACATTGAACAGGAAATGCAATATGTTATCCAAGTAATATTCCATTTCAGTATATTATTATTATTATTATTATTATTATTATTATTATTATATTTATATACCGCCCTCCCTGAGGGCTCAGGGCGGTTTACAGAAAACAGGAGGAGATACAATTAACATATGGCAACAGGTAACGGTAATAACAATAAAACAATAATAACTTAACAAGATCATAAACAATAACATTATAAATAGAAATTGCGAGAGCCTCAGCTGAACTCTTACTGGGACCCAGTGGGTTAAACCGATTATTGTTGGTCGTAGGGGAGGGGAGCTTGGGGGCCAACTGGCAGTGGTGGTTTGGGTCAACCTCAACCAAATGCCTGGCAGAGGAGCTCCCTTTTGCAGGCCCTGTGGAACTGTTTAGGTTCGGTCAGGGCCCTGATCTCCTCTGGGAGCTCGTTCCACCAGGTGGGGGCCAGAATGGAGAAAGCTCTGGCCCTGGTTGAGGTCAAGCGGGCTTCCTTGGAGCCAGGGACCACCAGGAGGTTGGATGTAGTAGAGCACGAGGCTCTCTGAGGAGTGTAGTTGGAGAGGAAGTCCCTCAGGTATACTGGGCCCAGACCGTGTATGGCCTTAAACATGAACAAAGAAACATGAACAAAGTAAAGTGAGAAAAGTTTACATGTTGTATATATTATTGTATATTAACTGACAATTGAACACTTTCCCACTTGCATGGAAATCATGTATTGGACTTCAAGGATGCTTCTCATCTAGGTACCGATCAGACCTAAAGCTCCCTAGCTTCAGATACGTTGGTCTATCAGATGTCCTCCAACCATACTTTGGGAACCCCATTTATATCCTATTTTATTAAGATGCATGGATAGGATTTTGATTGTGGGATCCCAGAATGGTTGGACGATATGATCAGCCAGCTAGGTTATGTTTTTTATCCCATGGGATAGAACTTGCTAGGGTAATCCTTAGGAAGTGGTGAAGATACAGGATCAAATAAATTAAAAAGGCTGGACTGAGAAAAGTAGGCAGTCAGAAAATAGAGAAGTATTTCTATGCCAGATGCAACACCCCACTCCACCCACCCAATTACTGACAGTATGAAAATATAGTTTCCTATCATTCCAATAAGTGGCATTTAAACAGTACAATTGAGATTCATGGAGCAATCAAGAGAAGAAGGTTAACAGCAGCCGTTTCTGCTCTGCAGAGAATTAGTAGGTTTTTTGAGCTGAGTTTTCCCATTATTTCATAAGGTTCAGATTGGTGGGGATAGACTGATGGACAGAGAACACATTTAGACTACCTCAAATTGCGTATGTGGTGGTGAAATTAGAGGGAAAGGTTGCTTAAAACCTTGAAAGATAATGTTCTGCTGAGTGTGGGTCTGATTGAAGAGACCTATATCTTACATTAAATGGGCAGACATGAGTGCAGCCAAGCCTTTTACAGGCATCCAAGTCGTAAATATACCGCTTGGAAGTACAACACTGACATTTAATACATTCTACTTTCCTCCCCTGCACTAATGTTCATTGACTTTTTCCGTTTCTCTCTTGTTCTTAGGCTACTCAAGCAGAGAGGTCAGAGTGATAAAAACAAGAGTGAATTTCCAACTCTCTTAGTGTGTTTGTATGCACAAGAATGTGGATTGTCAACTCTGAACCGAAAGGAGGTTGGTTAGTGATTGTGCATTAATTATCAGGATTCAAAGACAGGGATATAAATCACTATTTCTTTAGTCATATTGGAGAATGAGTGTACTGGCTAGAATGTTGGCTGCAGACTGAGGAGAGCTGGATTTAAATCTCTACTCAGCCACAGAGTTTCTGGCAATACCCAGGGGCTTTACGCACCGGGATCTTTGTAGCAAATTGGTCACTGAATGAAAAATCGCCATTTAAAATAGTGGAATTCGTCGTTATGCATACCTGCCTTTGTAGTGGAATCCAGTTGCGTTTTGTAGCGTTTCCCACAGGCTTCCGGTCTCGGCAGAAATCGCTAGAAAGGAAGCGCTATTGCCGAGCTCGTCCCGCCCCTGGCCGTCAAGCAGCCAATGGGCAGCCGTTAGCATGCTCCCAAACAGCCCCTTTCCCTTTAAGAAAGGTTTTTTAAAAAAAAAAAACAGACCCATTGCAACGAATCTGTGTTAATTCGTTGCAACGGAGAGACCCATCCAGCTGCCTGGTGTGTTTGAGTTGTCGTTTGATCGTTGCCACGCTCCCTCCGAGTGAGAAAAAAAAAATCCCCCCCTCCCCCCCTCTCACGGGCCCGATTTTCGGCTGAATGAATGTGTAAAAAATAAAGGGACAATACATCAGCAAACGGGCTTCTCTGTTCTTTGTGCTTAGTGACTGAAGGGGAGGGACTGAAGCCAGGGAAGCCTCTAAACTGAAAGAGGCTCGCTGGTGCGTTTATCCCCGCTCGCTCGGAGAAAAAAAAAATGGCGATCGCTTCGCCGGAAGATCAGAGAAGAGAGCCAGGGGGAGGGACTTTGTAGAAACCGCAACAATGTTAACGCACAGGTCTTTTTCGCTAGTGTTGCAGATTGGTTGCAGGAATGTATCGCTTTCCGGAGGGTGAATCCACTTTTGGGGATTTCCCTGAAAGCGCTACAAGGAAGCGCTTTTTGCAGATTGGTTTCAGGTGTGTGGCAGATTGTCGACGACGTTGTGCATAACAGCAAATCAGTAGCGTTTTCAATTGGCAACCATTGTGCTATTTTGAAGGCGTGCAAAAAGCCCCCCAGGATTATCCTACATCACTTCCAGGTTTTTTGCAGCAGTGACAATAAAGCCAATATTGCCATTTTTTCTCCCACTGCTGCTAGGATCAGCAGCATGCAACTAAGGTTGCTAGCAGGTCTGGAACCCCTACCTCATTGATTTTTTGTTTTCTTTATTTATCTTCCACAGCCCCTCCAAGAGCCCCTAGTGGGAAGATGACCTGCTCTATTTAATGTCCCAGCAGCTCCAGAAAATCTGCTGAATGATTCCATTCCAACTAATGTCCCTAGATGGTCCCTGGTATTGCCTGACAAAGTAGAGGAACTAATTCTGAGCCTTAAGATAGGCAAAGCTCCAGGCCAGGATGCCCTCTCTGCAGAACTTTTAAAAAACAACTCTAAATGGTGGGCTCCACCTTTGGCCAATTATTTACCTTAATTGATCTACATGGGATTGTCCCAAGTTCTTGGTTGAATTCCATGATTGTTCCCGTGTTTAAAAATGGTGGCCTTAATAACCCTAATAATTTTAGACCTATTAGTTTATTATCAATTATAGGTAAGATTTATGCAAAACATCTTGAACGGCGCCTAACTGATTGTGCTCTCTCTCAAAGAATTATAAGTCCAGTACAGATTGGTTTCTTGCAGAGTAACTCTACTATAGATCATTGTTTAATTCTCTCATGTCTGGCTGAGAAATATACGACCCAAAACGGTAAGAGGCTCTATACAGCTTTTATAGATCTTAAAAGTGCCTTTGATAAGATAGATAGGGATATGCTCTGGAATAAATTGCAACAAATGGGTATGGAACCGAGACTTGTGTTTCTCATCCGAAAACTTTGTGTCCACCTCCTGTTAAGTCCAGTATTCTTCAAAGGGAGACTTAACCTCTAAGATCTCAATGACCATTGGAGTTAAGCAAGGATGTATTCTGGCCCCCTTGCTGTTTAATTTATTCATTAATGATTTAGTGCAAAAATTGGAACCTATTAATGGTCATTCCCAAAACTTGGTTCCCAGCATATTTCTTTGTTGTTGTATGCCGACGACACTACAATACTCTCATACACAAGGGTTGGCTTACAACGATACTTATCCACCTTTTACCAATATTGCCAAGATAATAAGTTAGTAATTAACTATGGTAAAACAAAAGTTTTGGTTTTCTCTAAGAGCTGGCACATGATGACTTGGTCTATTGGAGGCACCTCAATAGAACAAGTCAAAACATTTAAGTATCTAGGTGTTACCTTCCAATATAACCAGAACTGGCGCTCCCACTGCAAACGAGCTGTCAATTTGGGCAAATCCTCATCTTTCCTGATAAAACAGTTCTTTTTTATCTGCGAAAGGTAACCAATTTATTCCTGCAGCAATTAAAATTTTTAATGCCAAAGTGATGTCCCAGCTCCTGTTTGGATGCCCCTTATGGGTTCCTGCCTTTAATAAATCTGTTAGATTGCCCTTTATATGAGCAATGCTGGGATGACAGTTTTGTTGCTTTGCTGGGAAACAAGCCTTCTGTAAGTAAGTCTATGACCTTGTAATTTCTGCTCTCTGACAAAGACCCAAAGGTAACCATTATAGTTGCCAGAGTCTTAACTAAGATGCTTTTATAATATGCTGCCTATTTTGTATGTTATCTTTTATAGTTTATCTCATCATTTAAAGGCAGCAGACATGCAGCAGACATGCAGTCTAAAAGCTCCGCCCATGAGGCTGGGAGTTCAATCCCAGCAGCCGGCTCAAGGTTGACTCAGCCTTCCATCCTTCCGAGATCGGTAAAATGAGTACCCAGCTTGCTGGGGGGTAAACGGTAATGACTGGGGAAGGCACTGGCAAACCACCCCGTATTGAGTCTGCCATGAAAACGCTAGAGGGCGTCACCCCAAGTGTCAAACATGACTCGGTGCTTGCACAGGGGATACCTTTACCTTTACCTAATCATTTTAAGATCTGTTCGGTTATGTAACCCCATGGCCTATTTTATTATTTCGTTGAAATTTTAAGCCCTATTTCTATATGTTTTATACATATTTTATGCCAATAAAAGGTTACTGACTGACAGTAGAGGGGGAAGATGACACCCCTGGAAGTACCAGCTTGGGAGAAGTCATCTGCTTCTAAGATTTAAATTTTTTAAAAGTGGAAAAGATAGTACAAATTGTGCAGCATGACATCAATTGACATTATAAGCATTATAAAACCAGAGTCCAGTGCTACTTCAGACTAACATGGCTACCCTTTTGAATCTATCATTATAAGCATTAACATTATAAGTGATATATCTCATTGGGGTCTGTGACATCAGTGTTGTATCTGACACAGCCAGATAGATGTGATACCTTGGAGTTGAGGCTGTAAGCTTACAACCAAAACAATTTGGAATTTGGTGCTGGAAAACCATCTTCCTGCAGCTGGTCAGGGAGAAGGAAAAAGTGCCAGTTCAGTAGCTACTGGTGAGTGTTTTTTCTTTCTTACTATGTGTGAAGATATTTATTTTACATTTATATACCACCCTCCCTTGAGACTTAGGGTGGTATTGTGAGGATCTTTGGTTACTCAGAAAAGCAAACTCTTGGCAAATAGTCAAAGATTTATTAAGTAAGAAAGTACTCTCATCAAGGCATTGTCGAAACTGGAGCTGTGGACAAAGGTCTTAGCATATATTCCAAACCCTGTTTCCCTCTCCTGTGGGAATCTAGCAAGGACAAGGAAACACCCCTCGTAGTGGGTGTGCTTATCCACATACACCAGAATAGGGACATCAGGACTAGAATGCCATTTATCCAGTTCAGGAGCTTGACACAGCATGCTACAATGGAATACAGGGTGAACATTTATATACGTTTTAGATAGAGAGAGCTTTGCTGCACTGTAATGACCCTGTCAACTGTTGTAAAAACCATCTGTTGGAAAGCAACCTTTGAAGTCAGTCTCTGTGTGATGTGTAAATTTCTTGCACAACAATTGTTTGCTTGAGATGTACACAGAAGAGGAAGACATGGGCTGTTTCTGGTCCCCCACACCCCAAAACTTGCTTCTCACATTGCAAGGCATGATATAGTCAAGGAAAGCATTTCCCCACTCCTCAAAGTACAGTTCTGTGTATATATTTTAGCTTCAGCCTGTCCTTATGGAGCCTACATAACTGAGCAGTTCCTAAAGAGCTCTCCACGCACCCATAACATTCCCAGATT
Source organism: Paroedura picta (assembly GCF_049243985.1). Lineage (NCBI taxonomy): Eukaryota > Metazoa > Chordata > Lepidosauria > Squamata > Gekkonidae > Paroedura > Paroedura picta. The sequence goes on along the minus strand of NC_135371.1, from coordinate 105,663,551 downwards.
TTCTCACGCGACAAAACAAAAGGTGGGTGAATTGAGCCCAACAACTGACGTCTATTTTGGTTTTTAAGGTGCCAATGTGCTTCCTTGTCCCCCTTCAAGGATTGCTGCCTTGTTGTGGCAAGGGGGCTTGCGTAGTTCAGTGAAGCTATGAGCTATACCGTGCAGGGCCACCCAAGACGGACAGGTCATAGCTGAGAGCTCTGACAAAAGGTGATCCACTGGAGAAGGAAATGGCAAACCACTCCAGTATCTTTGCCATGAAAACTCTATGGACAGTTCCAATAGGCATAACGATATGACGCCGGAAGATGAGCCCCTCAGGTCGGAAGGTGTCCAATATGCTACTGGGGATGAGCAGACGGCTAGTTCGAGTAGCGCCAGAATGAATGAAGCGACTGGGCCAAAGCCGAAAGGACGCTCAGTTGTGGAAGTAACTGGTGGCGAAAAGACAGTCCAATGCTGTAAAGATTTTTATTCCATAGGAACCTGGAACGTCAGATCCATGAATCAAGGCAAGCTGGACGTGGTCAAACAAGAAATGACAAGACTGAACATCAACATTTTAGGAATCAGTGAACTAAAATGGACAGGAATGGGTGAATTTAATTCAGATGACCATCAGGTATACTACTGTGGACAAGAATCTCGCAGAAGAAATGGAGTAGCCTTCATAATCAATAAGAGAGTAGGAAAAGCAATCTTGGGATACAATCCCCAAAATGACAGAATGATCTCAGTTCGAATCCAAGGCAAACCATTCAACATCACAGTGATCCAGGTCTATGCCCCAACCACTGCTGCTGAAGAGGATGAAGTTGATGAGTTCTATGAAGCCCTACAACACCTTCTAGAAGCAACGCCAAAAAATGATGTGCTTATCATCATGGGGGATTGGAATGCTAAAGTAGGAAGCCAAAAGATAACCGGGATAACAGGCAAGTTTGGCCTTGGAGTACAAAATGAAGCAGGGCACAGGCTGGTAGAATTTTGTCAAGAGAATACAATGGTCATAGCAAACACTCTTTTCCAACAACCCAAGAGACGACTTTACACATGGACATCACCAGACGGTCAACACAGAAATCAGATTGACTATGTGCTCTGCAGCCAAAGATGGAAAAGTTCTATCCAGTCAGTAAAAACAAGACCAGGAGCTGATTGTGGTTCAGATCATGAGCTTCTTGTTGCAAAATTTAGGCTTAAATTGAAGAAAGTAGGGAAAAGCACTAGGCCACTCAGGTATGAACTAAATCATATCCCCGACGAATACATAGTAGAGGTGACAAATAGATTTAAGGAATTAGATCTGATAGACAGAGTGCCTGAAGAACTATGGACGGAGGTTCGCAACATTGTACAAGAGGCAGCAACTAAAACCATCCCAAAGAAAAAGAAATGCAAGAAATCAAAATGGCTGTCTGAGGAAGCTTTACAAATAGCTAAGGAGAGAAGGGAAGTGAAAGGCAAGGGAGAAAGAGAAAGATACACCCAATTGAATGCAGAATTCCAGAGAAAAGCTAGAAGAGATAAGAATGCCTTCTTAAATGAACAGTGCAAACAAATAGAAGAAAACAATAGAATGGGAAGGACCAGAGATCTTTTCAAGAAAATTGGAGATATGAAGAGAACGTTTCATGCAAAGTTGGGTATGATAAGGGACCAAAATGGTAGGGACCTCACAGAAGCAGAAGAGATTAAACAAAGGTGGCAAAATTATACAGAACAACTATACAAGAGCGAGCTTAACATCCCTGATGACCACAGTGGGGTAGTTACTGACCTGGAGCCAGACATCCTGGAATGTGAAGTCAAATGGGCCTTAGGAAGTCTGAGCAACAATAAAGCTAGTGGTGGTGACAGCATTCCAGTTGAACTATTTAAAATCTTAAAGGACGATGCAGTAAAAGTGCTAAATATGCCAGCAAATTTGGAAAACTCAGCAATGGCCACAGGATTGGAAAAGGTCAGTTTACATTCCAATCCCAAAGAAGGGCAATGCCAAAGAATGTTCAAACTACCGCACCATTGCACTAATTTCTCATGCTAGCAAAATTATGCTCAAAATCCTACAAGCTAGGCTCCAGCAATATGTGGACCGAGAACTTCCAGAAGTACAGGCAGGATTTCGAAGAGGCAGAGGAACTAGAGATCAAATTGCCAACATACGCTGGATCATGGAGAAAGCTAGGGAGTATCAGAAGAATGTCTACTTCTGCTTCATTGACTATGCTAAAGCTTTGATTGTGTGGAGCACAACAAATTGTGGCAAGTTCTTAAAGAGATGGGAATACCAGAGCATCTTATTTGTCTCTTGAGAAATTTATATGCAGGTCAAGAAGCAACAGTGAGAACTGAACATGGAATCACTGACTGGTTCAAAATTGAGAAAGGAGTTCGGCAAGGCTGTATACTGTCGCCTTGCCTATTTAACTTGTATGCAGAGCACATCATGAGAAATGTGGGATTAGAGGAGTCACAAATTGGGATCAAGATTGCAGGGAGAAATATCAACAACCTCAGATATGCAGATGATACCACTCTAATGGCAGAAAGTGAAGAGGAACTAAAGAGCCTGTTGATGCGGGTGAAGGAGGAGAGTGCAAAAGTTGGCTTGAAACTCAACATCAAGAAAACAAAGATCATGGCATCCGGCCCTCTCAATTCCTGGCAAATAGATGGGGAAGAAATGGAGATAGTGACAGATTTTATTTTCCTGGGCTCCAAGATCACTGCAGATGGGGACTGCAGCAAAGAAATTAAAAGACGCTTGCTCCTGGGGAGGAAAGCTATGGCAAATCTAGACAGCATCCTAAAAAGCAGAGACATCACCCTGCCAACAAAAGTGCGTTTAGTTAAGGCTATGGTCTTCCCAGTTGCAATGTATGGCTGCAAAAGTTGGACCATAAGGAAGGCCGAGCATCAAAGAATTGAGGCTTTTGAATTTTGGTGCTACAGAAGACTCTTGCGAGTCCCTTGGACTGCAAGGCGAACAAACCGGTCAGTCCTAGAGGAGATCAACCCTGACTGCTCTTTAGAAGGCCAGATCCTGAAGATGAAACTCAAATACTTTGGCCACCTCATGAGAAGGAAGGACTCCCTGGAGAAGAGCCTAATGCTGGGAGCGATCGAGGGCAAAAGAAGAAGGGGACGACAGAGAATGAGGTGGCTGGATGGAGTCACTGAAGCAGTAGGTGCAAACTTAAATGGACTCCGGGGAATGGTAGAGGACAGGAAGGCCTGGAGGATCATTGTCCATGGGGTCGCAATGGGTCGGACACGACTTCGCACATAACAACAACAAAGTGCTTCCTTGTATCTGGGTGCCTGAGTAAGCCTCCCTGAATGGTTAGAAGAAGAAGAAGAGTTGGTTCTTATATGCCGCTTTTCCCTACCCGAAGGAGGCTCAAAGCGGCTTACAGTCGCCTTCCCATCCCTCTCCCCACAACAGACACCCTGTAAGGTGGGTGAGGCTGAGAGAGCCCTGATATCACTGCTTGGTCAGAACAGTTTTATCAGTGCTGTGCCGAGCCCAAGGTCCCCAGCTGGTTGTATGTGGCAGAGCGTAGAATCGAACCTGGCATGCCAGATTAGAAGTCCGCACTCCTAACCACTACACCAAACTGGTTATGGTGGAGAAAACTGGCATTGACCACAGTGTTGATGGGGTCCTTGTGGACATCTGTTTTATGAAGCTTGTGCATACCTCCATGCTTGGAATCACTACAGGGAGATCCAATGGAGCCCCGCAATCAAGAAGAAAATGGAGCAGAGCCTGAACAGGAGGAGGAGAACACACCCAGTGGCGAGTGTGACGTTGGCATTGCAGGGAGCAGTCAGGGTTATGGTGACCTGAGAGGAAAGTGGGTCTCATTCCAGGGTGTGCTGGCTGGATCGTGGGTATGGGAGGAGTACACGATACAGTTTTCCAACTGGGAACTGCATTTTGGACTGCAATCAGACTCTTCCCCAACCCATCCCATACCCCCATCTATCAATCCCAACCACACTACCAGCCAGGGTTAATGTTTAAACGTAGAAGTGTGTGAACAAATGCATGCATAGGACTATCTTTAAATCTATATGTCTCCCTAATTTTCAAATTCTTTTTGGGTGAAAAAATGTGCTGTTGTTTAACTATGGAACTGAGGACTCCTGCTGCCTACTTCACTCATTCAGGTGCGGCTGAGGAGCAAGATGAGGATCTGGCAGCGCATTAGCCAGCACATGGCTGGAGAACATGCGAAGGAGAAACAGAAGAGTTGCCATGCTCAGCAATATGGCTGAGCAGATCCTTGACCAGGCAAGGCTCTAGCATGAGCATGCAGATGCCAAGCTTGACCGCTGGATGGAGAGGGATGAACAGTACCCACATGTCACGCTGGAGGACGGGGAGAAAGATCGGACATCATGAGGTCAGCAGTGGAAGCAATTTCTGTCATGGGAGATGTGTTGCGTGACATCCAGCATTCCAGCCAAGTATGGCAAAGGTGGAGCAAGCAGACCAGAGCTGCACTGACCCCTGAGGAAGCAAGTACAAGTGGCACAGCTGGGCACAGGCATGCATCCACAATACTGACTCTGCAGTTGAACAATGAGAATCTGCCCCCTCAGCAGGACACAGGTGTAGGTTCACAGAGAACGCAGGTTGCGCCCAGGATAGGTAAACACCCAATTAGAAAAAGGAAAACATTTAACCTGTAAGTGGAGCGTAATCATTGGGCCATTCCGCACTCGTTCAAAATAGCACAATGGTTACAAATTGAGATTGCTACTATTTTGCTGTTATGCACAACGTCGTTGACAATCTGCAACACTCCTGAAACCGATCCGCAAAAAGTGCTTTGTTGTAGCGCTGTCAGGGAAATCCCAAAAAGTGGATTCACACTCCGGAAAGCGCTACACTCTTGCAACCAATCTGCAACACTAGCAGGAAAGTTCTGTGGGTTACCATTGTTGCGGTTTCTGCAAAGTCCCTCCCCCTAGCTCTCTCCTCTGATCTTCTGGCTAAGCAATCGCCATTTTTTTTCTCGGAGCGAGCAGAGATCAACGCACCAGCGAGCCTTTGTTTACCCAGCGAGGCTTCCCTGGCTGCAGTCCCTCTCCAGAGCTGGGCACGAAGTCCCTCACCAGGCACGAAGCAATACACAGTCCCGTTTGCTGGTTTATTTTCCCTTTATTTTTCACTGTATTTTCAGCCGAAAATTGCGCCCATGCGGGGGGGGTATTTTTTTTCACTCGGGGGGAGCGTGGCAACAATGAAACGGCAGCTCAAACACCACCTGCTAGCTAGATGGGTCTCTCCATTGCAACGAATCAATGCAGATTCGTTGCAACGTTTTTTTTTTTTAACCTTCCTTAAAGGGAAAGGGGCTTTTGGGGAGCATGATAATGGCCGCCCATTGGCTGCTTGATGGCCAGGGGAGGGATACAGCTCGGCAATATCGCTTCCTGGCTAGCGATTTTTGCCGAGACTAGAAACCTGTGGGAAACGATAGAAACGCAACTGGATTCCACTACAAAGCCAGGTATGCATAACGACGAATTCCACTATTTAAAATGGCATTTTTTTTGTTCCACAACCAATTTGCTACGTAGATCCTGGTGCGGAATGGCCCATTGTTTCCATCACCCCCTTTCCACGAAATTGCTAATGCTTTGTTTTTGGTCATTCAATGTTAAACATTTTTTGCCTGTGTTTTTCTGTCCCAGTACATTAAAAATAAATCCATGTTCAAACAATTTTTCTTTTATTCGTGACAATTTGAAACTGATTACTAGCAAACACCCAACAATTACAATGAACCAACAAACCTCTGCCCCATAACAGAATTCCCAACAAGGAACCTTACTCCTGCCCCTCTCCCCGAGAACTCGACCAGAGTTCTGAAAACTTTTTGATGGATGCTCTTTGTCTTGCCTCCAACTTCTCCATCCTTGCTTCAATCATTTGAGCCGGCAGTTAACTCTGTACACTGTTGGGGAAAGTAAGACAAAATCGTTATGTCATTCCAAACATGTTTTTTTTAACTCAAAATGTTTATCTTACTCACAGGAAGCATAAGTGGCAGCGGTGGGAGCTTATAGTGTTTCTCAGTTCTCCAAGTGCTCCCTCCACTGTTGTGGACCTTGCCTCCCCTTCAGGCTGCACCTGCCCTGAAGTTTCTTTGAAAGAAGACATGCAGTCCACTTAATTGTTTTGCCAGCAAATCATGCCATCTCCTTCAGGGCCATTCCCATACTCCCTTCAAGATTCTCAAGATAAAACATACCTGGCACTGGTTCTTGAGAGTGGTGGGGTTCCTCCTTCTCTGTCTGACCCACGTCATCCTCTCCCCCCTGCATTGCTTCTTACTCTGTCAAAGAAGACCTTGTGGCTTCGGAGGGAAAGGGAGACAGTCAAGACCCACAGAGCTTTTATTTTGTTGCTGATGTATACACCACTTGAGTTTCATTGTGCTTTAATATGAAACCAGTTTGGAGACTCACATGTATCTGGCCAATAAGAGGTCCTAATTAAGAGCCAGTCAAGGAATTAAGAAGGATGCAAGTCAACATGCATTCCCTCTATAAAGAACTCTGCATCAGTTTCAAGGGTGTTATCTATTATTAGTTCATCAGTTGCAATTAGTGCAGGACAGTGCCAGGACAATGCACCACCCATCAACCTGGATCTGATGCTGGTGTGGGGTGGCATCCCCACCCTCCTCTTCTTCTCCCAGGCCTGGCTCATGACCACCCCACTCTTCCTCAAACTTCTCTTCTTCTTCCCAAGCATCCCTAGGATCCTGTGTGGGTTGACAAGTAGCTGTTGCTGGAATTGGAAAGTGAGAAATATGCAAGGAAAAAGGGTTGGCTGGGTGGATGTGATGATAACCATGGCAATTTACAATTGCAGTAATGTATAACTATGCTGCTTTGTGATCTGTGGAAGTGCATGCTTGGACATTGCGTAGAGATGTGCTTTCACTGTTCAACCAAACATGTCCCTTCACCAATGTTACTTTCCCTCAAACCTGTTTCCCACCTCAACAAAGTGTAGACGTGAATGGATCTGCACAATGTGTGCACTTGCAAAGGTTCATGGCTTGTATGGCCCCACATTATCATGGAATCTCTCCAAAATGTCAGTGATATGTATGGTTGAAATGCCAACTATCTCAGAACATGTCAACATGAAATGAAGGGTAATTTAACACAGCACTGCTGCACGGATATAGGATGAATGGAGAAAGGGCTGCAATAAAACATCCAACAGACAGTCCTGCTAGGTTTTTTAAAAAATGGCTGCCTTGTAGTAGACTCACCCCTGTGCCAGCGTACCTCCCAAGTGGGATGGCCGGCTGCCTCCCAGATCTCCATCATTTTTTTTGTGATGGATGGTCCAGCTGCTCTCTCAAGGCACTTCCTGCTAGGCCTCCAGGCTGTCCATAAATGCCCCCTTTACCCACTTGAACTTGGAGCGGCACTGGTCAGCTGTCCATGGCAGCCATCCACAGCATGAATGCAATGTGCAAAGCCGAGTCTTGTGAAGCCATCCATGATCTAGCATAGAATATGACACAAAAGGTAAAAATTAGCCCCATGTCCATCGCGATAGCAGTATTTCGCAAATCAAAAAGAAATGAAATAAAAAGTCTAATTACCTTCCTAATCTCATCACCCAAGCAGACGATCTTTTGAAACAATTCAGCCTCCATTGCAAAACAGAACTCCCGGATCATTTCTGCCACTATGGAGACACCGAGTCCAAGAAGCTGCCCCACTTTCTGGTAAGATACCAGATGGCTGCCCCAACACATTTCTCCACAGGGACTGGTGACCACATCCTCATCTGCTGGCATTCCAACCTTGGTCTTAGAACCTCAACAGTCTCCATGAAGGTTCCCCATGTCATCCTGAAGTTGCTCAGCCACATCTTGTCACTCCATGCTAGAAGGATGAAGTTGTCCCACCAGTCACGGCTTCTTTTGTCAACCCAGAACCTGGGAGGGAACCGCACTCCAGCTACGGCATGCCAGCCGACCCACAGGTCATTGCTGCTCCCAAGGTAGCTGGTGGCCACATGTAACCATTTTGCTGACGATGAATCAAAATAGTCCTGTTGCTGCCGCTTCCTTTTCTTTAAACACTACAGGTAAGCAGCACAAAAGTCTATGGAATTTTTCATGCTGAAAAGCAGGAGCGGCAGCACTGAAATCAATTGAGCCAGCAGTTGTAATGCGAGCTGTAACTCCAAAGCCATGGCCAACTAAGAGAAGTGAAACATGACCACAGAGCAAAGAATCCTCACCTTGAACTTTTCACCTTTGCGATAGAACCATCAATCCTTAGTGCACATGTACAAAAACAAAAAGGGGGTGGGGATGGTGTACTCACGGCTCCGGGAAGACCACTGGTCCAAGGTTAATGTGAAGGGAAGGAAGCAAACTCTATCCACAGTTTTTGCCTTTGGAGGCAACCTAGTGCAGACAGCAAGGCGCAAAACCGAATTGCCTTCCCAGAGACCAAAACGAGGGAGATTCAGAGAATACAGACAACTGCAGAAACAGCCCTGGTGAATTGTTGTACAGTCCGTGTCTATATTACTTTTCCAGTTCCATTTCCCCCTCTTTGTGTAGGTGTATTGTGAAGCTTCTGATATCAAGAACTTCCACCTTTCTGGGAGACTTCTTCCTACTATTGTCACAGCAGCAATGGACCAGACACAAGTAGAAGAAGAAGAATTGGTTCTTATATGCCGCTTTTCTCTCAAAGCGGCTTACAGTCGCCTTCCCTTTCCTCTCCCCACAACAGACACCCTGTGAGGTGGGTGAGGCTGAGAGAGCCCTGATATCACTGCTCGGTCAGAACAGTTTTATCAGTGCCGTGGCGAGCCCAAGATCACCCAGCTGGTTGCATGTGGGGGAGTGCAGAATCGAACCCGGCTTGCCAGATTAGAAGTCCGCACTCCTAACCGGTACACCAAACTGGCAAAGTAGGTGTTGGAATAGGCAAAGTCTGGCGTACAACGAAAATGAGAAGACTGCAGGGGGCAGCAAGGAGACTGTTAGATAGGATAGTGAAGTCAGGACCTTCTGTCCTGTCAAGTGTCATTCCTAATCTGTCTCTTAGGGGCAATTTCTTGCTGCCCCCCACTCAAACATGTAGTTGGCTACTATCTCTGTCTCTCCTCTGCAGTATGGTGTTTCCTAAATAAACCTTTACCTACTCTTCAATCAGAGTGTGCAGTCCCACTGCCTTATTCACTCTGCTATCAGTAGGTAAGTCCTTTATAATATTGCCAAGAGAAAAACAATGTCCTATCCATTTCTAAAAGGTTAGATTCAGGTGGGTCACCGTGTTGGTCTGAAGTGATAGAAAAAAGTTTGAGCCCAGAATTCAGACCAATTCTGGATATAAGCGTTTGTGTCCATACACACTGGACTTGAACTTTGTTCCTTTATAAGAGGCTTAGTGTGGAGAAACAAACAGCTGAAATGTTTCATGGTATGGAGATCAATAACATCATCTGGTAAATAACATCCCATTAAGCCTCTACTAAAGGGGCAAGACAGAGGTTTTTTTCTTCAGGCAGTTGGTTAACCCACATAGAACAAGGTCCCTTTCATACAAAGAGCTCTTGGGTTTAGTGCAGGCCTAACCAGGCTTTTGTGAAACCCTGCGTTTTCTTGACAGTTTTCTTGACAGCCCTGGAAGGGTTTCCTGAATGGGTGGGAGTTAATTAATTTTTAATATATGTTTAACATTTGTTAAACATTTGTTGGATGATATGGCTGTATATGGTCATGTCGACCCCCCTCCCGAAATGGCCAATGATGGGACTGGAGGGGGTGGGAAGGAGAGGGGCCCCAGGTGGGCGTATACACAGCTATGCCTCCCAACTATATTCTGCATGATCATGCCACTTCTGGGGTTTCTTGAAGCCTGAAGAATGTTTCAGGGGTTTCTCAGTGGTAAAAAAAAGTCGAGAAAGGCTGACTTAGTGGAAGCAGACTAGTGCAAGAAGTGTCCCATTTCTTGGTTGTCCCATGCTCAGGGCCATTCCGCATGAGTTTAATGTAGCAGAAGGCTTTCATATTGTAAACTCTACTAATTTGCAGTTCCGCAAGACGTCGCACACAGTCTGCAACACTCTTGCAACAGTTTCGCGAAAAGCAATTCGTTGTAGCGCTTCTAGGGAAATCGGGAAAAGTGGATTCACCCTTCGAAAAGCGCTACACTCTTGTGAACAATCTGCAACACTAGCGAAAAAGACCTGTGCGTTCTCATTGTTGCGGTTCCAACAAAGTCCCTCCCCCTGGCTCTGTCCTCCGAACTTCCGGTGAAGCGATTGCCATTTTTTCCCCCCTCGGAGCGAGCGGGGAAAGCAATGAACCAGCGAGGCTTCATTCACTCAGCGAGGCTACAGTCTCTCCACAGAAGTGCTTAAAGCTCCCCTAAGTCCCCAAGTACAACACAGCCCCGTTTGCAAGTTCCCTTTATTTTCGGCCAAAAATCGTGCCTGTGCGGGGGGGGGGATTTTTTTTTCACTTGGGGGAGTGTGGGGGAGTGTGGTAACGATGAATCGCCAGCTCACACGCCAGCTAGATGTGTCTTTCTGGTGCAACGAATCAACACATATTCGTGGTTTTTTTTTAACTGTGCTTAAAGGGAAAGGGGCTTTTGTGGAGCATGATAACAACCGCCCATTGGCTGTTCATTTGATTGACAGCCAGGGGCGGGACCAAGCACAGAAAAAATCGCTTCCTTTCTAGCGATTCCTGTGAGACCGGAAACCTGTGGGGAACGAATGAAATGCTACTGGATTCCACTACAAATGCAGGTATGCGGAACACCGAGATTCCACTATTTAAAATAGCGTATCCGCTTTGTGGAACCAATTGGCAACATTGGTCCTTGTGTGGAAACATCCTCAGTTTTCAGCTCAGGTCCAGCGGTAAGGAGACCCTTCCAGGTTCTTTCCACTGCTATTTCTGGTTGCACTCTAACATCAGAGTTAGGCCTGGCAGGCTTTTCCCTCTAGGATCCCCAATCAAAAAGCTTATGGCTATCACTTTCACCAGACCAGAAATGTCCAAACTGCCTGGTGCCATGGATGTGAACTTCATTGTGAAGTCTTCAAGACATGCCTGCTGTCAGTGGTCTGCCTTAGGACATATGTATGGTGCAGCAACCAGTCTGAAGAAAATCAAGTCTATGCCAGAATATGAGGCATTCTAGGGGTCTCCCATTTATATTGCCTTGAACATCTTGATGGAACAAAAATCAAATATATATATCAAATATCAAATAAATAAATATGGCCCCCTAGTACTCTTCAGCCAAGCAACATAAATGTTGATTGTCTTCAGCAACAGAACTAAATCCTGTGGTTTGCACATGTGTGTGTGTGAAGTGCTGTCAAGTTGCAACCAATTGATGGTAATGCCACAGCAAAATGTTTTCAAAGTAAATAAGAAGCATTGCTTTCTACCACAGAGTCTTCCTTGGTGGTCTCCCTTCCAAGTACTGATCCTGTTTAGCTTCTATCAAGATCTACCATGCTGCTTGTCCTCCTGCACATATGCATCCATACAGAATATGGGCTTTTTAAATTGATAGTGCTAGACATTGCATACTCCAGAATCATAGAGTTGGAAGGGGTCATACAGGCCATCTAGTCCAACCCCCTGCTCAACGCAGGATTAGCCCTAAGCATCCTAAAGCATCCAAGAAAAGTGTGTATCCAACCTTTGCTTGAAGACTGCCAGTGAGGGGGAGCTCACCACCTCCTTAGGCAGCCTATTCCACTGCTGAACTACTCTGACTGTGAATTTTTTTTCCTGATATCTAGCCTATATCGTTGTACTTGTAGTTTAAACCCATTACTGCGTGTCCTTTTCTCTGCAGCCAACAGAAACAGCATCCTGCCCTCCTCCACGTGACAACCTTTCAAATACTTAGAGGGCTATCATGTCCCCTCTCAACCTCCTTTTTTCCAGGCTGAACATTCCCAAGTCCCTCAATCTATCTTCATAGGGCTTGGTCCCGAGGAGTCGACTGAAGATGGCGCCATAAAAGCTGGACTTCTGTTCAGCTCTTAAGCCATGCCGAGGGTCAGGAGCTTCTGCACCTGGCTGACCTGAGCAGATACGCAAATCTGCTCACCGGTCGCCCCAGGAACCGGGAACGGCATCCTGAGGGTCCTACAGATCTGTGGGGAGGTAGGGAGACCGAGCTCCCAAGATCAACAGCGGCGTGTGCTCAAGGTCACGATGGCGCCCTTGTCACAAACAACTTTACAAGCTTGAAACGACCAGCTGACCTTACATTCTTCCCAGACCATCTTTTACCAGATTGACAGGAGCGTTGACAGAAGCTGAAGTCTACAACAGTAAGGATTGAAAGCTTTCTGGCTTTTCTCTTTCTTCTCCCACAAGCTCTTCCTCCCCCCTCCTCAACCAATCTACAAGTGAATTCCTTCTTTCGTCGAGTGAGAGACTCCCAGCTAATTATACCCGCTAACCAAACAAAGAGACAGCTTTGAAGTTTTGTTGGAAAAAGTTCAGTGGGGGTAGCTGACTTGATACGGAGATCGACAAACTGATAATTTGGGATCGCCCGTGCTCCCGCGAGACCTCACGAGACTTTCTGTTTATAATTTGTGACTGCCTAGAACTATGGAAAAATTAACTAAGGCACAGCTTTTCCATTTGTTATGCGAAGGGAACTCCAAGATACTGAAAGCAGTCAATAAGCTGGAAAAGGAAATCTGTGGGATTAAGGGGGAGCTTTTGGACGGAGCCGACGGTCTGGAGAGAGCAGCTGATATAGCCCAGCCAATAATAAATCAAACGAAAATTCAATGCTTGGAAGTTAATCAACATGAGGGGGAGAGAGCTAGGGATGTAAAAACCCAAAGTAACTTTGAAGAACCTGGGAAAACAGATTCAAGGAAGGAAAGCACTGAAAACCTGGAAGTCTATTCAGAGCAGGAAGTGATTTGGATCAGCAAAATAAAAAGAGTCTATTCAAAAGCGACAGCACCCATAGGGCTTGGTCCCTTGGCCCCAGATCATCTTCGTCGCTCTCCTCTGTACCCTTTCAATTTTATCTACGTCCTTCTTGAAGTGAGGCCTCCAGAACTGCACACAGTACTCCAGGTGTGGTCTGACCAGTGCCGTATACAATGGGACTATGACATCTTGTGATTTTGATGTGATGCCTCTGTTGATACAGCCCAAAATGGCATTTGCCTTTTTTACCGCTGCATCACACTGCCTGCTCATGTTTAGTTTACAATCCACAAGTACCCCAAGGTCTCGTTCACACACAGTGTTACCTAGAAGCGTATCCCCCATCCAGTAGGCATGCTTTTCATTTTTCTGACCCAGATGCAGAACTTTACACTTATCTTTATTAAATTGCATCTTGTTCTCATTTGCCCATTTTTCCATTGTGTTCAGATCTTGTTGAACTCTGTCTCTATCTTCCGGAGTATTTGCCAGTCCTCCCAATTTGGTGTCATCTGCAAACTTGATGAGTAGTCCCTCCACCCCCTCATCTAGATCATTAATAAATATGTTAAAAAGTACCGGGCCGAGCACCGAGCCCTGAGGTACCCCGCTACTCACCTCTCTCCAGTCTGATGAAACACCATTGACAACAACTCTTTGAGTGCGGTTCTCTAACCAATTCCCTATCCACCTAACTATCTGAAAATCCAGATTGCAGTCCTTCAACTTATCCATCAGAACATCATGGGGAACCTTGTCAAAAGCTTTACTAAAATCCAAGTAAATGACATCAACCGAATTTCTCCGATCCAGCAAACCTGTTACTTGGTCAAAAAAGGAAACTAGGTTGGTCTGGCAGGACCTGTTGGAGACAAATCCATGCTGACTTCCTTGGATCACCAAATTGTCCTCCAGATGTTTGCAGATCGCTCCCTTTATCAGTACTCCAGCTATAGTACATCAGTACTCCAGCTACAGTACTCTGTTGTCATATCTCACTTACTTACATCTATGGGGTCCCCTGACAAAAAAGACACCCCCATAGAGACACCCACCCTGGGAAGATCCATCAGCAGTGACTAGTTTTGTGGATGGAAAGACAATCAATGCTGTTAATCAGATGCTGCTAAACTGTTAATTAATTAATAATAATAGTAATAATACATTGAGGGGATTGGGTTTTTTGTGCATTGTAGGATAATCTTTTGTTCAAAGACAAATGGAAACAATACTTGATTAAAAATCAATATTCCTGAAACAGGAAGGGAGAGTCCTACAGGAAGAATAGTAGCTTCTCTGCTCTTCGATTCAACCAAATAATGGCAACACAGAGGAGCTGAAAAGACTAATTTACAAAAATGCTCTTTATTATCACTATCATTATTATTACCCAATAAATATGTAGTTATTTGTTGCATGAGATTAAGATATGTATTTATGTTATAAAGCTATATGTTTAAAATTATATTTTACTGAAGAAAATAGAGCCTGTTAACTCTATTGTTATAGTTGCACCTCACTTTTCTTCCCGGTGGGGATCCACAGTGGCATACAACATTATTGTGCCCTCCCCCATATTATCCCCACAACAACAAGCTTTAGAACTAGGTAGGCTGAGAGTGTCTCAGCCTGCATTCCAATTGCCATATTAAGTGCTGGGTGGAATGTGGCCGTGCCAGTGCTCCGAGAGCCTGCTGGACAGTGTTGCCATCATCCCGTGAAACACAACTGACCGCTCATATGGCGTCTTCTCATCATTTGAAAGGCTGACTTTTACGTTTTGTTTAATTAAGTCTCTTAAGGGGTCAAATGCTCCCTCACTGAGCTAAGTTCATATCATTCATCAAAAACCACTGGGGAAAAATATCATTGAATACCATAAAGGTTACCCTCTTTCTCTTCAGCAATACCCTAACCATGGCTTTCATTCTTTTGTTTGAGGTCATTATTGTATATGTTTTGTACTCCTCACACCAGAAATGAAGAACAGTTTCCCCACCTTTTTGTTTTTGTAAGCAGTGATTATCAAACATTTCTTCCCTCACAACCATTACGTCTACATTAGATATATTACTACTGTCTTTGAAATAGTCCTTGTTGGATTATCCTGCGAGCGTGTGTATATTGAACTAATATAGGTCTTTACTTTCTAAACTTCTGTTCCTGCATCAGTACCTTTGCCACATCTGTGCCGCTATCAATGTTTCTGCATACCCCTTGACATCAGTATATATCACATTTTAGAGAACTTTCTGTTTACCACTGGAACTTCACAAACTTAAGTTCATATTCTTACCCTAGCTGCTCTTCCTTTCGATGTCTTCTAGGGTGGCCTGTAATCCTGATGGTATTTTCACTCCATACCCACTTGTATTTTGCACCAGATTTGCTTAAGAGGCCAGCCCCCTTTAGTTGGTTTCAGTTTGCAGTAGTTCAAGTCTGTTTTTCCTGCTTGAAAAGCCACGAGTGAAAGACTTGCAAGGGAAGCAAGATGAGAGGAAAAGCTGTTGAGCCTGTTAGAGCACGAGCTCTATGGGCAGCGTTGCCAATCATGCTGATGCAATTTGAAATATGATTACTTGAGAGCTGAAAGAATGTATCCCTGCTGTACCTGCAAATTACTGATTGTGTAAGAACAGGGGGAAAGGAGTTCTTTGTTTTAAAAGATTTACTTGATCTATGACAGCATCAAAATCAATAAAACCTCAACAGTTATTGCACTCAGATTCTAACAAGAACAAGTCAGTTTCTGGTAGGGAGATTCAGAGCATATTACCTTGTGAATCCTAAAACTGCATCTTTGGAAGAGGTCTTCATCCTTTCCTACCAGCCCACTGTCTCCAAAGTAAAATTTGGGGCTATTCCACACCCAGAAAGTGTATAGTGTAGTCTTGAAGACACTTTTTTTTAAATGTTGTACATGACGTCGTCAGCATCTAGTGTTCCAGCAGCAAACTGGCAGCTACATCCTCCATTTTAAAGCGGTAATTGGGGAATCGCATAAAACGGATTCACCCAACTATATTGCATGAACAGGAGAGCAACCAGCAACCACTAACAAAATGGCTGTATGTAACCAAAGTGGCCAGAAGTAGTGTGATCTCCATCTCCAGTACCTGCCTTCGTGCCCACCTCCCTTTCCCTTCCCCCTGGAATGGGGCTTTTTTCTTTTTTGCTAGCAAGCTGCCTGGAGCAACAAATACGCATTGGTCCATAGAGGCAGAACAAAAAAAATTCCCACCTACCAGTTGGCACACAAAGCATGCCTCTCAACCCACTCCCCCAAAATCGGGGGGGGGGAATCATTTCTCTTCATCTTCAAGTTTCAAACTGTCAAAACAGGCTGGCATTAAACTATGCACTATGCATCTATGATTATATGCACAGACATAACAATGGAGAAGTTTTACTTTTAAAAAAAGACTGCTTTCCCTTTAAAGTTAGGAGAAAGCTGATTGGCTGGCTGCCATGATTGACAGGCAGGGGGAGACTTGCTGGTATTGTGAGTCCCTCTCCGCAGCCATTTTAATCAGCCATGCAGAGTGCCTGGAAGCGTCAAAAAGCAGGAGAAGAAAGTGAGAGAGCGAGGAGATGAGAAATGGTGGGGGGCGAGTTTTTTTATAGCGTTAAGCAATTGCGGTTGCTTAAAGCTATATTTTTAGAGGTGCGGAATGGCCCTTAGAACTGGGCCTTGTTGATCTGAGCAGGGAAGTGCTGAATTTGATGTAAACTTTGCATCCTTCATTTTATTTATTTGTCCATATCCCACCCCTCCTGGCATTGCCAGCTTGGGACAATTTACAACATGATCATAAAAACATATACAATAAATGTATGTTGTTGTTAGTTGCGAAGTCGTGTCCGACCTATTGCGACCCCATGGACAACGATCCTCCAGGCCTTCCTGTCCTTACCATTCCCCGGAGTCCATTTAAGTTCACACCCACTGCTTCAGTGACTCCATCCAGCCACCGCATTCTCTGTCGTCCCCTTCTTCTTTTGCCCTTGATCGCTCCCAGCATTAGGCTCTTCTCATGAGGTGGCCAAATATTTGAGTTTCATCTTCAGGATCTGGCCTTCTAAGGAGCAGTCAGGGCTGATCTCCTCTAGGACTGACCGGTTTGTTCGCCTTGCAGTCCAAGTCTTTGCAGTCCAAATCCAGTTGTAAAATCTAAAATAATCTAAAACCAGTCAATCAGCTGTATGGGCAGATAAAAACAAAAAGCATCTTGATTTTTGCTTTTTCAGGGGGGGTATATAGGGAGCCCTATGGTGTTCAGTTAAGTTGTCATGTAGTTATGTCATTATGGAGAGTCACTGCCAGTCAAAGTAGACAATATTGACCTGGAAAACCAATAGTATGACTCAGTATAAGGCAGCCACCTGGGTTCAACTCATCATGTGCTCCATCTCTACAATTTCACCTTTGTCTTCCTTCCATCAAATAAAAAAGAGAAATCATAGATCCTTAAAACTTCCTCTTACATATTTAACCATGAGTTGTATTGATGCTTGTCTGTGACTTTTATTAATGGGAATTGCATGTGTTCTAAATTTATCATTTGTGTACATTACTAGCAAGAAGCAAGAAAGGGAGGGAGTAATGAAATATGACTATGATGCTTTTCTTTTTCACTCCAATAAGAAGTTGATTAATGATCTCCTATTGGTGCTGAGTTTATGTTGCGGCAGGCAAGAACAATTCACCTCTGAACGTCTCTTGCCTTAGAAACCCTATGGGCTTGCCAGAAGTCAGTTGAAACGTGATGGCAGTATTGATTCGGATTTTTTTCAGATTAATTGTGTTGCATCACACATCCCTAACTGCCAACAATCACACTGGATGATAACATTGCAAAGAACCCCTACTGCTCCACAGTATGAGCAGCAGGGCTTCACAGCTGCTTGTCAATTAAAAAATAAGTTGCATTCTGTAATACAATGGGTGCTAGGTCATGGTTTGGTGTGGGTTTAGTGACTCAGTTGGAAGCTGGCACCCCTAAGGAGAGGTCTCTCTGTGCCCAGCAGTCTTGATCCAAATCAGGTTCATGGACACCTAGGTCGTGTGGAATTCCAGAACATGAACCTACACCGGTCTGGCAACCTTACCTCCTCTCTGCAATGTTTTCTTGACCTGAAATAGGTCAAGGGGCACTATGTAGCTGGTTAGGTAGCTGTGGAGGCATTACACACTTTTGAGGCCCCACTTTCAAACCTCAAGGAATATTTCCAGACCAGGGACAGCCAACCTCCTGGTGGGGCCTGGAGCTCCTGGAATTGCTGCTCATCTCCAGACTATAAAGGTCAGCTCCATGGCTGCATTGGAGGGGTGACTGTAGCATTATATTCCACTGAGGTTTAGGGATGCCAGCCTCCAGGTGGGGTCTGAGAATCCCCTGGAAGTACGGCCCCAAGCAACACTGCCAACTAATGCAAATCAGCTAATATGATTAGCAGCAGTCCTCCACCACCCGTTGTTAAGTATCGCAGCACCCCTGCCTCACATACTGGCAGACTGTACTCCATAACCAGTAGTACACCACAACAGTCTAGGCTTGGGAGCAAGCCAGTCACAGGAACACCCTGAAACACCCTGACAAGACACACTATGGGGCAGAATCCATCTTGTAAACCAGGACATGCCTCAGCTGGTCCTTTGCTATAGGCTGGAATTTCAGGTGCCTCTGGACTCTCCTGATTCCCCACTCCCACCCCATAGTGTGGTCTCCCCAAACTTGGTCGCTCTGCGAGGGTCTAAGCCCATCATCCAGTCAATAGATAGCACAATATCTAGTCTAGGACTAGAAATAAAGCCCATTTTATTCTGCAATAAAATGGGCGCTAGGAGCCGGTCTTCTCTCGGCTCCGGGAGCAGCATCACCGCAGCGAGGCCACTCCTGGGGGCGAGAGAAGGCCGACTCCCGCCCCCCCACGCTTCCTGGAGCCCCAAACAGCGTTCTCTCGGCCCTGGGAGCGGCCTTGCCGCAGCGAGAGAAGGCCGGCTCCTGCCCCCCCACCCTCCCCGAAGGCCAAAATGACGTTCTCTCACTCCCAGGAGCGGCCTCGCTGTGGCAAGGCCACTCCCGGGGGCGAGAGAAGGCCGGGTCCCGCCCCCCCACCCTCCCCGAAGCCCTGAACAGCGTTCTCTCGCCCCTGGGAGCAGCCTCGGCATGGCGAGGCCACTCCCGGGGCCGAGCGAAGGCCGGCTCCCGCCCCTCCACCGTGGGCGAAGTCGAAAGAAGGCGGCGCGGCCCCCTCCCTCCCTAGCAGCTCTCTGGAGCCTTCTCCCGGCCACCGGAGCGGCCTCGCAGCGAGGCCACTCCAGCGGCCGGGAGAAGGTGGCGTGGCCCCCCAGTGGACTCACCGCATCGGCTGGCAGTCCAATCTATGCGGTGATTCCCTGGCCGGGCGAAGCAACCAATGGAGCACGGCTCCCCATTGCGTGCTTGGGTCGGGATGGACTCTCGGAGGGGCCAATCAGGAGCCACTTCGTGGCTCCTGATTGGCCCCTCCGAGTTTTTATCCAGGACAGGGGCCGCCCTAACTCCTCCCAGACAGCTCTTACTCTTTTATTCAGTCCGCGGCGCACCGCGCTGCGGGGCTGTTTAAAGATGGTTCCCTTTGTCTAGGGCCATTAACAACCATCTCCAGCTTGAGCCAGCAGTTGCCCAACACCTGGTTCAGTGGAAATTTCCACTTCTTATGCCTGGCTTGCATCATGTAGGCCAGCCCCCCCCCCCCCAAAAAAAAACTCTTTAGTAAGCAGTGGCTTTAGCAAGCCCCCTTGTGTATTTTGGTTATGGGACTCATCTGAAACACCCTGTACAGTCTCCGTGCAGCCTGCTTTCTCTTGTCTATCATCTCTATGGAAAGGTAATTATACTGGACTCTCTTTTTCCACCCTATTCTTCTTTATATGATTGCTTGTTAGTGTGTTAGATATATTTATGCTTTAATTAATTTCTTTCTAATAAAGATTATTCTTATTCTTATTACAATTTAGCAACATTGTCTGCCTTAAGTTCTTAAGGGCATAATTACGTCATTAAACACAGGCAAAATTGAACCTTAAACGCTAAATTACACCCCCCACCCCTCGCTGCTCAGTTAGTTCCCCATGGCTTAAAACATGTGTCTCAGGGCATGTGTAAGCACGATTCGGGGAACACCAGGCAAGGAACAGATCAAAAACACACACGCTCAAGCAGCCCCCACTCTCCTGCAACCTATATACTCTCACACACTGTAAAAAAGAAAGCAAAACTCATTAGTAGTTTTTGAGCTGGCACCTTCTGCTTCTTCCTGCCAAGCTGTTTAGTCTTGGTTAGTGATTGTCTTGTGTCTTATTCTGTGAATAAAGCCATAATCTTAATTTTAAAAATATTTCCAATCTGCTAATTCCTAAATGGCTGAATCACCTTGTAAACTGTGCAAGACAATTACTTGCTGGTTATCCCCCTTTTGCAAAGCTAAATTCCACATTGTTAAAATCAGAACTTTTGGGATAACACTCTATGGCAAAATATTTCCCTGAGTATCCTCCCTTCACCAAACCCTGCCCTCCACAGACTCTACCCCCAAATCTCTAGGAATGCACCAACTTAAAGTTGTCAACCTAATTAGAACACAAAATGGGACTGGTTGGTAGCAATTGAGACTTTCCTTCTGATTTTCCAATGCAGCTACTTCATATTCTGCCCCAGAATTTCAGCATTCAATTGTCATCCAGCACCACAAAGGCTTTTCTTCATCTGCAGCTACAAACATCACAGGCAGGCCCAAAAGCAGCCTAATCAACAGTCTCCTATCTCCTGTAGCGATGCACTGGCCAAAGCCACTGGAATGCTGCAGGTATGCCCCAGCCCATTTCAGATGGAGGCGATGAACAAGGGCTCTGTCCTTGCATGAAGGGCATCCTGCTGACACAATGGCAAGAACTGAAAAGGGAGGGGGTCGGGCATGCCAGTGCAGAATGGGTATCCTGAAAGCAATATCCTGCTAAGGCTGTGAAGCCAGTCACCCAGAGCTAATTTTATACATACATAACTAGACTGTGCCACATATTGGAAATGCAGCTGCAGTAGCATTGAGAATTTTCTCTGCCCCTGGCTTCCAGTCCTGGCTACAAGTTCAGGTAAAAATGTGGGTAAGGGCTGTGCATAACAATAACAAAACAAAACCAATTGGAATTTGATTTGGGTGACTTCTTGCTTCAGAAACTGAAGTCAGATTTTTAAACAAAGGGTCCGTTCTTATATAGAGATGTCCTCCTAAAGCCCGAGAGATGGTATAATTGGCAAGTGGGACAATCTGAATGGGAAGATGGGTTTACAGTTCCAATGGAAAACATCACTTCACTGTAAGGTATATATCGACTTCCCCCCACCCCTTCCCAACCTTACCACTAGTCGGGGGGGGGGGGGGAAATGAGCCAATAAGGCAGCTATTCCCAGTCTCCCAAATAATTTGGAACACTTATGATATTTAAAAATGAGGGATTTTAAAAATTGCTCTTTATATGTAAATTTCCAGCTGCAAATCCCTGACTTTTGGTGCTGGCAGATGCCATGTGGATAAATGAGCCTTGCCTCAAGGGAATGAAGTCCTGCTGCATACAGGGAATCCTGCATTTTTGAACAAATATGGTCCAGGAGATGTCTTCTCTCATGCAGGAACTGGAGGAAGGAATTCACATCCTTAAAAAAAAAAAGCATTGTAAAAAGAAAAGCTTGTGAGATGGCTCGCCATTGCTGCGGGGGAGGAGTCATCTGGCTTGGGATACTCAAATTTCTTTTCTTTTGTAGTCCTGCATGAACACTCATCTAGTAGACAAGAGCTGCTTAGCCTTAAAAAACACACAAAACAAAGAATGCCTTGAGAATGTTCTGTATTGCACAAGAACAAAGAAAGCCCTTTTCTCCAAAAGTCTTTTTTCTCTGTTTCATATGAGACGTTTTCATTAGAAATGTTAAGCAGCAGAGATCTGAATCAGTGGTTGTGCAGGATGAGTTACTAGAATTCTTAAGATCTTTTTTCTCTTGCGGCATTGATGGACTGCTTGGTGTGAATAGTCATGTTCAATGACTTGGCAACTGTCACTCATCTCCCCACTTGCACAAGAAGTTAAAATCATAGATTATCGTAATACTATTCCAAACATTTGCCTGGGCATGCAGATGTGTATTGGAAATATAAGGAGGAAAGGTTTTAATGGGAGTTGGTATCCTAAAGCTATAATTTAAAAGGTATGTACGGAAACTATTACTTTAATGCTGAACCAGCAGCAGATGATATTACGGGGGAAAGATATCACTAGACTCAAAGCTTTCACCACATCAATTTATTACTGGTTCAATTGCCACCTTCTTGTCTTTTCTGAGATCAATTTAACCCACACAAAATGCAAATTCGTCCATTAAAAACATCCTTACAATCTTTTCCCTAGATTATGCTGGGCAACTTCAGTTCTATTGTTTTTATTATTTGCCCTGTTAGTAATGCAAACTTGACGGAAAAGTTATCAAGATGTAGGGCTGGAAAAGGTTTTTACAAGCAGTTGGAGGGGTTCCTTTGGCCTTCCTTGATTGCAGTAATGGTAGATTTTCCTCCCCTTTGTAGTAAATTTATAGAAATTGTTATAATACATAACCATTAGATGGCAGTATTATACCAGACTGTAAATCTAAGGCCATGTGGGCCACCCTCTTAGATACCATATATGGTCTACTTACAGGCCAATTGGTGAAGACCTGTTTTTCCTGTTCTTTCAAGTAAGCATGACTCAACCGACAAAGCTTCTAAACTGCTCCAATCTTACCTCTTACAAAAGTGTCCATAAAAGAAAAGTAGACATGCTTTAATGTGTTTCTCAGCTATAATGCATTTGCATACCACAATCTGCTGAAGAGCAAATGACAGAAATATTTTCTATCTGCAAAGAACTGAAGGATATCTCAGCTGTTCCTGAAAACTCGATTTAGGGGAGCTTTCAGTACTGTGTGTATGTATTTTGCAGAACTGTTGGTGCCAGCGTTACACTGAGGGCTCAAGCAGAAAAGGCTGAAAGGATACCATCATTTTCAAGGATAGCTTAGTGAGAGTTCTTGGCAAAGAGCAATTCTGAATCACCTGAGGCAAAAGAACAGGGC
This sequence comes from Paroedura picta, assembly GCF_049243985.1. NCBI lineage: Eukaryota > Metazoa > Chordata > Lepidosauria > Squamata > Gekkonidae > Paroedura > Paroedura picta. Next base: position 105,640,408 of record NC_135371.1, on the reverse strand, counting down.
AGGGTGGAGACTGGTGAAGGAGAAATAAAGAGGGTATTATGGTATGCAGATATTAACGCTGCATAATTCTGCACATGCAATTTAGAGAGGCCAGATGTAGGATATAACAGGAATAAATCAAAAGAGTACCGGATCTACCAAAGAATGCCACAAAACTCTGCCTTCATTCTGACCCAATTTATCAATAAGGAAAGACTTCAAGGATCTCAAAGTAGCAGGCAATTTGAGGTACCAAATAAAGCAAGGTAGTTCTTAAGGTAAAATAAAACATTCTTTTATCTAAGCCTCTTTGATTCAGCTAGATACAAATGAAAATGCCATAATATAACTTGGAGGGGGGGGGGGAATGTACATGCTTGCATTTTCCAAATGAATAAAATATATTATTGCAACTGTGTTTGCAAAGGCAGAGGATTGCATGAGTTAGCTTCAAGCAACTTAGAAACCAATAGAGATCACAAACCCGCTCATGAAATATGTTTGTGATGCATTTTGGACAATTTGTGATTAATGAAGTCAAGCATGAACTTTATAAGAACTTTCAAGCTGTTACTGAAAGTTCCTGATGGTTGGTAATCAGAGTCATTCTTATCTCTTCTAGCTATTCTCTGGAATTCAGCATTCAATTGGGTGTATCTTTTTCTTTTTCCCTTGCCTTTCACTTCCCTTTTCTCCTCAGCTATTTGTAAAGCTTCCTCAGACAGCCATTTTGCTTTCTTGCATTTATTTTTCTTTGGGATGGTTTTAGTTGCTACCTCTTGTACAATGTTGCGAACCTCCATCCATAGTTCTTCAGGCACTCTGTCTATCTATTTCCTTAAATCAACTTGTCACCTCTACTGTATATTCGTCAGGGATATAATTTAGTTCATACCTGAGTGGCCTAGTGCTTTTCCCTACTTTCTTCAATTTAAGCCAGGATTTTGCAACAAGAAGCTGAAGATCTGAACCACAATCGGCTCCTGGTCTTGTTTTTACTGACTGTATAGAACTTCTCCATCTTTAGCTGCAGAGCACATAGTAAATCTAATTTCTGTGTTGACCGTCTGGTGATGTCCATGTGTAGAGTCGTCTCTTGGGTTGTTGGAAAAGAGTGTTTGCTATGACCATTGTATTCTATTGACAAAATTCTACCAGCCTGTGCCCTGCTTCATTTTGTACTCCAAGGCCAAACTTGCCTGTTATCCCGGTTATCTTTTGGCTTCCTACTTTAGCATTCCAATTCCCCATCATTTTTTGGTGTTGCTTCTAGAAGGTGTTGTAGGGCTTCATAGAACTGGTCAACTTCATCCTGTTCAGCAGCAATGGTTGGGGGCATAGACCTGGATTACTGTGATGTTGAATGATTTGTCTTGGATTCAAACTTAGATCATTCTGTCATTTTGGGAATGGTATCCCAATATGTAGAGATTCGGCCTGAGGGCGTTGGCAAACCACGCTCTCTGAGGCTGCACCTCTGCATCTAACCTAGACCAATCAGGATACTACAGCACAGCAATTGCCTCATATGTTAAAAGGATTACTTGAAGCCTATCAGTTTGCTCCACGCTACCTCACAGGATTACTTGAAGCCTATCAGTTTGCTCCACGCTACCTTGCGGGATTATTTGAAATGATTTACGTGTATGTATAAATAAAGGATTCCCCTCTGTTCGAGAGGTCTTTCGCAGGAAATCCTTCTCCGTGTCATTCTTCCTCATTGCTTCCCGACAAGTGGTGAGCCCGACGTGATTCCAGACCCTGTGCTCACTGCGACCAGAAAAAGAGTCTTCGTGCACGATCAGCTACGGCTCCCTGGTGAGTATGGGGGAATCATTGTCTAAGGAACAGGTAAAGCATGCTGACAAATTGCAACAGGCAGTGAGACAGTGCACAGGAGAGGCGATTTCGGTGAAGGACCTCCGGGAACTGATACAAGAAGTATCTTGCCAGTGCCCGTGGTACCCTTTAGCGGGGACCAGAAGACTAGGAGACTGGGAAAAAATAGGGAGGGAGTTAAAGGCAGAGCCCCATGCTCTCATGCTGATCTTATTGACATGGCAGAAAGTACACAAAGCGCTGGAAGTCATGAACCCAGAAGCTGGAAATCTGCTATTGAAAGATATTGCACCTTCAGCCCTTCCCTATCCCACTCTCTTACCAGTGGCCGTTACACCGACCGCTCCCAAACCTGTCGCCTCGCAGCCATTAAGGACTGGGGGCTACTCCCAGATCGTTAACGCGATTCGAGCTGCCCGTCAGGCCGGTCAGCTCGATCTCTCTGAGGACTGGGAGGGAGGAACCACGCGTGGGGAACCACGTGGGGAAGGGGAAAAGAGGCAGATCCCGTTAACGTGGGAAGCCATTCCCTATTCAATTCTGCATGAGTTGAACAAGGCTATAAAGGAAAATGGTTTACAATCCTCTTATTTTCAAGGAATGATAGAGGGGATCACTAATGTTAGGCAGAAAGTCTCTGAATTCTTTCTTGATTTCATCAAGCACCTTACAGAGGCACAGATTAATAATCAGGAAGCCCAAGCTGAATTGCTCAAGAAATTAGCTAAAGAAAACTGTATTTCAGAAAATAGATGCATTATTCAGGGTTTGGGCCGTGATCCAGATATTGCAAGCATGATAAAATCTCGCTGGGATTTTGGCATAGGTGACTACCAAGCTTCTTTTGACTCAGGGTAAAGCCCTCAGGAATATTGTTCATTCTCCAGATGCTTGCAACAATCTTTATCAGAGATCACTAATTCTTAGTAACTGACCTTATTAAAATTTCTGTTCCTCTTACAAAGTATGCATTTTCTCTAATTTTTCAGCTTTCTTCTCTTCTACAACATGCTTTGGAAAGATTTTGTGGAACAGGCTTTTTTCCATCTCTCTACAGATTTATATGGTCTTGTTCTTATAAGCAAGCATTTTTAGAAGCGATATGCATTAAACCACAATCTGCATTAGTATTTTAGGGTACTTGCTCGAGCACCCTCACCATCTGAGGTTAGATGGGTGGCAGCCTGAGAAAGGATCTTTTCAGTTGTGACACTAAAATGATGGTATTCCATTCACAAAGAGATTTGCTTGTTTTTCTCAATCACTGCACATGCCAGTGGATTAGAACTGAACTGTTGTATTTGGCTTTGCATTAATGACCTCTTTTCTTATTTCTGTGTTTTACTCAGTTGTTTTCAATTGGCTTATATAATGTATCAAATAATGTTTTCATAGTTTTGATGATTAGCCACCTAAAGAAATTTTAAAATTTAAAATTTGGCTGTAATTGATAGAGCCTCCAGCTGCAGTAGCAAGAGTGCTGTTTAGCGATTTGGAATCAGGCTCTTTTTCCAGTTCCTACGCTAGGAGCTTAGTTAGAAACTTATCTTGCTTTCTTACCTATCACCCACTAATCTACACAACTAAAAGGTTTTCCATAGCACAGGAACGATCCTTTGTTTACAGCCCAGGAAGAACTTTAGCTTTTGTTTCCTGACCCCCCCCCCCTGCTTCAAGGAAGAAGGGGGGGAGTGGAGTTCTGTCTTAAAATTTTTGGTCAGCAGTTAGGAAGTATGCTCACTGAAACGCTGCTATGCCTCAATAGAGCTTTATCAGTCAGAGCTGTCTAGCTGCGTAATATTTATAGGTCAGGGAAATGCCTGGCTACGATGGAGGTAGAAATTTTTATATAAGACAAAATCCTTTTGTCTTTATTTTATGTTTTGCTACCTTTTGGGTAAAAACAAGGCACAGAACCTCTTTGGGGAATGTGTCCACAGTTTTTTATTACATTATCAATTTTTTAATGTGTAATTAGCAGTTAGAATATTTTCTTTTGGTCAAATTTTTTGGGTTGTCTATTTAAAGGAGGACCTACATTTTGTTTTTGACTCAGGCTACCTGATTTATATCAGACAGGCCTAATCTTTCACAGGTCAATTGTTTGTTTGGTCAGGGGAATGTGTGGAGATTAGCTCTCTCTTGGAGCTCTAGCCATTCCAGCCCTCAACAGATGAGATGACTCACGGAGTCCTTTCTGTTCTTTGAATTTGATTGGTCACATGTTTGAGTGCTTTGAAAGCTCTAAGCCTCCAGGTTTCCTTCCAAATGAGTATTTGCTCTATCTTGTTTCTAACGTTTTCAGTTGTCATTTTCTTTGAAAAGGGTTATTACTGATGTCCCAAGAGACGGTGTTTACCGATGGATCTCCCTCACCAGGAGTCTTAACCTGGCAACAACCAGATGGTATATGGTACAGTAAGTTTACAGGTCCGCAGATAATCAGCCACCGGTTGGAACTGGCAGCAGCAGTGTTGGCCCTGGACTTTCTGAGTCTCAACCATTTGAATTAGTTTGAATTCTGATGGTTTGTATCTCTGTAATCTTTTATCTGTAATTGAATATTCATATTTGTCTCCAGTATGTGATGAACAACTATTAAGTGTGTTTTTAGCTGTACAAAAATCACTGCGACAGTGAACAGCTCTAATGTGTGTAGCTCATGTGAGAAGCCATCAGCCTTTTCCTGGTTTTCTCACTAAAGGAAATGCTTGAGCTGATTCTCTTGTTTCATTTGTTGTTCAGTTTCCAATTGAGAGTCATGCCTTGCATCATCAAAATGCAAAGGCATTAGCCAAGGAATTCCACCTTCCTTTGGCAGAAGTATAAGCTAATGTCCACTATGCGCTAATCAGGCGTCTCACCCCTCCATTGGTGTGAACCCCCGTGGATTTGGAGCTAACCAAATTTGGCAGATGGATGTCACTCTTTTTCCACCCTTTTCCCCTTGGAAGCATCTCCATGTAGTCATTGATACCTACTCTGGGTACATCTTTGCTACCATGCAAAAAGGAGAAAAAGAAAAACACTTCCATGCACATTTACTCCGAGCATTTTCAGTCATGGGTGTTCTAGGCACCCTAAAAACAGAGAATGCGCCTTCATATTGCTCCACAGCTTTTGCTCAATTTTGTGTGCAATGGAACATCAAACATGTCTTTGGAATTCCCTATAACTCCACGGGTCAAGCTATTGTAGAGCGTGCCAATGGGACCCTGAAACGCATGCTCGACAAACTAAAACAAAAAGGGGGAATTGGGATTTCCCTTTTAGACAAGGAATCCCTGCTTTCAAGTACTTTGTTTACTCTAAATCATCTTAATCTTATTTCTTTTAATTCTCAATTTTTAGCTAGGACTCAGCGTCATTTCCAGACCGACGTCCCTCTTCCTCGGCCCCAGGATCAATACCGTCGTTTACCAGACCCGAGGTGGTACGGGCCAGTCCCATTGATTACCTGGGGCTGGGGCTACGCAGCAGTTGCCCTTCCCTCTGGGTGGGTTCCTGCTTGTTGTGTCCGCCCTGCACTTAATGGTTGGCATCAGGGGTTAAGCAACCCAATTCCTCAGTTCAACCTGCAGCTGCAGGAGATGGAGCCCGTGGTCAAGAGAAAACGGGGAGGGAAGACATCCAAACCCCCCAGTGACTTGGGGGGCAATAAAGGGCCTGTCTGATCAAGCCGAGCAGCAACTCAAGGACCAAGGACTTCCAGAAACTCTGGAAAACTTTCTTGCTGCTGTTATAACAGCCTTACATTTTAATTCTGTTGTTATTTGGTTATGTTGTATGTGCGGGTTTTTACCAAGTGGGGTTGCCACTCCGCATTATATGTCTGCGCCTAATCACTGGGTCCACCATGCTGCTTATATGTTTCAATTTCATGGGAAAAATGTGTCTTTAATCTATGAATCCCGTCTGTCGGTAGCTTCTATGTCATTTATCTCCACTCCCTTTAATTCACCTGAGATGGTGCTGGCTGAATTACAAAATGTAGACAAATCAAAGTTATTTGCAGGGAACTTTTCACAAGTTAAGCGCTTTCAACAATTTCGATATCAGCGCACAATGCCAGGTCTCTGTTTTTGTTGTCATGCAAAAAATTCGGCATTTCATAATCGGACACCCAAAAATCACAGTGATAAAATATGGGTAATGTGTTGCCAATCCCATGAAACTTTTCAGCGCCGAAACATGTATCGGGCTTATCATTGCCTTAAAACAAAAAAGGGGGAGATGTAGAGATTCGGCCTGAGGGCGTTGGCAAACCACGCTCTCTGAGGCTGCACCTCTGCATCTAACCTAGACCAATCAGGATACTACAGCACAGCAATTGCCTCATATGTTAAAAGGATTACTTGAAGCCTATCAGTTTGCTCCACGCTACCTCACAGGATTACTTGAAGCCTATCAGTTTGCTCCACGCTACCTTGCGGGATTATTTGAAATGATTTACGTGTATGTATAAATAAAGGATTCCCCTCTGTTCGAGAGGTCTTTCGCAGGAAATCCTTCTCCGTGTCATTCTTCCTCATTGCTTCCCGACACCAATACTGCTTTTCCTACTCTTTTATTGATTATGAAGGCTACTCCATTTCTTTCTGAGAGATTCTTGCCCACAGTAGTATACCTGATGGTCATCTGAATTAAATTCACCCATTCCTGTCCATTTGAGTTCACTGATTCCTAAAATGTCGATGTTTAGTCTTGTCATCTCTTGTTTGACCACGTCCAGCTTGCCTTGATTCATGGATCTGACATTCCAGGTTCCTATGGAATAAAAGTCTTTATAGCATCGGACTGTCTTTTCACCTCCAGTTCCATTCACAACTGAGCGTCCTTTCGGCTTTGGCCCAGTCGCTTCATTCATTCTGGTGCTACTCGTACTAGCCGTCTGCTCATCCCCAGTAGCATACTGGATATGCTACTGGAGATGAGCAGACGGCTAGTACGAGTAGCACCAGTATAGCATATCCCCAGTAGTATATTGGATACCTTCCGACCTGAGGGGCTCATCTTCTGGCGACATATCATTTTGCCATAGAGTTTTCATGACAAAGATACTGGAGTGGTTTGCCATTTCCTTCTCCAGTGGATCACCTTTTGTCAGAGTTCTCAGCTATGACCCGTCCCGTCTTGGGTTGCCCTGCACGGTATTGCTCATAGCTTCACTGAGCTACGCAACCCCCTTTGCCACAACAAGGCAGCAATCCTTGAAGGAGCAGTACTGCTTAAGTATTTATTTTATAAGCTTCCTCTTAAGCTTTGTAAGAATTGGGATTAAACTAGAATTATAGACAAGCCTTTCCTTGTTGATCTCTTCCATCTGTTCCCCCTTCCTTTTTCCTCCCAAAATGTGCATCAACAGTGTGTGTGTGTGTGCACATGTGTTTGTGAAACATTCCCAAGGGTACTGTCTGTGCTTTTCCCCTCTTCGTTTCCCATTCTGCAAATTTTATCAAATTTGAATGCCTGACTTAGTGCTGCCTTTGTTTTATAATAATTTTAGAAGGCGGCTGCTATTACTTTCTGTACTATCCAGAACAGTCTGCGTACATGTGTAAAGTACTTCCATATACTGGGCAGGGAGGTAATGCCAGTACAGAAAGTTCCGTGTCCCTTTGGGGAAGATTTTTTTTTTTAGGAAGAACAGGAACTACAATAGAACAATCTCAGGAAAAGGTAGAAAAAAGTCCATGGTCATACTGAAGACTCCACGTAGTCTTTTGGATCCCTGGTCTTTCTTGAGAAGTCAGGAGTGGCTTATCATAAGCTCCCATCCTATCCAGGCACTAATGATGTCCTTGCCTGCTTAGCTTCAACAGTACTACAGTGATCCCAGGAGTGGTTTAAGGATTTGCAGGGCCCATAGCCTGCAAATGGATAAACTAGCCCTGAGTGATCCCACGCTATTTATACAAAAGAACACCACAGGCATTGCAGGAATACAACTTGTGTATTAGAACTTGCTTACATGCAAGTACTTCGGCACTATCATGTTGAAATTGAAGCATAAGGGGGAAATTCTGAGAAGAAGGCATTTGGTAGAGAAAAACCCTCCCTGCAGATTGTATCCACTGCCCCTGCTCACCATAAGGACTTGAGAGGTGCTCTCACTAAAATTGTAGGAGCTAGTAATAAAATAGCACATGAAACATTGAGATAGCCAGCATCAATGGCTTTTCTTAAAATGTGTCTGTCTCTGTTTGAACCAGCAACTGCTGGGTGGGAGATATATTTTTAAACTTATACCCATAATAATTCAGAATTCTTTCAGTGATGCACAGATAATATAGCAACAGAAGCATAAAAAGGTAAAGGTAAAGGTAAAGGTATTCCCTGTGCAAGCACCGAGTCACAGGGCGTTTTCATGGCAGACTCAATATGGGGTGGTTTGCCAGTGCCTTCCCCAGTCATTACCGTTTACCCCCCAGCAAACTGGGTACTCATTTTACCGACCTCAGACGGATGGAAGGCTGAGTCAACCTTGAGCCGGCTGCTGGGATTGAACTCCTAGCCTCATGGGCAGAACTTTCAGACTGCATGTCTGCTGCCTTACCACTCTGCGCCACAAGAGGCTCTACAGAACAGAAGCATATACCCATAAATTTTGGAATGTTACTGGAAAGCAGTGCTGATTAGGCTACGTTCATTTGCCAGTATGCTGAGCTCATTCATTCTGAATGAAATGGGAACCATGGGGTCTGCTATTTTAGACTTGATTCTCATCAGTAGGGAAGAACTGGTAAATGAGGTGGAAGTAGTGGGCTCACTTGGTAGTAGTGACCATGTGCTTTTGGAATTTTCAATTGTGGAAAAGAAAAAACATTACATAGTCGAACATCTAGACTGGACTTCAGGAAAATAGATTTTAACAAACTTAAAGGTATGTTGGGTAGAGTCCTATGGTCAGAAAGACTTAAACAGGAGGGAGTCCAAAAGGGCTGGGAGTTTCTTAAAAGTGAAATACTGAAGGCTCAATCACAAACAATTCCCTTGAGAAGGAAAGATGGAAGGAGCCAAAGGAAGCCAAGTTGGCTCCATAAGCAGTTGTCAAATGATTTGAGGAATAAAAAAGAGTCATTTAGGAAATGGAAGGAAGGCCTTATTACCAAGGATGAGTATAAAAAAATAACCAATGATTGTAGGTAGAGTGTTAAAAAAACTAAAGCTCAATATGAGCTTAGGCTAGCAAGAAGTGCTAAACATAGCAAAAAAGTAAACTTTATTTCTATTTCAAGTAAGAAAAAGAGTAGGGACTCTGTAGAACCACTGTGAGGAAGACAAGAAAGTGAAGTTATAACAGATGATGATGATGGAGGGCTGAGCTGCTTAACTCCTGTTTCTCTAAATAAAACAGTAAGCCCTTCTGGGGCGGGATGAGGAAGGGTCCGGATTGGACCCTTCCTCAGGACAGACAATCAGGCTTTGCGCCTGCCAATTGGTCCCTCTGATTCCCAGCCCCAGCAACTGCGAGCCGCACGCAGCGCGGCTCGCAGTTGCCCCCGGCCTGATGTGGCGAGAGGCGCGAAGCGCCTGACGCGGTGAGAGGCGTGAAGCGCCTCTTGCCGCGTCAGGCCGCTGCCCGAGGGAGCCCATAAGGACAATCTTGGCAAAGATTTTAATGTTGGACCTCTTTTGACAGGATGAAATAGCTGGGGGAGGGAGAAGAGCAACTCTAGCATTGGTCTGAGGGCCATTGTGGGGTAACAGCTAAAGAACTTCAGCCTCTAACCTGGAGAGCTAGGTTTGATTCCCCACATGCAGGCGGCTGGGTGACCTTGGGACAGTCCCAGTTCTCTCAGAGCTCTCTCAGCCACACCTCCCTCACAGGGTGTCTGTTATGGGGAGGGAAAGGGAAGGTGACTGTAAACTGCTTTGAGACACGTGAGGCCTCCTGGGTGACTCTGGGCCATTTCCAGTTCTGTCAGAGCTCTCTCTCTCTCTCAGAGCTGTTTACCCAAAGCAGGGTACAAACACACACTCAGCAAACATTCCAAACCACAACTTCTTCACACCCATCTCTCTACTTCCGTGCCCTCATTTGCCACCATACCACCATAACCCCCCACAAGCCCCTCCCACAACACACACATTCAACCCCATGCCCTTACAGCCAAGTTTTAGCACCCATTGTATTCTTCAATACAACAGGCTTTGCCCCTAGTCTCATATATTTGGTATGTTTCTTAGGGCTCCACCAGATGTGAATTTGACCTATCTGGATTAAAGCCTTTGCTTTAAATTTTTTTCTTGCGTATTCATTCAAAGTATTGTTTACACTATTGTTTACTGTGTATTATACTAGCCACATCTTGCTTCACTCAGCAGATGTTTCCTGCATTTTTATGCTTGTGTCACAAGGGAAAGAAAAGAGGAAGGAAAAGCAGACAGAGTGAAGGGCAGGTGCTTGGCTTAATCAGAAGGAGCATTCAAATGAGAGGAAAAAGAGGAAGTGACAAGGAACTGTAAGTAGTTGCTTAGAAAAAGAAGCTAGATCATTATGCTATTTGATTGGGATATTTAGTGAACTAATGAAATAAACATGTTTACCATCCACTAAATGACAGATGCCTTACTATGAAATGTGCCAATAAAATGCTACCTTACAGCTCAATCCACAAGCCAGCATTTGACCCATTTATTTTAATAGTGTGTGTTGTAAATGAGAGGCAAATGAACAAGATAAGCTGTGACTGTTATGGTGATGGAAGAGTACACTGGTGTCTGTGTGATGAACGTAAAGTAGGATAGGGTATGCAAGTCCCCAGATGGGACCTGGAGATCCTCCAGTTTTACAGCTCATCTCCAGGCGACAAACATCAGTTCCCCTGCAGAAATAGACACTTTGAAGGGTGGATTCTACAACATTATAGTATACTGAAGTCCCCCCTGAACCAAATCCCACCCAGGTCCATTCCCAGGTCCATTCCAAAGACTCTAGGTATTTTCCAAACCAGAGCTGGCTGCCCTACGGTAGAAAAGGTGTTCTCTGCACAGAGAGCACTATTTACAACTGAAAGAGAAATTGTACTAGCTGCTTGAAGTTGTTGACACCTCTTTACTGGACAGCCCATGTTCTGGTGGACTAGGGCCCCAGGACCTGACACGCAGATTGGGTATAGTTCCCCTGAGTCCACATAGGGAGGAATCTGAAAAAGGGAGCTATCCCTTTGGGGCTTGTATTGTGTGTGTGTGTGTGTGTTGGCAATGATGGATAATGAAGGGAATGATGCTAAAGATATTTGCAGGTGTGACGAGGGAGGGATCCATGCAACCAGTAAAGACCCATATATGCCATGGATTGTAGGTACCTAGTTAGTAGCTTTTCCTTTGCTAGATGTTCACAGAGCTTGTCTTTTAGCTACCCTGAATTTGTGCCTTGTAAAACAATTTTGTCTAACACTTCCTTGCCCACCCACCTTGCCAATCAGTAGGCTGAAGTAATACATGCAATACACCTCTGTAGTCTTGGCTCAGGGTGACACTACAAAGGGGGAGCTGATTTTTACCCAGGGTGGAGAAAAGGAAACATAGCCCAAGCTCCTTGACTGGGTTGTGAATTGGCTGGGGAAGTTGGGGGGGGGGGGATGTATCCACACACTGGCAGGGCAGGTGAGTAGCTGTGTCCATCTGGAGCAGCAGAACAAAGTTTGAGTCCTGTGGCACCTTTAAGATCAACCAAATTTTATTCTGAGTATAATCTTTCATGTACACACACACTTCATCAGATACAGTGAAACAAAATTTCTTCAACAGTTACATATAGAGAGGGCAGTAATTTAACACACAGTTCAGTGAAGATGTTTAACAGATTCCAGGACCAAACAGAAATAACAAGCTGCATTTATAGTTACCATTTGTTTGAGTTAAATTCAAGGTGGTGGTGGTGGGGACCATTGTGAAGAAAAAATATGTCAAGATTGGAGGTTAACAAGCCAATTTATTCTTAATTGTGGAATGCTGAGAACGATCAACTGACCTTTATATTATAAATTTATTTATTGCATATTAGTCCAGGAAATTCTGTTTCACTGTATCCGAAGAAGTATGCATGCTCATGAAAGTGTATACCTTGAATAAAACTTCATTAGTCTTAAAGGACTCCTGCTTTTTTCCGCTGACAGGGCAGAAAAACAGTCCTGCCACAGGGTGGCACCATCCTGCCACAACATGTATAAGTTTTAAAGGGAATTTTAGCTCAAATCCAGACAGTTCATATGAATAAATTATTGGTTAAAACATCAACAGATAAATAGAAAGTGATATAGCAATCTATTTATTCTATACCTCTCTACAAGTTTAACTCAGAAACAGGTGTCAGATCTCTTTTTCGGTATGTTCTTGATAAGGGCTGCATCAACACAGGGATGATCCCACATTGTTGACTCCTTGCCCCTGTGACTACAGACACATTTGCAGTGGCAACATAATGCCAACTCTAAAAAATTGTCAAAATAGGGAAAGTATGTAAATAAAGCAGCATACATAAAATACAATAACATGTCACCTCAGCATTCTTTGGAGAAAGGCTGGCTTCTATAAGGATACTCATTGGACACTGGAAGTTCTCATATGGACCAGGGTATGCTTTAGAAACATAAGAGGCCTCAAAGAATTTTATTTGGCCTTCTGGTCCATCAAATCAATTAAGGTCCTTGGTGTCCTACATAGTTAACATATTATATCACTGTATATAAAGAAGTCAATTGTATATTTAACATAGCTGTTCTTGTATTTTATGTATGCTGCTTTATTTATCCCTGACCACTGATAAAGGCAGGGATGTCGAAACATGTCTGGCCAATGGCGGCATTAGCATGAATGTATATTTGGATTTTAATGAAGCCATATTTCAGGTCTTGGGCTTTTAATAAATATTAATATTTTATTTTACAGCATGTTTTATCCTACAGAGGCTTGAACATACTTTCCCTATTTTGACCCTTTTGGGGGGTGGGTTACTGACCTGAGTCAGGATATTTTCTCTTTTTTGTTGTGGCAACATAATGATCATTTCCACATGGAAGAATAAAACATGAGTGGCTTCCTGCCTGCAAATGCAGGATGGTAAATTTTTTGTTTGCAGCTCTCATCACAGGCAGACTCCTTCCGTGTTTCCCCGTAACGAGGCTGCAAGGGAAAACAAGCTGAACTTCTCACTCCACTCCTTGGATTACCAGTCACAGCAAGCCACCAATCACAACACAGCAGTTATCTCGTGGACTGAAACATTCTCTCCCCCCCCAGCTCCCCAATTCTTTTTAAAGGCACTTCTGTATTGCTATGTGGTAATGCCATAACAGAGATGCATTTTAAATAAAAATCAACACTGCTGTGTTGCTATGGAGAAATACTGGAATGACACAGGATTCCTATTCTTTGGGACTTTATTTCTGTATGGGTGGATTTCTGAGACACTGAACATGATCCCTGGAGCCCAAAAAGATATTTTGTGCTATGGTTGGCCTAAAAACAAGGCACTCAGACTCCTGTATGTCCAATCACACCCCCCCCCCTCTTTCCCCAGCTCATTTCCCACTTCCAGAAAACAGAAACGGGGCTGTTTTTGCGTGTCTGATCAGAAAAAGACCATGGACACTTTAAAGATCATTTTATTTTACCTTTGACAATATAGGTTTGCGGTCACACTGCAACGCAGACCGTGCCATTAAAAAACAAAAATTACTCTGAGCAGGAAATGGAGAGGGGAGGGTGGGTGTGAGGGCAGGGCAAAGTTGCCAATACTATTGTGCATTTCCCCTTCCATACGGTCTTATCCCTGGATGCTCACCAATGAGACGTGCAATTTAGGGATGTAAATCCCAAAATCATGAGTTAAAAATGGCCTAAATTCGACTCAGCTACCAGATAGTCTCAGGATGCAGGCAACATCATGTGCAGGGGGCTGTAAAACCCGCCAACATTTGAAGGCTGTCCAGGAACAGATTCCTTGTGCAGAAATGGTCAATGTCTACGGTGAGAGGCTCTCCAGTTTTTATTTCCCATTTCCTCATGCCTGCTACCTCCCCTTGCCCCACTTCAGGAAAACATTTTTGCAGGTTTTTAAAAAATTGGGTAACAGGTTCATAGCTAAGTTTGAGTCCAGCGACACCTTTTAAGATCAACAAAGTTTCATTCAAGGCATAAGCTTTTGGATACGAATAAAATTTTGAAAGCTTTAATAAAATATTGTTGGCCAAGGTAACACTGGGCCCAAACTTTGTTATGCAGTTTCAGACTTACATGGCTACCCACATTTTTTTTTAAGTCAGCTCAAAGCCAACTGATGGGGAGGCAGGTTGATGGAACTGAGTAAAAATGGGAGGCAAAATGATACTACACTGTACTGGTATTTGCACCCTTTTATCCACATGCAGGCTAACCCACTCTGACTCTGATATTTCTAGAAATACTGGAGAAAAGTCAGGGAAACCACAAATGGTAACAATGGGAGAATAGGGAGATAATGTTGTATGGATGCACCAAAAACTATTCCTAAATGTTGAGAAAATTGTGTGGAAGCAGCGAAGGAAGGATTTCAAATATTGTGCTGGAAAGAAAGAAAGAAAGAAAGAAAGAAAGAAAGAAAGAAAGAAAGAAAGAAAGAAAGAAAGAAAGAAAGAAAGAAAGAAAGAAAGAAAGAAAGAAAGAAAGAAAGAAAGAAAGAAAGAAAGAAAGCAAGCTATAAATATAGGCTGAAGGAAAGAAAGCTAGAAAGAGAGATAGGTAGAAGAAGAGAAAGATAGACATAAAGAGAAGGAGAGAAAGATAGAGAAAAGGAGAGCGAAACAGAAGGAGACAGGGAGATCAAGAAACAGAGAGATGAAAGAAGAGGATAGAGGCGGCAGAGGGATGTGTTCGCCCCTACTCCCTGCCCCCCCAAGAGTACTGTCGCCTCCACGCGCCCCCTCCAGTGCCGCGCCAAGGGCCCCATGGAGCCGTTGGCAGGGCTGGAGGCAGTGAGAAGAGGTGGTTCCTCCCTCCATCCCCCTCGAGGAATGGTGGCTCTGGCCACTGCCTCCAGCGCCTTGCTATGCCACTGGGGTTTGACTGCTGGGGGAAGGGAGGCTGGGAAGGGATGCGGCAAGCCCCACTGGAGGCAGGAGACAGTCCCTGCACACCGTTTCCATTGTGACTGCTGCAGAGCGGCCGCTGCCCCCACTTTGGCAGCGCAGGTCTCTGCAGATGGCAAGGGCCACCGCAGATGGCAGGGAGTCCTGGGAGGTAGCCACTGGGTGAGCCGGTGGCACCGTCACTATCGGGCTGCTGCCTTGGCAGTGCAGGCCACTGTGGAGGGGAGCAGACCTGACTAAAGATATAAATTTAAATTCCCCCAACTGGAGTAACCGCTTTGAGGCTCTGGAGTAACGATAGGGTCACTAGTAACCCTGGTTGAGAATGATTGATATAAGGGGACTTTCATACTTAGTTTGTAGTCTGCATGCATGCTCAATGAACAATGTGCATGCTCAGTTACTAATAGAGCATGCATCTTGCCCTTTTTGTGTTCTTGCGGTCCACAAGCTGCATAAATACAAAGATCCCTAACAATCACAGTGTGTAGGTCTCCTAACTGGGCAGGATTGTGCAGGCCCTGGAACTGCAGGGTCCACTGCTACTAGGATAAACTGCTTATTCTCTTGGCACTTAACAGGATATAGCTCACTTTTCCCCTCCCCTAAGAATTAATGACTGACATAAACCAGTTTATTCTTCTTCAATCAGCTGTTCCTAAATTTGTCAGGCTTCTGAAAGGCAGGAGGACTAAGGATAAAATATATCCAGGAGCCTGGGAAGCCATGGAGGGAAACAGGTAAAGTGTCACTAGCAGCTCACCTGTTCTAATCAAGTATCTTCTGAATGTGGAGAATATAGCACAGCAAACCTTGGGGGGCTGTAGTGTCCATAAGCATCCTGGAAGGAAGTATTTGTATTTCAGACGGAGGAGTTTGCTCCCAGTGGAGTTTGCTTGTTTTAGTACTGCACCATAAAGGTTGTTTAAATCTGGAATCTAAGGCCATTTTCATGCATGACACGCTAAAGCACTCTGAGTTTTTAACTGTCGGTTGTTAATGCAGGATAGACTAATCAAGTTTTACATTGCCACCATTAAGCAAAAAGTAAATTTTAAGTCACAAGCGGCAATATACATTTCAGTTTAACTAACCTTAAAACCAAAGGTCTAGCAATGAATTCATCTTGCTGTGAACACAAAGCAAGTAGGCAGTTTAGGTTCTAACACTACAACTTTCATTGGCGTGTGCCCCATTAAATATTCAATAGTAATTTTATAAAACTCATATCCTGCCTTTTCTATCTACTGATGCCGCATAAAGTTGCCAATTACTAAATTAGGCACTAGACCACTAAGGTCAGTGTTGATCCAAGTGTGTAGCCGTGTTGGCCTGAAGTAGCACAACAAAATCAGAGTCCAATAGCACCTTTAAGACCAAGAATTCAGGGTGTGAGCTTTTGAGTGCACGCATTCTTACTCAGACAGTGTTGTCTACACAGAGAGGCAGCTCTCCAAGCTGACTTCTTTCACTTCCGGATGTCACACCTGGGGATCGCCTGCAAATATTGTTCATCTCCAAAGAGGTCAGTTCCCTTTGAGAAAATGGCTGCTTTGAAAAGTAGACTCCATAGCATTATATGCCACTGAGGTTTCTCCCCGCCCCAAATACTAGCTACTCCCAGCTCCACCTCTGAAGTCTCCAGGTATTTCCCAACCTATAGCTGGCAACCCTACTTGATCCTTAACTGGAGATGCCAGGGATTGGAATCTAAAACCTTCTGTATGTCCATCAAAGGCTCTTCCATTGACCCACAACCCCTTCCCCTGCATTACTATCAGACTGCAATCACCCCTCAGCTTCCCGCACTTTACAACTTGCGCATGATTTCAGCCTCAGGAGCAGCTTGAGCAACTGCGCCAAGTTGCTCAAACCGCTCTTGGGAGGATGGGGGCGGAAACCATTTTGGATTACTTCAAGAACTTCGAACCCATGCCAGAAATTATCTACAGTAAGACTTTGGGGGGGGGGGGAGGGGAATGGGACTTTCTTCCAAGTCCGCTCGCCTGGGCTTTATTAGTTTCT
This sequence comes from Paroedura picta, assembly GCF_049243985.1. Lineage (NCBI taxonomy): Eukaryota > Metazoa > Chordata > Lepidosauria > Squamata > Gekkonidae > Paroedura > Paroedura picta. The sequence continues at coordinate 105,623,492 of NC_135371.1, read as the reverse complement.
TAAAATTGGCAAACTTCGAAATGAAAAACTGCAACTTTCTTATTTTTGTCCCCGTCACGCTGCTTCGTTGGGGGTTTTGGCTTCGCGCATGTCTGTCTCTCTCCTCGGTCCCCGTGCAAACGTTGCGTTGCGTTTGCACAACGAAGAACAAACCACGCAAGAGTTCTCCGTGCCGAAGGGCGGGACTAGCGCTCGAAGTGTTCCCAGAACAAACGCCTCAGCAAAAAAAAAAAGAGAGAAGAAAAAGGTCGCGGCTTCTTTTTGCGCACGCGCGTGTTTTGAACCGGCCTCGCCCAGCCAGGGCGTAAAGATCACGCGCACTTCCTGCTTGTCCTCTTTTCCTCCCTCCGGGAAAGCACATGCGCAGTGAGGCGCTCTCCTTCTCCCAGCGCCTCTGGTTTCCCAGAATCCTGTGCGCGGTGAAGAAGCGTCGGTCGCGGGCTGGAGGCATTTTGTGTCCTCGATATCAGCAGCGAAAGAGAGCGAGAGATAGACAAGATGGCGGCGGCGGCCGAGTGAAGCGCTAGCTCGCGGTGGCGGCTAGACCCGCTCGGACTGCTCGTTCCCGGCCCGGCGCAGAGGGCTAAACCTCCCCCCAGACTTCAAGAGGCGCGCTGGCAGCCGGGAAGGCGCCTAGGACGTCCGCTGTAGAGAAGGGCCTGGGGCGAGCGGAGCTGCGGGGGACGGAGTCCTTCCCCTTCTGTCCTTCCTCCCTCCCTCCCTTCCCTCCTTCCTCCCCTCTCCCCCCCTCTGATTCCTGATCGTGGCAAAGCAGGAGCTCCCCGAGGGGGGAAACTCGGTCGGAGTGTGAATACCCCCCTCCCCCCGCTCCCTTCCATCCCTCGCTAGCCATGGCGAGCAGCAGTGGCTCCAAGGCCGAGTTCATCGTCGGGGGCAAATACAAGCTAGTGCGGAAGATCGGCTCGGGCTCCTTCGGGGACATATACCTGGCCATCAATATCACCAACGGGGAGGTAAGGGCTGGCCGGCGCCCGGGCCCTTCTCCTTCCGCTTGACCAGCCTCGCGGCTTCAGGGCGGAGATCTGGACAGAAACCGAGGGGGTCTCCTTGGGCTCCCACGTCTCTGCTTCTGAAAACAGCTCCTCTTTCAAAGGCACCGCTATTGCGGCCTCGGCCACAGACTCGCCCCAATTTCGTCGGAGTTTGGGAAACGATCACTGTGCCCGCGTTTTGCCACTTATTCTCTCTTCCTGTCTAGTTTAGGTATCTTGGTTTTAGGACTCCAAGGTGGTTGTGGTTGTTGGTTGTGGTGTGTATAGTAAGAAATTCACGGAAGATAGATAATCACCAGTACTTCTCCGAGGTGGACTCCTGCTACTAAAAGCTCAGGATATTTTTTTCCCTTGCTCGTGACTTTGCAGTGATGAGACTGCAGGACTTGATTAAGTCTTTGGAAAATATGAATGCTTTGTAATTTTAAAAATCTTGTGTCTTGCGAAGTTAGAAAACATTGTAGCTGAACAAAGTTGTAAGTTCTAAATAAGACTTCTGGTTACTGAGGGTCAGGAGAGAAAAGTCTATAGTCCTCATGGTTTTTTTGGGGGGGATCCCTTATCGGGCTCTTTTTCTCTCTTAATGTTTTAAAGGAGAAGGAAAGCTTCTAAGCATTCTTTGACAGAATATGTTCACATTAATAGACTTTTTTCTCCCCAGTGGATATTTATGTGGAGGTTACCACTGTGTGGCAAGTTGACAGTCTGCCATTTCAGAGGATTTTCTCTTGTAGAAGTTTTGCCTGTAATATTTCCTGGAGCAGAGATGGGGTCCTCTTAGTCAAGCAGATCTCTCACCCGTGTCTCCTCTGCACTGCAGGAAGTGGCTGTGAAGTTGGAGTCACAGAAGGCCAGGCATCCCCAGCTGCTATATGAAAGCAAACTGTACAAGATTCTGCAAGGGGGAGTTGGCATCCCTCACATACGGTAAGAATTATAGCTCATAGGAAGCAGAATCCTTCTCTCGCTTTCCAGAGGGTTGATGTGTGTGTGTGGGTGCGTGCAGTACAGGAAGTATGGTGTATGTTACCTTGGAAGTCTTAAGAGTTATAATAAGCCGCTTCTAAAAAACGAGCATGAAAGATCCTTCTCCAGCTGATTGTTCCCCCTACCCACCACAACTCGACTCTTAATTCTTGTTTATATTGCAGTCATTGAATCTGAGTTGCTGGCTACTAAGAAGCGAGGACTGAGATGTGCCAATGGAAATGGCTGCTCTCTTTTGTGTTTTTGTTCCAACATGTCTGTCTCCTCTCCTTAGAAAATGGCGGATGTTAGTACTTAAACCTTGATCATAATCCGGTGGAAAGTGTAATATATTTATCTGCTATTTCACTATCCATTTCCAGAATAAATATTACATTAGAAAGATTTGGGCTTCTGAGAACTGGGGAGAGGGCTTGGATGAAGCCTCTTTCTGTAACTAACAATACATGCGTCACTGGATACTTGGTAATAGTACACTGCCATGTAACAGTTTATTTGCTGTTTGCTTATTGGGAACAATGATTTTCTAGAATTCTTAGTATGGGGGTATAATTGAGAAATGGGTGATCTGTTTTTTGTGTGGGGTTAATGAGTGGGCTGGAGGTTGAGACTTAGAATTAACCTGTGTTCTTAGGATGAATATAATAGGCAGTTTGCTTAAACTTTGTGCGTTGTCTTGCTTCAGGGATTCTCTCAAGAATATCTTACTACTGCTCAATTTTACATGCAGTGCTACAAAGTATTTTGACCAAATCTTCATGGGTTTGGTTTCTGCTTTTTACTAATGCTAAATAATAGTTGGAGATATATGGATAGGAGCTTTGATGGGCTTTGATAGCAAGCCATTCTAAACTTCTCCATATATTTAGGAGTGTAGCATCTTGTAGTATTTTCCAAGACCAAGGATAACAAACTTATTTAAGATACTTCATTTGGTTATTCTGTTTAAATTCTATGCTAAACAGTTAAGCAGCGTTCATGCCTTAGTAGTGAGTAACATCTGCTGTTCAAATGTCATAAAACATGTATACTTCAAGGTTGCATGGTGTCTAAAATACCTTACAAAATCAATATAAGGCTATATGAAGCATCATGCTTTGCTGCCCTCCCTCTCCCAGTTTTAATTACATTGTGCAGCTGTAGGGATAAAATGGCATTAATTACAAAACAAATTTTCTGTTGTTGGGTTTTCATCCATTTTCAGATTAATAATATCAGACATGCTGTTCAGACCTGTGCTCTGTCTGATGCAGAGTGGAAGGCATCTTTGTTTCTAAAGATCTTTTAAAGACTCCTGTTTTCAAACAAGTTTGTTATTTGGCAAAGTGGTGATCTGTATATGGCATTTATATTATTCAATATAATCAATGTGCCTTTTGTGAGACTGCTCTTGAATGTGGACATTTATTTATTTATGGTTGGATTTATACCCCGCTACTTCTCCAATGACTTGTGGTGGCACACAACTAAAACATTGAAAAGCTAATAAAATCTCAATGTGAAAACCCCAACAACCCTAAAAGTATTATTATCATTATCATTATAATTATATTTATACCCCGCCTCCCCCCGAAGGCTCGAGGCGGCTTACATAACCCCGTCCCCTAAAACCATAAAATAACAATAAGATCCGATAATTTACAATAATGGCAACAACGATGGCTTAATCTGCTCATTTGGTCTCCGCATCCTCCTACAGGAGGGGGGTGACACTCTCTACCACCAGTTTGTGAGGGGGGGGGCTGATCTTCTTTCCGCCCGGCCTCACTTATAAGCCTGGCGGAAGAGCTCCGTCTTACAGGCCCTGCGGAATGCTGGTAATTCTTGCAGGGCCCTCAGCTCTTCCGGGAGCTCATTCCACCAGGTTGGGGCCGGGACCGAAAAGGCCCTGGCCCTGGTCAAGGCCAGGCGGGCTTCCTTGGGGCCGGGAATGACCAATAGGTTAGCCCCCGCAGAGCGTAAAGCCCTGCGGGGGATATAGGAATGTCATAAAAGCCCTGCAGTCTAACTTCCAAGCAGACCAACCATGGTGGGAAACAATTATGTACATGCCCTAGCTTGAGGGGGGGGGGCACTTTGATCTTACTCTGGCCTCAACCCAGGACCTGGTGGAAGAGCTGTTTTACAGGCCCTGCAGAACTGTGACAGTTCCATCAGTCATCAGTTCTGTTGAGAGCTCATTCCAACAGGTTGGGCCAGGACCAAAAAAGCCTGGCCCTCGTTTAGGCCAGGCGGACATCCCTGGGGCCAGGAACCACCAACAGATTAGTACCAGCAGAGCGAAAGGCCCTGTGGGTGGCACCCAGTTCCAAGCTGTGGATGGCCTTAAAGGTCAAAACCTTGAACCTGATCTGGGCCAAGATTGCAATCAATGCACAGGCTGGATATGGGTTCTCCATGGTGACCTGGTGAAGACTTTAGCAGCTGTATTTTATTTATTTATTTATTTTTGAATTCATATACTGCTGCTCTCAATTGTCGGCAGTTTACAATAAAATACAATACAACTCCTAAAAAATCCCTTAACACACTAAAACAGATTATGAAAGATGGTGGTACAATAGAGTTCTCACTCCCACCTCCTGTCTAACTTGCGCCCAAAAGTTCAGAAATCTGGTAACCAATGAAGATGATGCAATACTGGCTGAATATGGACCCTCCAAGGTGACCTAGTGAGGACTCTCACATCCGCATTCTATACCAGCTGTAATTTCTGGGTCAAAGCCAAGATTAGGCCCACATAGAGAGAGTTACAGAAGTCCAACCTGTAAGTGACAGTTGCATGGATCACTGTGGCCAGGTGTTCAGAAGACAGATAGGGTGCTATTAGCCATGCTTGGCATAGGTGGAAAAAACGCCTTCTGGGCTACCCTTGTGACCTGAGCCTCTTTAGAAAGGGAGGCATCAAAGATCACTCCCCAATTTCTGGCAGTCTGTGCAGGTGTTAATCACATCCCGTCCAGGCATGGGAGGTGCACTTTCTGATCCTGCCCTCGTCTTCCCAGCCACAGGACCTCTGTCTTGGAGGGGTTCCAGATGGCTCTGCCTGATCCACCCTGCCACTGCTTCCAAACAACCAGCAGATGTATTCAGGGGGGAGTCCAGATGGCTGTCCTTTAGGAGATAGAACTGGGTGCCATCCACATATTGGTGACAACCCAGCCCGTAACTCCGGACCAGCTGAGCTAGAGGGTGCATATAGATATTAAACAATATGGGGGAGTGGATCCCCCTTATGTTGTGGCACCCCACAAGGGAGCCCAAAAGCATCCAACAACTCATCCCCCAAAGCAATCCTCTGTGTCTGGTTCCGGATAAAGGACGCCAGCCATTGCAGCACAGTCCCCCTGATTCCTATTCCAGCGAGGCGGTGGCCAATAGCTCATGGTTGACCACGTCAGATGCGGCCAACAGAGCTAAAAGCACAAGGATGGCCAACCCACCTCAATCCTGGGCCTTCATAGATAAGGAGGCATCCAGAGTCACCCCCAAATTCCTCGCTGAGGCTGAGATGTTAGGCTGAACCTCTGATAAGATGTGTAGTGCGCTTCCTGTCCTTCCACCTTCTTGCCCAGCCACAGGACCTTCGTTTGGAGAGGTTGAGCCACAGCTTCCAAATATCTGGCAAATATATTGGGGCGGGGGAGTTCAGGCGGCTGTCCATGAAGAGATAGAGCTGGGTGTCATCTGCATATTGGTGACAACTCAGCCCATAGCTCTGGACCAGCTGTGCCATATGTTTAACATAAAGATGTTAAACAGCATGGTGGAGAGGACCGCACCCTGTGGGACACACAAAGGAGTCGATTTTCTTGTTTGAATATTGTGTACATCACACTTTCCAGTTTATAAGTGTGCACACACACACACATCCAAAATAATGGGTGGAGCTAAAAAGTGTTTTCAGAAATTCTTTTTAATCTGGCCAGTTAAATATTGTGCATAACACACAGTTGGTGCCAGTGAAATTAATTTGATTGGATTTGGGAGTAGTGGTGAAATATGCTTGGATGTGAGGGCGATTTTTCATTTAGTGGAGGGTTATAGGTTTGGTTGTGCTGCTCTGCCTCAAAAGTAATTAATTGCCTTTTTTATTGCACACAACCATGAACATTTATGTTGTGAATGCTGATGATTAACATGGAAATTCTAAAAAGAAGAACATTAAAGCCAGCATAATGTAGTGGGTAGAGTGTTAAACTAGAATCTGTGGGTCTCAGGTTCAGATCTCTATTCTACCATGGAAGCTTTATGAATGATTTGGGCCCAATCATAAGGTGGTTGTTGTGGTAAATTGGTGGGTAGGAGAATGATAAAAGCCACTTTGAAATCTCCATTGGGGATAAAACGCCTGCTATACTTTTCTACACTTTTAGAGTGTACCAAACTTAGTTAAAAGTGCTAAGTAGTATTTGGCATAATATCTTAATTGACAAGCCACAGCTTGCATTTGGTTGATAAGTCAGAATCCAAACCCATGTTTGGAGTGGTTTACAAACTAATATTTGTACTATCTATGATTTAAAATGTCTGAATTGACAAATTATAAATACAGTTATTACCAGTGACAAAGTGGAGTGATTCAAAGCTAGGTGTTGAGAAGATGGCAAGACTGCTTTTCTTCTTATGTTGAAAAACTCAATGGCTTGAATTTTAGAGTTATTTTCATTTATTATGCTGCCTTTCTGGGAACACACCAGAGACAGCGTACAAAATAAAATATTAATTAAATTCCAGTATTTAAAAAAAACTCATCCCAGCAGAAAAATAGATCACAGGCAGCTTAAAATAATAGTAATATTAGAAAATAAATCATTTGGTTAAAATCCTGGCTGAACAGAAACATTTTAGCCTGTTGCCTATATAAGACAATAACATAGGAGCCAGGCAAGGCTAAAGGGAAGGGCATTCCACAAGTGGTTGCCACTACTGAAAAAGCTCTGTTTCTGGTTGCTACCTGCCTCACCTCTGAAGTTGGAGGCACAGATAAAAGGGCTTGTGAGACAGATCTTAACTGGTGGGCTGGACAATATGAGAGAAAGTAATCTTTCAAGTACGGTGGCTCCAAGCCATTTAGGGCTTTAAAGGTCAGAAAGAATCAGCTTCTTGAATTTTGGCTAGAAATAAATGGGCAGCAGCTGTAGATCTTCATGCACATGATATGATCCCTGCATCTCCTCCCTATCAAGAGCCGGCATTTTGGAAAGGTTGACATTTCTGTGTAAAGCTCAGTGCAGTAATCTAATGTGGATGAAATGTTGCTGTGAGATCTTAAAAATTGTTGCTATTGAAACATCTTCAGTATAACTGAGAACGATGCATAAAATGTACTACAGAACTTTGGTGATTTTTTAGTAATGCCCACAGATAGCAATACATTAAATTCAGAATGCTTACCTGTGGCTAAATTATGGTTTGTGGTACTCTTGAAGATAATTTACTGATTATGGTATGGCTGGAAACTTGATGTTTTTTTTGTTGCTGCTCATTATTCATTATCAGTTCTTGCTTAGAGAAACTGAACTGCTGAATTCTGTCCAGTCTTTAAGCTGTAGGATGGAACAACTTTTAAAAAATATATATACATTGCTTTTCAAACAGTGGGGTGGGTAGAAAATGGGGGGAGAAAGTTTCAAGAGAATCAGTATAAATCAGGAGTCTAGTCACACCCTGAAAGAATAACTTTTGTTCCTGTTTCTTAGCTGTTAGTCAGAACTTCATCAAATGCATGGGTGAAATGATTCATGAAAGTTTATGCTGGGCTAAATTTTGTTACACTGGAAGGTCCCACAAAGCTTTATACTGTTAAGCTACTGTCTTGTTTTATATTCTGCTGAAACTAATATTATACAAGCTTTGGATCTTGCCTATCTGTCCTCATAAGCCAGTGTTTTCCAACCTTTTGACCAACCCCTCCCAGCCATCCTCCCCACACAAACCCTGGATCACTTTCCTTCCCAACACTCACAGTTTTAGGCAGAAAAACAGAACCTCCCAATAGCGCTGCAGGAAAGAAACATTCTCCAAAGAGCATAAATATTAACAAGCAGGCATGACAAGGACTGTGGGCAGGGGAGAGACAAGAGGCAGTTTAAGTTGGGAATAAGTATACAGGCTCTACCTCCTCTGAGCCAGGAAAATTGTCAGTGAACTAAACTGCTCATGCTTGAGGTGAAGGGGGAATGAGGGAAATGGCCAGTTCCCAAGCCTAGCTAAGGCAGCAGGAGTTATGCCAGGGAGCCCTTCCAACACCCCCCCTCTTCCGAGGACCTCTGGGATCCATGGACCCCTGGTTGGGAAATGCTGTCATATGGGCTACCAAGGTAACAAATTAAAAACATACATACTATCATATTAGCATTAAAATAAACAAAAGTGCATAATTTAAACAAAGCTAGAGCTAAAATATGCATACAGAAGCATAAAAACAATAATTGAACATTTGGCTGGAAGGAGGGATCACTGAGGAAATGCCAAACAGTCTGATCTGTTTGTAGAAGGGGCAGGCAAGTCAATCAGGATACCATTCTAGAGTTATGAATGTCCTTTCCTAGGTTGCTACCCACCAAATCTCAAATCTCATTTTATGTAAACCACTCAGATCTGTATGTTAGGACGGTATAAAAATCTTAATAAATACAATAAAAGGCTTAGACATCCAAAGTAAGGCCTGAGAACATGGCTGTAGTCATTAGATAGGTTCATAAGGGAATAGATTGGTCTCAAAACAAATAGGGATTTAAAGGTCAATAGCAGCACCTTGAGTTGTGACTGGAAACAAACTGGGAATCAGTTTTTGATGGACCAAACCTCTAGTGGTATGATCTCTTGACACGTTACAGTCAATATTCTGGCTGCAGCATTCAGACCAATTGAAGTCCCATGGAGAGTTTACTGTGGTAATCTAATCCAGATGTAATTAGAGTATGTGGTTACAGGTTGACTCAGGCAGCCATCTGGGATTATTGTCTGAGAATATATGTTTATCATATTGAACTTTAAAAATATGATTGAGGCAAAATTTTGCTCAAATACAGAGAATCTCCTAGCTATACAATTAGGTACTCATATTAGCTGCATGTGTTTTTGTTGTAAGTAAAAATTGCTCAGTTGTTTTTCTGAATACTGGCTTTGAGGCCGGTCATGCACTGAAATCAGAATGAAAACGGTGTTGTAATTTGATTCTAGATAACATACATTATTGTTGTCACATTTATGTCACAAGTTATGCCATCCTTTCTAGCATGTACCGAAACTTGTTGCTGTAGTACAAGCCAAGATCCCAAGTGCCATACAGTGAAGTCTGTGTGCATGAACAGAATTCTGCTTTTCTTCAGAAAAGTTACAGATCCTTTAGCTTGATTGGTTGTTTCTGAAAATAACTCATGGTTTCTAACACAACTGTAGATCAAGGCAGTTGGTGCTTTTAGGATTTCTGTGGGAGTAGTATACAAATAAGGTCATACATATAATACAGATGATACACAGAAGGTATAATTTGGATCATAATCTGAATATTTGCTAGCATGTTGCTTCAATAATATTAATTTAAGAATTACAGTTTTTAGAGAGGTCTTTTTCAACTTACTGAAGATCTAAAGCTAGGTTTAATAAATCCTGGGTGCCATGGCATGTAGAAATTTCAATGTGGTGTCTAGACTTTTCAGCAACCATTTTTGGTAAGTGCCTCTTGGTAATTCTTATCTGAATTTTTGGTAAGTGCCTCTTGGTAGAATCTTATCTGAATGAGGGATATAGGTTAGCCTTTTGTTGTGATGACAGGCAGGGCTACCCTATATTTATTTGTGCATTAAAAGTTTATGTTATAGTGTAACAAATGACAAATTAAAGTGTTTTGTGGTGATAATAAGTTCTTAAAATATGCCTGGCTTCTTAGTTTTCAAGCTGGCTCATAAAATCAAATAAAGTTTGTCAAGACCTACTCTAAAGCTTCTTTATAATTATGGAAATTCTGTTATTGTAACCTTGATTTGCAATACTTGGTTTATAAACCTCATTGACTAATGTATGATAAAATGTGATGTGCATATTTTTGATTATTTTATTTATTTATATGTGAATTTATATCCAGCCAGTCCTGGTAACTGGTTTGTGATGGGTAACAATTGATAAAACCCTGTAACAATAAAATTCCATTAAAATACCAATAAAACTTTCCAAAACACTTACTTAAACACATGGCAGTAAAAATCTCAGCCTCCCCATGCTGATACACTTGCTCCTGGGGTAGCAGGGGGCTATGTCACATCCTAAGGGGGTTAGTCCATTAGATTAGTGATCCCCATTGTCATGAGTTAAAATTTCCATGAAAATAAAGTTCCTTATGTTCATTGTTGTGGCGTGTCTGTATCTTATTTTGAAGGGATGTTTAAACATTACCATAGCGATCAGAGAGCGTCAGGGCAGTGGTTGAGAGTAGAGAAGTAAACTACCCCCCCCCCCCCACCGGGCCTCAGTAAAATTGTCAAGCATTGAGTGGTCCCCGGTGAAAAAAAAGGTTTGGGACCCACTGCATTAGATCTTCCTTCACTGGCCTCAACCATATACCCGGCAGAAGAGCTCCGCCTTATAGGCCCTACAGAAAACTGACAATTCCCGCAGGGCCCACAGGAGCCGGGTAGGGGCCAGGATCGAAAGGCCCTGGTTGAGGCCAGGTGAGCTTTCCTGGCGCTGGGAACAACCAACAGGTTGGTACACGCAGAATGCAAGGGGCTGTGGGGGCATAGGGCAATAGGTGGTCCCTCAGATATGTTGGTCCCAGACTGCGAACAGCCTTGAAGGTCAAAACCTTGGACCGGATCCGCGCTGCAACTGGCAGCCAATGCAGCTGCTTCAGCAGAGGCTGGATATGAGCCTTCCAAGATGTTCCTGTGAGAACTCTACCAGCTGCATTTTGTACCAGTTGCAGTTTCCGGGTCAGGGACAAGGGCAGTCCCACATAGAGTGTTACAGAAGTCTAGCCAGGAGGTGACCGTCGCATAGATCACCATAGCTAGATGCTATGATTAGAACTTACTAACGGGGAAACGTGTAATCTCTCACTAGAATTGAAATCTCAATTGGCTTTTTTATTTGTTTAAAACATTTCTATGCCACATTTCTAGAGCCTCTTGTGGCGCAGAGTGGTAAGGCAGCCGTCTGAAAGCTTTGCCCATGAGGTTGGGAGTTCAATCCCAGCAGCCGGCTCAAGGTTGACTCAGCCTTCCATCCTTCCGAGGTCGGTAAAATGAGTACCCAGCTTGCTGGGGGGTAAACGGTCATGACTGGGGAAGGCACTGGCAAACCACCCCGTATTGAGTCTGCCATGAAAACGCTGGAGGGCGTCACCCCAAGTGTCAGATATGACTCGGTGCTTGCACAGGGGATACCTTTACCTTTTTATGCCACATTTCTATCCAATTTATGGCTTGTGGCTGTTAGCTTGATTGTTAAAAATGGTGTCCGTAATTTCTCTTCCTATAACTAAAATATAGGTTAACCTTAGCTAAAGATAACAGCAGAGGGATCTGTCCATGTGACTAGACTTTTAAGTGATGTGTTATATTTTTATCTGTTCCTAGTACAGTTCAGAATGGGGTAGAGTTCTGTACTGTCTGATGGACAGACATTTGTCATTTCATGCAGTGAATTCTGTGTTCATGTAAAAAGCAGGATTCTTATTTAAATTTTCTGTTCACCACTGTGTGCCATAGAGTTTTAAGATAGATAGGTGATTATTGTAACGTTAAACAGAAAATATTCTGAATTTGGAGACAATCATTTAAAAAGCCAGGCTTCATTGCCAAGGTCCGACTTTCAGGTGTATTGATGACCAGGTATCTGGATTTTTCCCACTCCTACTTAGATGTAAAATACATAGGGAAGTGTGGGTTAAGGGATCAAATATGTGTGCTGCTTGCCCATTTAGAGGTTGGGAACTGGCTTCAGGGAGGGGAATATTTTGCTACCAGTCTTTAAACCCAAGGGGCTTGGGCAGTGCATTTATGCTTCACACACTCCTCTTGGCCAAGCAGAAATATTTGGAAAATTCAAAAACCATCATTCCCCCCCCTTTTTTTTTTTTAAAAGAGAAAGTTGGCATCTGAAATGATACCTCTTAAGTCCTTATGGGAGTGAAGGGGAGAGCAAAGATAATGGAAATGCTCCTCTGTGCTCTGAATGATAGCTTGATTTTGGTTTCTGTGGGTGAGTTGGGTTTTGGGGGTGCTTTGGGATTTACTGTTTCTTTCTCCTAGTGTTTCTTTGCTTATCTGAGGGGCATCATTGTTTGCCTTTTCTTCTTGGGGTTGTGTTTCTTTTAAAAGTTGATTTTTACAGTTCTTTCTTTCAGTGTTCATTTTTACAATTCTTTATTTCAGTGTTTTATTCTGGGGGGGGTCACTGCAGTTATAATTAGAGTTGTCCATTCTCCCAGTTTGGTAGCTGTTGTACTTGTTGTAGTAGGTTGACAACTTTGGGTACTGTTGTTCTGCTCTGGTTTGCTGGCCTGGGGGCACTGTTTAGTTTTCGTGCCACAGCTGTTCTCACAGAGCAGTTCTGTCAGAGCTCTCTCAGGGTGTCTGGCATTGAGAGGAAGGGAAGACAATTGTAAGCCGCCTTGAGACTCCTTTGGTTAGTGAAAAGTGGGGTACAAAAACCAGCAGCTATTCATCCTCTTGACTTTCTGTATTTGTTGCGGGGGTGGGGGGGAGGCTGGATGGTGATAATGGAGCATTTCCCGCCCTCAGCTTATATGCTAATCAATAAGTTTGCCCAGATTTTGTGGTGAAATTAGGTGTCTTGGGTTATATGTGGGTCGGTTTATATGCGAGTATATACTAATTTATATTTGGGTGTTGGAAAGCAAAAGGGGAAAGTAAGCATGTCAGTGAAGGCATATTTGACATAGGAGTGCAGCTGACAACTACTTAGTTCCTTACCATTTGTTCAAATTATTACGGTACATTCATGGAAGGCAATATAGGTGAACATAACAATACCATGGCAGCTGCTGGAGAGTACCAAAGGTGAGCCGGTGGCAGAGTGGCAGGGTAGCCCCTGAGGCAGCAGCCAGGGAGGAGGAGGAGGAGCTGTGACTCAGTACTGACTGATCAACGGACCGGTATTGGTCCCCGGACCGGGGGTTGGGGGCCACTGTTCTATTTGACAACCCTTCCAAGTATTTGAAGATGATTATCATATTCCCCTCTTAGTCATCTTCCCTCCAGGGTAAACTGACAAGCTCCCTCAACCTTTCCTCATTCAACTTGGTCTCCAAACCCCTCACCATCTTAATAGCCATCCACTGCAGTGGTCCCCAACCTGCGGCCCGCGGCCCGATGCCGGGCCGCGAAGGCCATGGCGCCGGGCCGCGGCTCCCTCTCCCCCCCCCCCCGCAGTAAAAAACTTCCCAGGCCGCAAGCTTGCGGCCCGGGAAGCTTCTTACTGCGTGAGGGCGGGGAGAGGGAATTGGGGCCGCGCCCGCTCCAAGTGAGGTTTTACCAGAGCAGAGTAAGGTGGTAAGATTACTTCATGTAATCGGGACACTATATTTCTTTTTATACAGCCTAATCCGTTCGCCTTTTTAGCCACTGAGTCACACTGCTGACTCATGTTCAGTGTCTTGTCTACTAAGACCTTTTTCACATGTACTACTGCCAAAACACGTCTTGCCCATCCTATAGTGATCTATTTGATTTTTCTTACCTAAATGAAGAACATTTATCACTATTAAAATTCATTTTATTCATTTTAGCCCAATTTTCTAGGTTATCAGGATCATCTTATATTCTGATTCTGTCTTCTGGTGTGTTTGCTACCCCTCCCAGTTTGTCACCTGCAAATTTAAGAAGTACATCCTCCATTACTTCATCTAAATCTAAATCATTTATAAATATGTTGAACAACACAGGGCCCAGGATAGATTCCTGAGGCACTGGTCAGTCCCCTCCAAGAAGATGAGGAACCATTTACAAGCACCCTTTGGTTGTGATCTGTCAACCAATCCATCTAACAGTAATAGGATCCATACCTCATTTTACCAACTTGTCAATAAGAATAGCACGTGGAACCTTATCAAAAGCAAGGTAGTAACTTTTGACCATGGTGGAGCCCCAGAAATAAATGCTCATGCTTCAGGGATTCCTAGAATTGATGTCAGATGGCCACACCTCCTTGCCAGGCCCCCAGAAGTAACATGTCACTTGAAGTGACATCACTACTGATGCTAACAGGCCTCCGTGTGTATGTTTTCCTCCTGTTTGGTTTTCTAACTGGAGTGCTCTTTTTGTTGAGCATCCACACAGTGTTGTCATCTAATTGTTCTTTCCACGTCTTCAGTGCACTCTTTCCCAAAATTGCCTTTTCCAAAGCTTTATTTAGAGCACAATCCAATAGTGTTACCAGGCTGTCATGGTGGAAATGTGCACATATTCTTGCCACAAGACCTAGCCACATGATGCCATTTTTAAAAATGTAGTAGTGTAGCAGCATTACAGCAACAGAAGCATAGATGCAGCTAAATGGTGCAGCAGTTAGGGAGGTAAAATGGCTGGAAATTTTGAAATTATGGGAAAATATTGCAACTACATGCAATTTTTACTGTCCTTTCAAACCAAAACTAGTTTTACTGCTTTAACAGCATAATAATTTTAATTTTGTAACCTGCCCTTCCCAGTCGGCTCAGCACAGGTAACAACAGAATTCATTATACATAACTTAGCATTGTTGTAGGAGTGCAGACTTCTAACTGGCGAGCCAGGTTTGATTTCAACTTCTGACTGGCGAGCCAGGTTTGATTTCGAACTCCCCTGCGTGAAACCAGCTGGGTGACCTTGGGCTTGCCACAACACTGATAAAGCTGTTCCGATGGAGCAGTAATATCAAGGCTTTCTCAGCCTCACCTACCCCACAGGTTGTCTATTGTGGGGAGAGGAAAGGGAAGGCTACTGTGAGCCGCTTTGAGACTCCTTTGGGGAGAGAAAGGTGGCATATAAAAACCAACTCTTCTTCTGTTAGATGTTTATGGAGTTCAAAAGTTACAAATGCCTTAGTTTTGCACAAACAACATTGTAAATATATACAATATTTAAGAGAACTGCAAATTGATGTACCTCTTAGCGCATGTACTTCTATTTTTGCTATCTAGTTACAGCTGAGTTCTCAATTAAACTTACAATTTTTCTATATGCCCATTGCATTACCACCTTGCCTTCAAATGTCATTCACTCATTCAAAAAGAAAAGAAACCAGGAATTTTTTCAGTATTTCCTCAAAACTTTCAATTTTTTATCAAAAATTTGGAGGGGGGAATGAATGCAGGGGGCAGTTCCCCGGAAATTTATTCTGCGTTCTTTTCCAGTCCTTCACATTGCTAGTGCAGTATCTCAAACTTAGTCAATTTTTATGTCTTGAGATACTGCTGTATGTACCATATCCTTTCAGCTAACAAATACGTTGTCAGTACTGCTATACAGTTGAAGGCAATTTTGCTTATACTGCCCGTACTAATACTATGCAGTGATCATGATCATTCTTCGATAAAACATGTTAAACTCTGTTGCTCACTGCAAAATCAAATTACTCAAGCAGGAACACATAACTTTTTTGAGTGTGTAGGCATCTTCAGAATTATTACATTTGGTGAGTACAGCTACAAGATGGCTCCTAAGGAGATGGAGGTGAGATGGCAGCCACTGTCAAACCAGTGTTTTTAAAAATATGCATGGCCTGTCCAATGGCCAGTCAGAAGGGCAACAACCTTACTTTGCCCTGCCCATTTTCTTTAAACACTTGATGGTTACTATTGTGCTCAGTTGCACCATTCTGGGCTAAACCATCTGTCCGCATTCTGCTTTTTTAAATGTCAAGTTCCAGTCTGGTAGTACTCTAGCCTGGTTCACATTCGAAACTTCCTTATCTAAAGAACACAAATTACGTTTGGGGAACATATGCATGCATAATTCTGACTCGTGAATTTAGCAAACACTGCTTATGCTTATTGCAAAATGCTACATACAATGAATTCCTTGGTGGAAGTAGGGCTGCTTACCATCATACAATGAGTCACTGCTAAATGATTTTAATTCTGGCAGTTAGAACAGAAAAATTCACAAAAATTGTTGGTTGGCATCAAGTAATCTGGTACAGTTCACTTGTGCTGGGTAGGTTTCTAAATCTCTGAAAGACTTCTCCTTGGTGGCAACTATTTGGTTTATGCAGTTGTTCATTTCCTGTGTTCAGTTCCTTTAATTATATCTTTCTTCCAGTCTCCCTGGCCCTAGTTTTTGCATGTCTGATCTTCTCGTTACTTTGTAATCTGAAATTTGGATTTTGTGCTCTACCGGAATCTTGATTAGCTTTGTATACCTGGTAGTGGCTTCTCAAATTGGGGCAATGGCCCAAATGCAATGAAATGTTTATTTCTATTGATCTTGTGGATTGTGTGATCAATTGAGTCCCTTCTACATCAAAGGAAGATAAAAAACTGATTGTATCAAAGATCAGTGTGACTTCTAAGTCATGACTTTAACAGATAGGTAGCCATATCATAATAATAATAATATATTATAAAATGTGCAGGGTACTTCTCCCCCTGGATCGGAGGACATCTGCAAGAATGGGGTTTCCTTTCAGCTTCTCAGGGAGGCAGGGGTTAATTAAAGCATCCTCTCTCACTTCCTGTGCTGTGCTGCATCTCATTCCCCAGTCTTTCCCCTGCCTCGAGAGGGAGAGCAGTGTAGCTAGTGCTTTCTGCTACTTTTCTTGCCTTTTTCTCAAAGACCTGTGATTGTATTACTTACCATGCCTCTCCTCAACCCCCCACTTCCCTCCTTACCTTTTCAATCATTTTTTTTTTGCCCTTTGGTACCACAGAGGGGAGGGAAAAGAGCACAGGGAGTAGGAAGAATGAGCGCCCATTTAGGCACATATTAAGCCACAGTGGCCATTTTGGATCATTGGAAGTCACAGTGGAGCACTGATCAACCATATGGCTTCCTACAAGGAACTGAAGGCAATGCTAGGGGGTCCCAGAATGAGAGGCAGTGCGCCCAGTGAGCACCACCCCATGCAGGGCCGCTCTGACTGAAGCAAAGAAAGCTGGCAAAAAATTAGCTGACCCAGCTCCATATATAGCCAGCTGGGTGACCTTGAGCTCTTCACAGTCCTGATAGTGCTGTACTGACCAAGCAGTCCTTTCAGAAGCTCTCTTAGCCTCACCTACCTTATAGATTGTCTATTTTGGGAAGAGGAAGAGAAGGCAATTGTAAGCTATTTTGAGATTCCTTTTGTCAATGAAAAGCAAAGCATAAAATCCAACTCCTCTTCTGGAAAGCAAAAGTGGACCAGAAATTATAACTCGTTGTTATTTATTTTGTTGTTTTCTTGAGGGATTTGATAAAAACCAAGGTACTGGATATCATATGTGTCTTTGTATTTTTAATAAGGACCAACTGTTACAATATTGAGTGTTTTTAAGAACCTGCAAAATTCATTGGATGAATAAAAATATTGTAAGATAAAAAACAGACTTGACAAGTATTTTGTGAGAGATTAACAAAATGAAATGATCAGTTTGAAAAAATGCTAATAGCTTCTGCTTCCTTCCAGGTGGTATGGACAAGAGAAAGATTACAATGTTCTAGTCATGGATCTGCTTGGACCCAGTCTTGAAGATCTGTTCAACTTTTGCTCTCGCAGATTCACTATGAAAACAGTACTTATGTTAGCAGACCAGGTATGTGCATTTGTAACAGCTGGGAAATTATAGTGCTTGAAAGTGCTCTTTGTATAATTCTTCCAGGTAGGTCAGACTGCACAACTTTGTTTCATGTACTCTAGTGAATATTCGACCCACCCGGGATGGGGGTGGGAGTGATAATAGCTGTGTATAGTACACAAGCAGCATTATAGAAAATGGTGATTGACACAGCCCTTCCAGCAGTTATATTTTTAACCTTATTTGTAGACTTGTCCAATATATTAATGAGAAGAGGAAAGCTATACGTGCTAAGGATAGGCAGTGTCTATATACATTCCTTAATCTAATTCCAGATTGCTGTTCTCCCTCTAGTGGGTTATGACATCTTCTGGGTGATTTCCACTGTTCTGTCAGGGAGGTAGGACTTAACAAAGTTCTTCTACCTGACATTTCAGGTGGGAGTCGCCCAAAGATCAGTTTGTTTTCTGCCTCAGTGAGGAGAGCAGCGTGTAGGCAATGCTGCAGACCTTCTCAGTTTAAAGCACCTCTATTAAGCCTCTAGTGCTCTACTTTTTCTTCTCTTTATATATTTCTAATCTGTTTCTATTCTGCATCTAAGCAGAAGGCAGCAAAGGTGGAGGGGAGCATAGCCGAAAGGAGAGAACTCCTGGCAGAATAATTGGCGGCTATTTTAGGGACTGCTTTTCAGCTTCCCAAGAGAAAATTGAGCGAGATGTTGCTATTCTCCTTTCGGAAAGGAAATTAGAGGCTCCCATCATGGGAAGTGGCAAAGGTGGCAGGTGCATCCTCAAGGTGTGTCCCTTCCCCAACCAACAATCAGGCTTCCCCATGAAGTAAACGCTGCAAATTGGGTAAAGATGAAAGGGAAGCGGCATCTTCAAGCATGGAGGCACACAGTGGCCATTTTGAAGAGATCAGCATGCTACGGATCAGAGCTCAACCAAGATCTGCTTGCAATAGAGAAGTCCAGGCAAACTTCGGAGAGTACAGTAAGAGCCTCTAGGCCATCTAAAATTTCTCCAGTTTTACTTAATTGTATTAAAGAGGTTTTCTGGCAGCTATCCCTAGAGAAGAATAGCAGGAGAAGGAAGGGATAGGACTGTCATGGGGGGGGGCAGTCATTCCCCTTCCCCCTTGTACAGAAGCAGGCATGATTCTGAAGAGGAACCAAGAGCATCTTGGAGAACTAAAGCCGAACAGAACAGACCATATTGTAGCCCCACAAAGTCTTCTGTCTATTCTGATGATGAGTCATCTAAGGGAGAAGCAGAATTTCTCTCAGTTGAAGAGATGAAGTTACCTGAACAATCAAAACGATGTTTTAACCCAGATGATTATCAGTATCTGTTAGATAAATGCTTGTCAGCTTTAGATTTAAAACCAAAGCTGGAGACAAAAGCTTCTGAAAAGCAAGATTCTAGTAGGCCAGAGGGAATCAAGGAATTCTTCCCACCTGATAACACAATGCCAAAACATTTCCATTGCCTCCTTATTTTGAAAAGCAATATAAAGCTGAATGGATGAAAGCTATCGCAAATAAGCCATTTCCTACATCAGCCAGAAAAATGTATTCTACTAGATTATGCTGAAGAAGTTTTGAAGTTGCCAGTGTTGATGGGCCTGTGATTGGATTACAAATTTATGGCTTACTGTCAGAAGAAGGGGAGTGGGCTGTAACTGATCACATGGACAGGAAGGCAGATTTTGTCTTACGGAAAACATTTGAAGCAGTGGCAATGGCGGCCAGAGCCACGTCTATTTCTTCTGTGGTAGCTAGAGCAGTGATTATTGGATGCGCAAAATTTCACAGTTAGCTCCAGAACAAGATAAAGGAATGGCAGAAGGTAGTGGTCCCCAACCTTTTTATCACCGGGGACCACTCAACGCTTGATAATTTTACAGAGGCCCACTGCCCTAACGCTCTCTGACTCTGGTCGCTATGGTAATGTTTAAACATCCCTTCAAAATAAGATACAGACACGCCACAACAATGAACATAAGGAACATTTTATTTAACTCATGACAATGACAAATCAATGGGAACCCTGAGCTTGTTTCTCTGCAACGAGATAGTCCCATGTGTGCCTGCCGGATTGTGGATGAAGTAAAGGGCCGGGGGGGGGGGGGAGGCGTCCTTCGCGGCCCACCTCCAGTTAGTCAACGGAGGCCAACAGGTTGGGGATCGTTAGTCTAGAGTATTAAAAGCTTTAGCTTTTTAGGCAGATTACATCATTAGATGCAGCAGAGCCAGTTTGGTGTAGTGGTTAGGAGTGCGGACTTCTAATCTGGCATGCCGGGTTCGATTCTGCGCTCCCCCACATGCAACCAGCTGGGTGACCTTGGGCTCGCCACGGCACTGATAAAGCTGTTCTGACCGGGCAGTGATATCAGGGCTCTCTCAGCCTCACCCACCTCACAGGGTGTCTGTTGTGGGGAGAGGAATGGGAAGGCGACTGTAAGCCGCTTTGAGCCTCCTTCGGGTAGGGAAAAGCGGCATATAAGAACCAACTCTTCTTCTTCTTCTTCTTCTATTTGTTATTTATTTATTACATTTGGATACCGTTCTCCCCAAAGTGGTTCACATAGAACGTAAACAGAATAATACACCAGACTCAGTGATTATAATGAATGAAAGGTAACTAATAACAGTAAACAGAAAATAACTTTCTAACATCATGAACAATCTTTAAATCAAGAGCCTTAGCTACAAGCACAGCAGCAAGGAGAGAATTATGGCTAAAGGCCTGGCAGGCAGACATGAAGGCAAAGGCAATTGAGATAGCATATCCATTCTTAGAAGGAAAACTGTTTGGAGAAACACTAGAAACAATTATTGTGGAAACAAGACAAAAAGAAGGTGATGCCAGATTTCTGAGAAGAACAGATGGAAGCCTCACAGATGGTGCTAACAGAGTCCAGTAGCACCTCTAAGACCAACAAAGAAAGATTTATTCAAGGCGTGAGCTTTCGAGTGCAAGCACTCTTCCTCAGATTATGAACTGACCATCATGTACTGTAGTGAATATTCGACCCACCCGGGGTGGGGGTGGGAGAGATGACAGTGTCATGATGGTCAGTTCATAGTCTGAGGAAGAGTGCTTGCTCTCGAATGCTCACGACTTGAAAAAATCTTTCTTTGTTGGTGTTAAAGGTGCTACAGTTTTATTGTGCTACTTCAGACCACACGGTTACTCATTTGAATCTATCCTTATGGTGCTAACACTTCTTCAAGCAAACAGCATACCCTGCCAAGATTCCAGCAAGATAATAGAAGACATTTCTTATCACAACAGACAGTCCTTTCATGAGGGATAGAGGACAGAAATTATTCTCTGGAAACAACAGAAGAGGCAGGCAACCAGTCCAAAGCATGACTGGCACTGGTGGGAGGTTGGCTAACCTTGTTCAAAGGCAAATGGGAGGATCTACAGGTTGATCAGTGGTCCAAAGAAGTGGTGCAGCAAGATTATTAAACTCCCACCAGGAAGATTCGTCATGTCATAGAATCATAGAGTTGGAAGGGGCCATTCAGGCCATCTAGTCCAACCCCCTGCTCTACGCAGGATCAGCCCTAAGCATCCTAAAGCATCCAAGAAAACTGTGTATCCAACCTTTGCTTGAAGACTGCCAGTGTCTCTAAAGGCAAAGTAAAAAGAAAAAAGGGAAGCAACAAAGGTGGCAATACATCATGTGATTCAAAATAAAGCTATATCCCTCCAGGTTTAGGATTAAGTACTAATCCGCTAAACCGCTATATTTAGTGCCCCCCAGACTGAGGGACCGAACCTACTGAGGGATTGTCAATTTATTGTTGAAATGCTGTTCTAATTGTTCCAGTTGATATGTTGTTGTTATTGTTATACTGTTATATTGATTTTGATAGTGTTCTATATGAATGTTCAAAAATGTTTTATGTAAGCCGCCCAGAGCCGTAAGGAGGGGTGATATACAAATATAAATAAATCTTCCATCTACCATCCTCGGCCACATGTATCAACTGTTGCCAACTACTAGAAATTTTGGAGTGAATTTCTATAAATTTGTACCACCATTTTATCAGTATTATTGTTATAAATATTGTTAGTCCTTTAGGGGAACTTTTAACTTGGAATGTTTTATTGTTGGGATATTGTTTTTATGATTTGCTGTGAACCACCACGAGCCAGCAAATGCTGAGAACATCATTATGGAAATATAATTAATTAATAATAAATAACTCATTGGGTAGAACAAAAACAGGGATCTTACTCCATTATATTTCTAGTCCTCACACCAAAAAGGGACTGGAAAGCAGTTCTAGATGTAAAGTTTTTAAACAGGTTCATAAAGATCAAACATTTTCAAATGGAAAAGCTAAGATCGATTACAGAGACTGTACAAGCAAACATTTTTACATTCCTGGATTTAAAGGAAGCATATCTGCATGTATCCTTAATACCAAGCTACAGAAGATACCTAAGATTTGGTGTAAAAAATGTGCATTATCATTACAAGGCGCTTCTGTTTGGTTTAGCCACAGCTCCAAGGTCATTCTTAAAACTAGTACAAGTGCCAGTAGCAGTGCTCAGGTGTATGGGTATTCATGTATATCCATGTTTGGATGACTTGTTAATAAGGTCGCAGACAGTAGAGGGGGCCAATGAACACACAAGAGAAACAAAGATTTTCCAGGAATTCATATTCGTGATCAATGTGCCCAAGAGTTCCTTGGTACCAAGCCAAGTAACAGAACATCTAGGAGTGATCATCGATACAGTAAAGATGAAACTGTTTATGAAACCAAAGAAACAGCACTAGATAAGGGGCAAGAAATCAAAAGACATACGCAAGTATTAGAGCTGGCAGGTATGATGGGCCTGTTGACCTCTAGCCTGGACACAATGAATCTAGGCCAGGCTCCACTCCATAGTACTACAAACCTTTTTGAGGCCTTTTCAATATCAGATACTGAACAAGTCCATGAGAAAAGTAGTAGTCACATTGGAAGTAAAAAAGAAGCCTCAGATGGTGGACAGGGCAGTCGAATCTGAACAAAGGGAAATAGTTTGCGGTACAAAACTAGCTTCAGATATTCACCAACGCACGTCTCTGTGGTTGGGGAACAACACTACCAGACACATTGGGACTACAACTTTGAAAGCCAGAAGAGACAAAACTGACCATAAATGTTCTGGAGATGAGGGCAGTTCATCTGGCTTTGCTGCAGTTTTGGACAGCGCTATACAGGAAACATCTGTTGGTCAGGACTGACAGTGAAGCGGTGAAGGCCAAGCCAAGCTACAAGCGCCCTAGCTGGCCCCGGAATACCTAGCCACAGTGGTCCATGCGATGGTCACCTCTAGACTGGACTTTTGTAACTCGCTCTACGCAGGCCTGCCCTTAGCCCTGACCCGGAAACTACAGCTGGTTCAAAATGCAGCGGCCAGGATCCTCACAGCAACATCGTGGAGGTCTCACATCCTGCCTATTCTCCACCAACTGCAATGGTTGCCAGTTGAATTCCGGATCAGACTAAAGGTTCTGGTAATTACCTTCAAGGCCATACGCGGTCAGGGCCCAGTGTACCTAAGGGATCGCCTCCCTGCCTATGCCCCCAAAAGAGCTCTGCACTCTACCGCCTGGTTTCGACCAGGGCCAGAGCATTCTCTGTTCTGGCCCCCACCTGGTGGAATGAGCTCCTGGAGGTGATCAAGGCCCTGACGGAGCTTAAACAGTTCCTCAGGGCCTGCAAAAAGGAGTTCTTCCACCAGGCATTTGGTTGACCCCAGACATAATCAACAGCGATTGAAGGGCCCCTGCGCCCCCCTGCCCCCCCTCAGAATTCCACCAATGCTCTGGATCTGTTTGCACTGTTGTATTGTTATATGGTTACAACTATTAGTATTATTATTGTAAGGTATTCACTTGTTTATAGACTGTTTTATGTATTGTTCTTTGTTCCTATGTAAACCACCCTGAGCCTCTGGGGAGGGCGGTATATAAATATAATAAATAAATAAATAAATAAAATATCTTAACAAGCAGAGCGGTTCAAAATCATCAAGAATCCACAGTAGATGCCAAAGGTGGACAGAGAAGAACCTGAACTCAATGAGAGTAGAACACATAAGAAAAATAGACAACAAAAGAGCAAATTGGCTGAGTTGCAATTGAAGAAGGAAGTGTTCTACTGGATAACGGAAAGAGATCTCTTCGTGTCTCAGGAGAACAGACAAATATGATGATATCGTGTCCAGATATTAATATCCAGAGGTGGAGGTAGTAGACGCACTGATGGCAGAGTGGCCAGAAGTGCTGCTGTATGCATTTCCTCCACTGCCAGTGTTACCAAAGGTCCTAAAGAGAATAATACAGCTAACAGCAGAAGTGATCCTCATTGGACCTTTCTGGTGAAGAAGGCCATGGTTTTCGACACTGATAAGGTTATTGATTCAACTACTAATGCAGTTACCATGATGTCCACACCTGCTCATTCAAAGGCCAGTGTGGCATCAGGATCCAAAATGGCTAAATTAACCACCTGGAGATTGAGTGACATCAATTGCAGGTGCAAGGATGCAGTACAGAGGTGGTGAATACTATCCTGGCATCATGAAAGTCAACAAATACAATATATAACTGCATCTGTTACATGGTGCAGGAGGAAGAAAGTCCATTATATGTCACTACACATTAGAGAAGTATTGGAATTCCTGCAAGATGGAGTCAAAAGGAAGTTAATGGCAGCCATGTTAAGAAGACAGGTGGCAGCTCTGACATCTGGGATTCTAAAAATTCAAGGAAAGACCTTGTCAGCCTTCGGACAAAGGGTGTTTACACCATGTAACTCAAGATTATAGAACAATGATCTTACCCAGAAATGGGACACAGCTTGGGGAGGTCCCAGAAGATGGCCTTGCCCCCTAGAGGGAGAATGATCTTTGAATACTTACTTGCTAAGGATCCGTCTCTTCTAGGGGGGGAAAGAGGACATTTTCATCCATCCCACATCATTGTGAAAAACAAAACAAAACTGCAGGGTGGAGTAAGAGGAGACTGGTCAGCACCACAACTGCCAAAGGCCTTGGGATACACATGGAGTGCGGGAGCTGGTCAAGCTAGCTTGTGGAGCACAAGAGGTGGCTGAGCCAACACTGCCCGAGGTCTCTAGATGCTTGTTGGAGTAAGGTTGTACACTTCGGCGTCCAAAATGGCTGTTCCAGGCTGAAGCAGCCAGTGCCCACGGCATGAGGGGCGGGAGGGGTGGCGCTGGCGCAGCAGTCTGCACACACACGCAGGCGTGGAGAGGGTGGAGGAAGTCTGGGTGGGGGTGGGAGAAAAGATGGAGGGACCAGGGAGGAGGTCAATCAAAAGAGAAGTAAGGGGGCAAGGGCAGGGGGAAATGGGGAGGAGGAGTTCGTGTGTGTTTTTGTGGGGATGGGTGTCTCAGAAGGGGAGGGGAGAACAAGGAGCCCCAGAGCAGGTATGTGTTCCAGGGTCAGGCTGTCACTGATTTATTTGTCATGAGTTACTGCTAAACTTTGCTTAAATATGTCTGAATATTGCTGGTATTCAACTCTTAAGTCTTGACCATTTTCTTCTTTTTTTACAGATGATCAGTAGAATTGAATATGTGCATACAAAGAATTTTATACACAGAGACATTAAACCAGATAACTTCCTAATGGGTATTGGGCGTCACTGTAATAAGGTTAGTCTAAAAAATTTTTGCATGAAGGAATTAAAAGGTAGTGCCTCTGAGAATGACATCTTATGGAAATGCTGTGCAGCTTGAGTTAATTGCTTGATATTGCTAAACATAATTATTTGCCAAGAATTGGGGATTTTTGTCATTCTGCTAAATGCAGAGATTTACAGTCTCAACTTTTGTCCATCTTAGTTATGGCACTTAAGGATCCAAATAATGATTGGATAACTAACTTCCGATTGAGAATCCAAGTTCACGCACTTCAATTGCCTATTCTAAGTCAGTGAATTGCAGTACCACTGCTTACCATACAGTGCCATTTCCTTTGCGAATTACATTTAAGCCAGTATGGTTAAATCTCAGTTACTAGTTTCCAAAATCTTAAAATTGGCTGTCACCAATCTATTATGCAACCACTGGCCCCTAATAGTATAACTTGCATAACTGTTGATGTAACGGCTTTCTGCACTTCCATAGGCTTATGGAAGTTCAGAGTGCAGTTGGTTGTAGATTAACACTCACAGACCTAAACTGTTAACATTTTCATGGACTTTTAAGTGTGGGCCGAATAAGCTGATTCATTAATTTCAGTGGAGATGCATGTTCCTTTTGAAATTTTGTTGGAAAATATTTTTGAATAGCTTGTGGGAGTAATATTTGCTAAACTCTACATGGAGCTCGGGCAGACAGGCAGCATTGGCAATGCAAGTAAGCATGCTATAAAATAGAGATTCACAAAGTTGAAGACAAATGTATGTTATTATACTTTTATTGGGAACAAGATTCCCACATGGAGTCTTCCTAGGCCATTTGAATGTTTATTCTTTAGATACTGCTAGCTATAAAATGTTTACCTTTGTTTGCCTGTATGAATGCCAACTTGGGGCCATTACTTTTAGAACAAAAAGAAAAACTATTGAATTCTGGTTAAAGCAGTTCAGCATATTAGTTTAGATGAACCTTTTGGAGAGGTGTTGGGGGTATAGGAAAAACTTGCAGCCATGAAATTAAAAGGTGAAACATTTTTCTACAGACTTATTTCTGTTAACTTTCATTTATCTCTAAATTTCATGCTCTAATATTCTGTTTCCATCATGCAAATAAATTCTTTTGACTTTCCAGCAAGAGCTGGAAGTGGAATTAGGAAAATTAAATCAATTTTATTTTCCAGTTTCTCTTCTTTTGTAAGTGGGGGCCGGGGGGGGGACTTTCTCCATACTCCTTAAAGTCACACTGAAATACAGTGCCTTGTTTTTCTTAAGTAGCCTGGAAGATGCTATTGTGCTTTATTTGGTGGAAGATGCAAACTGTGGATTCTGTGTTTCACTTCCAGGAAGCTATTTAGGATCAGTGCCAAATACTTAAGTAATGGGCACCTGCTTTCACCTTAACATATCAAATATTGCTGGACATAGGAGTATAAAACCCTTGGTTTAATCTAAGCAGAATTTAAACAAATTTTGCTTCAGGTCTATGTAAACAGCTGCCCCTCTTTAGAAAAGTCTGCTTTTAGATATAGTTTGCAGGTTTTTTCCTATAGCAGAAGTACAATTTTATTTTTTTTGTATTTCCCATACATTGTTTTGTCATTGCAGTTATAAAAAGTTTGGATGTATGGTAATCTTGTTCCGGTAACTTTTAAATTCTCAACTAATTTAACATGTAGTGATATCAAATTGGAATGCTGAATTTTTCAAATAAATTCTTAATATTTTGTTTTGCAGTGACACTACTCCTTAGTATAAGATGATACTTGAGCTTTGCTAGAATAAGCCCTGCATGCTTATGAAAGTGAACTTAAGGTGACTAAATGCCTTCTACCTCTTCCTTACTGAAGATTAACTTCCTATGTGTCTTTTGGGGGAAGGGCAGTTTTTGGAGCCAGGGGATACTTCCATACATGAAGTCCAAATTTATTTTTTATTGAAGCCAAAAGTTGCCATTGCTATCCCTGTTAAAGGCAGTGTCATTGTGAAGTGGCTCATGCTCAAAATTTACTTTGCCACATCTTCCAAATTTTTTTCTTCTAATCTTATCTCTTCTGGAAACTGTAGTGCTTGGTGGAAGAAGAATGGCATTTGGCTACCCTATTCTTTCTCTAACGCCTTGGTGTTGCCTGTCTGCGCCAGCCATTGTTGCAATGTAAGCAATACTGTTTGATGCACTGCCACCCTCTATTGTTTGTTCAGTGTTTAGAATCTCCAGTGGGGAAGAGGAAAAGAAGCATGACTGTTAGTACTTCTCAGGACCCATCTTTCTCAGGATTAAACCAGGTCTGAAACTGTCTCCTATTCCAACCTCAATCCCAAACTCATATGCTTTTTTGTTTTGTTTCAAGAAACATATAGACTTGCAAAAAGCACCTTATGTTGGCATTATTCAGACATACTTGGCAAACATGTAACATTACTAAGACCTTTTTCCTTGCGGCGTTTGTTTGAACTGTAAAGTTCTTTTTCGATCCATTGACATGTGAACTAAGTTAGCTTAACTGTCTAAATGTTTTATGTGGTGTTCTAGAGGAATAGCCTATGTTCTACTATTTAATAAAAAGGTAGAAGCAGGATATGCAGCGCAGGATTATATGTGCCTGCTAAGTATGCATGCTCTGCCTTTGGATGTAGGAGATCTTGGTGTGATCATTCACCCTGTTCCTTCACAGTACAATGTTTGGGGGGAAAATGCCTTTCAGGTAGGGATTCGGCAGTCGTGACCCACTCTACTTTCTCGTGTGTTAGTAGTTTGATGCTTTATCTGAATGTATAATAGGGACTAGATAAGAACATTGTTTGTGTATTTTTTCCATTGGTGCACTTAAAATAAACTATTGCGCATAGATCAGAGAATTGAGCTACAATGTAGTTATAAAGAACTTTCTGTTCTGAAGTTTCACTGTATACTAGCTGTACAAGATAAGTATTCTGCAACATTTTCATTTGTTGAAATGTGAACTTTATCTCTTTCTCTGGAAAGCTTCATAAAACTTCTTTTAGATTAACATGAGCATCTGATTCAAATCTAAGAAATATGTCCTAATACCTATATCCAGTTTGTGAGGTATCATTGTAAACACAGTACTGTGCTGCCTGAAATGCCACTTTTTTTACCTTTGCATTACTATCTCCTGAAAAAGGGAAAAGGAGGAGTTAATCCTCAAAGGCACACTGGTGCTTATAAGTACTAATGTATTTTTTGTGGCTGAACCAGGGTTTGTTGTGGGAGAGCAGGGCTTCCCAAACTCTGTATCGTGATAGCCCCTCAGCAGTATTGCAGCATGGGGATTTCTAAAATGGCAGCCACTGATATTACTGACTCCAGGTTTTCTCCCATTACATCTCAGTTTAAACTTACTTCCACGTGGGTTGGAGTTGTAAGCTTGCTCAAGCAGGGCTGATCCTGGATTGGATCCCACCCCCCTTTAAGACCCTTCATTTTGCTTTTCTCCATTTGGTGAGGGAGAACTAAATGGAGGTTTTAAATGGCTGCTGGACATTTAAAATTCACAGCTGATGGGAAGAGCCATAAAGCTGTGAGGCAATTTCAGTGTTCTGTTTTGCTTCTCCCCCTAAATGGAGGGAAGTGAAAGGGACCCCTGAAATGGCTCCCAGTCATTTAAAACGCACAGCTGATGGGCTTGGGTTTACTTGAATGCACATACCTACTTGGGAGCAATAATTAGTGGATTAACATCTGTAGAAACTTGTGCTGAAAAGGACACTTCTTTACATGCATACCAAAGGTGGTATGCCTTTAACTGTTTTGTATAATAGATCACCTTGGTTCAGATCAAGATCTTGTGCTTTCTGTTGCATTTATTAGTATGGGCATACAAAAAAATTGGTTTTTGTTTGTTTTTTTTGTTCAGATCTGTTGGAAAATCCTGGATCCCAATACCGACATGATAATTTAAATCAGTTTTTAAAAGAAAGCCAATGGGGCTGGCTTGACTTCTTCTGCAGTGCAGTTTAAATTGTGCTGCAGGAGAAGGGGCTCCAGAATCTGCATGCAGTGTAGGGATTTCTTCCCACCACGCACAGATCTGGCTAGGCCCGCTCATCTCGATCATCCCCAGCCAAGGCAGTGCAGAGCTGTTAACTCCCAATGTCCCTGCTGATTGATGTAGCTGAATATCCCTGAATAAAAGTTGAACATTTCAGCTTTTATTTGGGCTCAGCTATATCGATACCCAATCAGATTATCTGACCTGCAATCATCCCAAAGTATTTTTTGTGGAGGAGGGGGTTGGGTCAGATGAGTTGAATGCACACTGGTGAGAATAGAGTACAAGGTGTCAGTAGCAAAACTTTTAATTATAGAACTTTCCATTATGATAATTTTAGAAACATATGAGAGGAATCCTCATTCATTAGAAATGTTAACTAGTTTAGCATAACTAGTGAATGGTCTCTGTATTTTTCTTGATTAGGTTTGAATTTTCATAATTATACTGTGTTTCCTACATTTCATGGCCTCAACCATTTTTGATTTTATGTCCCGTTCTTAAAATAGCAGCTTGGTGTTTATCTATTCATTGCATCTTTAAAAAAGCAGTCCACAGTCTGTGAAAGTTTAGACAGGTATCTGATTGTGTTAATCTATGAATTGCCACAAAACTTGTTATTGAAATTATTCATTACTCTCCAAATACATTGTACTTCCAAAATATTGTGAAACCTAGAGGAATTAATAGGGAACTAAATATCATATTTCAATTTATGCCAGTAAAGTGAACATTTGGCATTCATTTTTTGAGATTAGGTTGAGATTACAAGGTGTAGTATTTTTGAATTCGACTGTTCTGTGTTTTTGTTTTTTTCTTTCAGTCCCCCAACTGTAATGGTTAGGTAACTTCAATTACTACCAGATATGCTTCAATTAGAGCCTCTTGTGGCGTAGAGTGGTAAGGCAGCAGACATGCAGTCTGAAAGCTCTGCCCATGAGGCTGGGAGTTCAATCCCAGCAGCCGGCTCAAGGTTTGACTTGGCCTTCCATCCTTCTGAGGTCGGTAAAATGAGTACCCAGCTTGCTTGCTGGGGGATAAACGGTAATGACTTGGGAAGGCACTGGCAAACCACCCCATATTGAGTCTGCCATGAAAACTCTAGAGGGCATCACCCCAAGGGTCAGACATGACCCGGTGCTTGCACAGGGGATACCTTTACCTTTACTTATGCTTCAATTACAACCAGATCACTTAATCTTCTGTAAATTCTGCCCTCATTCTTGGATCTGTTGAAGCTTCTTTGTGGGAGCCATAGACATCCAGTAAATTGATAAGTGGCTTGAAAATGGCAACAATTTCACATCTGTTTTTTTCAAAGTTTATGTAATTCCTATATCCTAATTAACTGTAATGTTCCCTACTGAGTTTTAGGAGGGGTAGATTTTTACTTTATTGATTTGGGAGTGTAGATTCCTAATAATGGGCAAGTGTAGTCAGAATAACTGGCACTTTTTTAGAGTTAGACATATGTTTAACTGACTCATTTGTCAGCCTATTCTGATGTTCTCTGTAGTAGCTAAGCTCAGTGAAAGTTGTCTCTGATCACATGAGCTGAACTAGGTGCATTCCATGGTAGCATAATGGAAATTTTCAAATTATTAGCAGTCTGTGTTAAGCTATACTTTGCTGGATCTTATCACAGCAATAATACAATAGCACCAATGTAGCATGCTGAAAAAGTTGACTGGATACAATTATTGCTAACATATGCAAATAGCAAAATTATATAAAAACTATATAAACTATATTAAAACTACATAAAAATTCTCCTATTTTGCTAACATGCATAAATAGGAAGCGGTTTAAAATTATAAATATGTTCAAGATTAAATAGCATTGTTTAAAACATCCTACTGGGGGAAATTTGATACAACCGTTCTTCAGATTAAATTCTGATTTTGCTTTGAATATGAATGAATGTAAAATTCAAATATATGGGTATAGTTTCCAACCTGATTGTCTGGAGATTTTGATCCGTTTCATTTTTTTCCCTTTAAGTTATTCCTTATTGACTTTGGTTTGGCCAAAAAATATCGAGACAACAGGACAAGGCAACACATACCATATAGAGAAGATAAAAATCTCACTGGTACAGCCAGATACGCCAGCATCAATGCACATCTTGGCATTGAACAAAGGTGAGTGTCCAAGTCCATTTCTTTACTGATATTGAAAAGTATAAACATTTGGGATTCCTCTTTATCATATACATAGTATATATCACTGTGGCTAAAATTATTCAGTCTGAATACACGTGTGAAAATACTTTATATTCTACAGTATACACCAGAGAGATCACTGCCTAATATAGATTCCTGTACCATCTTTATGCTACATACTTCTTACATGTCATTTTGACCTCAAATCTTAAATAATTATACTCATTCATAATGTGAATTTTCTAGTTTTTTCCCCCTCAGGCCATCACATTTTTAATTCAAAGTCACCTTAGTGCAATAGTCTATTGTTGACTTGTCCTTTGAAATTGTATGCTAACAGATTTTTTTTGGACAGGAAGAACATGTACTTTTCCTTCAGAGGTGGAGGACATTTTGTGTGGGTGTTCCCACCATTAGCTCAGGGAGGCAGGAACAAAGCTTCTGCAACTTGCTATTTTCTTATGAGGGACAATCCCCAAGCCAAGTCTCTTCCTACCTCTAAAGTTTTGCTCTATTCTAAATTTTCCCTACTATCTCTTTAGCCTTTTATTCTCCTTAATATCTCCCTCTCATTCTTACCTCAATGTCTTGCCTCCTGAGAGCACAGAGAATTGAGAGACAGCAAGCTGTTTAGAATGGCTCCCTGTGTTACAGTTTACGTCACTTGAACAGATCTTTTCATGAGGTGCTATTCAGCATCCCCCCCCCTTCCCTTTCAACTAATGGCAAAGCGCCTGGACGATTTCTTTTTGGAAGATGAGGTGTCCCCCATGTTTGGGGACTGCAAAGAGTCTACGGTCCTGGCCAGCTCATTTCTGCATAGGGTTGCACTGGCTGTGGCAGGTGGCTCCGAGGAGATGCTGGATCACAGCAGCACTCAAGAATCAGGTGGGAAATGTGCTGGAAGGCAGGAACCACCATTTTGCTTTTCCTCAGTCTCAGGCTTGTGCTTTCATCCAGCCCCAGCTGAGATTGCTATTCATACTGTGCACCAGCCCCAACTGGCTTACTTGGGGCACATAAGTGGATTTGGACCAAATTAGTTCCCATTGGAGTGGGCCAATTTTATTAAAACTAAACTATGAGGGAAGAGATGTCTGCCATGATCCGGATGTCTGCCATGATGTCTGCCGTGATCTAGAGGGCGTCACCCCAAGGGTCAGACATGACCCGGTGCTTGCACAGGGGATATCTTTATCTTTACCTATGCTTCAATTACAACCCAATCCATTCCATTGAATTTTCTCAGAATGAAGACCTTATTTTTAGTGGCAATCACTTCAGTGTGCCATGTTTCTAAAAGTTTGTACATTGCACAAGGATAAGGTTGTCCTGAAGACAGATCCATCTTTTTGTCCGACCTTCTATGCTAAACTGGAGATTAATCTACCCTCCTTTTGTCCTAATCTGATTCACCCAAAAGAAAGAGAATGGCACATACTCGATGTGCGGAGATGTCTTAAAGCATTCCTAATCAGGACAGAATCCCTGAGGAAACCAGTCATTTTTCATTGCGGTTTATCCTTCCAGACTGGGTCAATGTTTATCTAAAGTGACCAATCAATCAATCAATATTTATTCACGGTCATTCAGACCAAAACCCAAATACATGCAGTTAAAACCAAGACAATCCAAAAAGCAGGAAAACTGCCAATACTATAAAAATGTTAAAAGTCTGACATCATAGTCAGTATTTAAAACATACTTTAAGTTACCAGTTAAAAAAAAATGGCTTTGTACTTATAAGGTTGGATCATAAATAATTTTTTGATCCATATACCGAGTACGCAATTTCATGGCGGCGGTGCAAAATTTAGCTGTGCAGAGAGTTGTTTGCTTATCTGCGTCTTGAAGCAGTACCTTGATTTTCTCCTTTGTGGAAGATCTCAGGTAAGTGTTCAGAATTGGCTGGATAAAGGTGCGTCTGATAGTGTCATAAATGGGGCAGAACAGAAACACATGTTCATCTGACTCTATCCATCCGCTGGCACAGGGACAGAGTCTCTGAGCAAGGGGTTTCTTTTGGTAGCGCCCCTCCAGCACGGCAGTGGGTAGAGTTGAGCATCTTGCTTGGGCGAAGGCCCTTCTATGGGTGATAAGTTCTAGGTCTGACAGGTATGGAGCTGGAACAAGCGTGTATCGGATCCTATCTGGACACAGAAATTCTGGTGTTTTGGCTAGATCCCTTTGCCGGCTGATGTCCTTGACCCTTTGTTTAATTATGGATTTAGCTTGATCTTGCTGTATGAAGGCTAGCTGTTGTTCCATAAAGCCAAGCTGTGATAATTTGCATTTCACAGTTTTTAGCCAAATTGGCTGAAAGTTGTCTCTTAAGATCAAGGCAGACAATCGCTTTGGGTCATTCTAAAGTGACCATTGGTTGGTACCTTAGGAAATGCATTATAGATACATACAGCAGAAACACTTAACACTGTTTATTGCATACATCTTCCCCATGAAGATAAGATGCTGGTCTTCAAATGGACTGTAACTTCTTATTCTTGGATTGAAATAATTAGTTAAATATATATCCAACTCCCACACATTTAATTACTAGAAGTTGAGAGTGTCAGTCTAGGTTGTCTTTCTGTTGAATAAAAACATCCCTGATTGGATGTCTAGTCCAGCATTCTGTTTTCCACAGTGGGCAGTCCGCTGGCTCAGAAGGCCTACAAGTAAGAAAAGATGTAAAATTTATATCCCACAGCCACCAGAACATGCCTCTGAACATGAAAGTTCCAGCCAGACAGTCATTGTACTTTATAGCAATTGAATCTTTCAGGAATTTGTTCAATTCCCTTTTAAATCCATCTCCACTAAAGACTATCACCACACCTTCTGGCATTGAATGTCACATAAATCTAAAAAAGCTTTTTTCAGCTCTTTTGAGAAATGGGAGTTGCAAGTTAATTATATGAGGTGGATGCTGAAACATATTTATCTGCCTGTACCCCCTATTCAGAGGATTCTCAGCAACCCCATGGAAACAGCTCCCACATCCAGTCCCCCCCCCCACACACACACAGTTATGGACCCATCCTGGTAAAGACAGAAGCCCCTCCAAGAAAGCTATCTCCGGATAGTTTGAGGTAGGCTGAGAAAAAAGGAGTATCTCAGGATATCAGCTGGCAGAAATCCAATAATCAAACTAGCTGGGTGAAGAGGCAGGAGTAGGGCACATGCCTGAAGACATACAGGTTTGGTGTCAGTGAGGGAGAAGTTTGCCCCTTGAGGTCGGTGCCAGATTATAAAGCTTCTATTCTTTAGGTATCCGGGTAAACCTATTTTGTTGTTGTAATGATTATATGGTTCTGCAATTTTGACCCAAACTGCTTGTACTCTTACTGTGTACTGAAACCCAAATCTTCAGCTAATTATTTTAGCTTTTACATTTTAGGTCAGCACTTAACAAATCCCAGATCACTGTGGCACTTATTTTTGACAGTGATTTTATTTAAGGTTTGTCTGCAGTTCTCAGTGGAAGTATGAAAAGTTGACTCCACTCAGTTTTTTTCTGATGAAAAAATAGAAATAGTCCCTTTTAACCAGTCCCTTTCGATCATGGGGGCTCCATGGACAAAAGCCATGTGGAATGAGGGCTTTAATGTCAGAAATTTGTCAAAACTGAGTGAAAACCCTGGATGGATCCAATCCAACATTCATCATATAGCATTTAAATGTTTTGTGGTATGACATAAATGTGTTTAAATGTCTTATAATTGCTTGTTTATA
Source organism: Paroedura picta (assembly GCF_049243985.1). NCBI lineage: Eukaryota > Metazoa > Chordata > Lepidosauria > Squamata > Gekkonidae > Paroedura > Paroedura picta. The sequence goes on along the minus strand of NC_135371.1, from coordinate 105,588,190 downwards.
TATGTTTAACCTTTATTGTTTTCAGTAATGATAGATGAATTCATTTCTTAACTAGCTGTTGTCTTTACTGGCTCCAATATTCAATTACATTGACTTTTTAAAAATTATTGTAACATTTAAAAAAATTAATGTAAAAATTAATGTAACATTTTTTTAAAACATGTAATGTAATGTTACAATGATGACAGCCATGCTTATGCTTCTATTTCAAGTCCTCAAACAAATGTGGATATAATGTTTTAACTATTAAATTACCATTTCCTTCACAGTCGTCGTGATGATATGGAGTCACTAGGATACGTATTGATGTACTTTAACAGAACCAGTTTGCCATGGCAAGGATTAAAGGTATGCCACAACCTTTTCTTTAGAGTTTTGGAAGACATTTTTAAAGAGTTGTGAAATATTTAGCAAAAAAGTTGATGAGAAGCCAGTCTTGTGGCTTGAGTGTCACCACAATCCTTAGTCACAAGGGAGGCACTTTATTTAAATACAAATAAATAGATAGTGAGCTGATATCCTGTGGCCATTCCACAGAGCATTCCACACTCCTCACTATGGCTCAGTCGGCATAGAGAGAACAATCCTGGCAGCATCAGTCGTGGCTATAATTCATTTTAACTGGCAGTTGGTTTTATAATTACCGTTTTTATTGGTTGTATATGTTATATGGGAGGTGATGGTACCAATTTACTGTGCTCTGGTTTGAACACCACATATGAAGAGGGATGTAGACAAAATGGAGTGTGTCCAGAGGAGGGCAACAAAGATGGTGAGGGGTTTGGAGACCAAGACGTAGGAGGAAAGGTTAGGGGAGCTTGGTCTGTTTAGCCTGGAGAGGAGACGACTGAGAGGGGATCTGATAACCATCTTCAGAAAGCTCGCAACAAAATCACAAAAACATCCTGTTGCATGCTTATGAGGGCGTATGAGATGGCAGTGAATGTGACAAAACATGAGTTTTTTGCCATGGAAATTGCGTCCACGAGCTCTTGCCCGGTGCAATTGTTTTGGGTAGTTCAATCTCTTACCACCCTCAGGGAGGGGCACCAAAATTCAAGGAAATTGGATCTTAGCTGTGAGGCATTAGTGATTTTTTTTTCGCGGATAAAGTCTTGTCGCTCCATCGGGACCTTCCATAGTTGATACAGATAAGGAACTGAAGGCCCATTGTTCGCCTTTGAAGGTGACATTTGATGGCTTCAGTTAGCTCTCGTTAACCAAAGTGGACATGTTGCTGGGCTTAGTAAGGGTAGCCACTTACCCTCTTGATCCATGTCAATCTTGGCAGCTCAGAGAGGGCAGCTAGAACCAATGGGAAGAAATTAATTCCATCTTAACATCCAGAAGAAGTTCCTGACAGTTAGAGCGGTTTCTCAGTGGAGCAGGCTTCCTCAGGAGGTGGTGGGTTCTCCATCTTTGGAAATGTTTAAACAGAGGCTGGATAGCCTTCTGACAGTGAGGATGATTCTGTGAAGATTCAAGGCAGTGGAAGGTTACAGTGGATGAGCGATAGGGTTGTGAGTGTCCTGCATTGTGCGGGGAGTTGGATTAGATAACCCATGAGGTCTCTTCCAACTCTATGATTCACCAGTCAAGGAGCAGTGTGCCAGTGACAGCCTCATGATGAGCCACCAAAGCAACAGCCACCTGCTTTTGGGGCCATGGTGCGCTAACATCATGCTGCCGCTGTCCACATGCAGATCACCAGTTGATGGAAGAGAAAGCAACTGACCTTTTTATGCCAAAGAGGCCAGTGTCATGAGTTATCTGAATCTTTCACTGTAAGCTCATTCAGTACAGACAATGTGATTGGATGGTGGAGTGAGGCACAGGCAGGGATCAATCTCCCCCCCCCCCCCCCCATTTAAATAATTTGAGTTTGTATGTTAGTAAAAGAAGTCAGGTATACCATACAAGCTACTGAGTTTGTTAATACTTCATATCCTATATTTAGCATATCTAACATGATTGATTTGCAGCACAACTGCCTGGACAGCTATAGACATACTATATTTACATACTAGCAAGAAAGCCCATTGCAAGCCAGAATGCAATGGGCACTAGGACCCAGGGGACACCGGGAGGTGCAGATCTCTCTGTGTGTCTCTCTCTCCCTCTCGCTACCTGTCTCAGTGCGCCTGGCAGCAGGACGCATAGCAGGTAATTAGGGCTGGTTTGTAGGAGGGAAGAAGGGCTGGTGTGCAGTTTGGGGCAGCTCTCTGTCTGTCTCTCTCTCCCTCCATCACAGCAGGGACGTCTCTCTCTCTGTGTGTCTCTGTCAGCAGCTTGTGGCAGCTTTTTCTGCTTCTCTCTCTGCCTCCCTCGCAGCAGGAGTGATAGGAGGGAATGAGGGCTCGTGTTCAGTCTGCCAGGGGTCTGTGTGTCTTTCTCTGACTCTGCCGTGGCTGAGAGGAACGTGGCTAGCGTCCAGGGAGGGCGGGAGGGAGAGTGGGAGCTGGCTAGCGTCCAGGGAGAGAGGGCGGGAGCTATTCCAACTCGGACACGTTCCACCCCCCAGGCTGTTTCACAAATATATAGAGGATCCATGGATAAGGATGTAGAATAGAAATTTTTCCATGGGAAAATACAGCATCTGCTTCACTCAACAAAGGAGCCCTCATCTTTTGCCAGGCAAGGAGAATAGATACCAAGGCAGCAACACAGGAACCCACACAGTACACTATCTTGTCACACTCTGCTACCTTGCTGTGCAAAAGCACTGCTGTGGCAATTGTGAGGCATGGCTTTGATTGCTAGGAAGTTGATGCTGGCTAGATATCCCCTTTTGCTTAGATAGAGTGTCAGCAAGACAGTTGGCAGAGGCCAGACTGGAACTTGCACCTCCTGCACTTGAGAGTATTCATGCCTGCCTGCTACTCTTCCTTCCCTTCTATGACTTGCATGGTTTATCAGATGCCAGCAGTGATGTGGGGTAATGTCCAGCCTGGAAACCCTTTACCTCCCTTCCAAGAACATACCTGTGTTCCCTCCCTGAAAGCACTCCCTTTGCTCCTTCCCAAGGTGAAGTGCTTGATTGAAATGTGGAATGAGCAGTTTGTTGGGAACTTAGCCTGGTCTTCAAAACTTAAATCACACAGAGCTTTTGAGCACTATACACACTTACTCAATAGCATCAGATGAACTGGTCAGATTAATGTAGTTCCTGATAACCAGTAGCTGCAGGCAACTCTGGAGCCACCTCCTGTGAGAAATGTGAAGCAGACGCACTGTGTCTTGAGGGGGATAGGAAAAGATGCCTGAGGTTGAGCTTGGCAGAACCTTGGGGTGCACTTCCATCTCTTTCTCTTGCGCCTCCAGCCTGCTGGACTGTGGAGGAACCAGAACAGGGGATAGCCTTTCCTCTGCAAGCCTCTTGCCATGTTCCATGGCAAATCTTCCCCAAAAGGGAAACTCTGAGACTTAGGGAAAACTTTAGTAGCTTATTGATGAAGCTACAAATGGCTACATAGAACCGGGGGGAGGGAGTTTGAAAGTCTCAACCAACACCTGGAAGAAGAGCTCCGTTTTGCAGGCCCTGCGGAACCTCAAGAGCTCTGACAAGGCCCGCATAAAAGTAAGGGTCTGGCTGATCTAGACTCCATTGCTCAGAGAGCTTTGGAGTTTTGTTATTGTTTGGGCTGGTGGGGGAGACAAGGGTTTCTTCCTTCTGCTTTGGTTCTTTTGAGCTTGATTAAAACTTGGTTAAGATTTACTGTTGATCCTTTTGGGGGCCTCATGGGTGTGAGGGGTTTCACTGTTTTTTTATTTGAATTCTCTGTCTCCTTCACTATCCTTTACCATGGTGCTTGTGTTTCCCATTCTTTTTCTCTCTTTTTTTTTGGTTTGGTGTGCGTGGGGTGTGTGAGTTAGGTCCTTCTTGCTTTGTCTTCTATCTTAAATCCTTTTTCCAACCAGTCACCCCCCCCCCCATATTTCTTCCCAATAATTCTAGAAGGTTGGGGGGGAGGGGTTTGATTTTCACTGTTCAAGTGTGTGATTCTAATTTCAAAGATTGAGTACAACACTTAAATGATGCATAATAGGATTCTAGTAGTAAGAGTTTGTTTTAGGAATTGTTTAACTTTTAAATACTTCTAATTAGATTTCAGCATAGGGCTCTAGTTCCTTTCTAACTAGGACAGTGCTAGGAGGATATTAAACAAGACAAGGTCATATATGTCTTCAAAACAGTGAGCTAATAGCCTATATTTTTAAAAGCAGTGTCCGGCAGTCTGAGCTTCAGAGAAGGCAGGTGCTTTTAGACAAATTTCCCTTCAGGTTGTCCTTTAGTTTTTCAGCTTTCAAGAAAGTTCTGCATTTCCATAAAGAACATGAGGTTTGTTCCAATATAATCTAGTCATAAGAGGTTTAATAAAGAGCCTTAAACTTTTTAAAAGGTTGGTTATTCCATCTCAAGGATACTTTCTTAAAGAAGAGTTGTTTCTTAATGACACTTTTCTCTACACAAAGGAGTCTCAGAGCGCCTTACAGTCACCTTCCCTTTCCTCTCCCCACAACAGGACACCCTGTGAGGCTGAGAGAGCCCTGATAGAATTGTTTGGTCAGAACAGCTTTACCAGTGCTGTGGCGAACCAAAGGTTACCCAGCTGGCTGCATGTGGAGTTGCATGGAATCAAACCCAGCTTGCCAGATTAGAAGTCCGCGCTTCTAATCACTACACCAAGCTGGCCCTTACCATAGTCAGGTCTCAGTATAGGAAGTTATTAGGCTACACAATGCTTTCTTAATTGAGGAAGCTGCTGAGGCACCCCCTGCAGAGGTCCTTATAGGAGCTGGCAACTGCTGCTCAGGCAGGCCCTCCTCCAGCTATTGTTGCTGAGGCTCAAGAGGAGGAGGAAGAGCTGCCCAAACTGTCTTTTGAGCTGAGCTTTCTGACTGAGAGTGTTCCAGTTCTGGACTTCATCCCAGTGTCACCCAGAGGTGTTATGTCACCTCTGGCTTATGCTATGGTGGCTTGACCAATGTTCCATTAACTCTTCAGACAGCCAACTAGCTCTCAAGTCCTCATTCCCTGATTCTCAGGCCCTTGGGTCATCTGCTCCTATTGCACTTTGGTTGTTCTTTCCTGCCTCTAGTGTCCAGCTGTAAGCTGTGCATATTCTTTGAAGATAAGGGGATGCATCATGAAAGATTACAGATTGTGGGAACAAAGGGCATGGGGGGGGGGTTGAGCTTGGCAAAATGTTCTTGGATATTAGACCTATATAAGAACTGCCCTATTGTATTTTACATCCCTATCCACTTCAGCCCACTGAATCAATTGCATTGGAGGCCTGGAGGTTTTTTTTAGTCCTACTGCCATCTTGTTCTCTTGTTTTTATTGTTCGTCTGTATTTTTATTGGGGTATTATTTGGCGATTTTATTGCTATAAGATTTTTATGTAATTATGTTTTTATTTATGTTGTGAACTGCCGCAAACCAGTTCGCTGAGAGCGGTGGTCTAGAAATCAAATTATAAATAAATAAATAAATAAAATTTGCAAGTTGCAAACCTGTAATGCGGTGCCATTTGTGAATGTATGCAATATAATGGACTTTCAGAAGAATGCCCTGTATTCTTAATTGCTTTTACAAGCAAAAATGTGAGAAGTCACGTGATTAAGGCATTAGTTGCCATAAATAGCTCTCATATTCAGAGGTCAATACTGGATTGAATTCTGATCCATGTTCAGTAAGTTTTGGAACCTGAAAATTTTAGAGATGTCTACCCTTCTGATATTTATAACCATCCTTATGTTGCTTACATTATGATTCACATTTCTCATAGGCCGCAACAAAGAAGCAGAAGTATGAAAAGATTAGTGAAAAGAAGATGTCCACTCCTGTTGAAGTTTTGTGTAAGGTAAGTTCATAAAACCTTGTTTTTAGAATGTATGCTTCAGCTTTTCACCTTCCCAGTCCACTCCTCTGTACCAATTAAATCAAATAGCCTTCTTTCACTCAGGATTGTCCATTCAACAACACTCAGATCTTTTCCTCCGGATCAGCCTGTGATTGGAGTGTCAGGCTCCTTTACTAGCCATATTCAGGAAGGCTTATAAGACACTTTTATTCCAAAGGGCATTTTGTGCACTGTTTTAGCTGTGCTTTTACCTGTGCCTCAATTTTAGCTTGTTATTGGTCACTTACGATTGTGTTCTGGCATAATTTGCTGTTAGCCACCTTGAATCTGAAGGAGATGAGATGGGGATACATATTTCTTACATTACTGAAGAAATGATTACAAGAAGCTATTGAATTTTTTTTCGTTGTAATTTTTTTCTGTTCCATTTATTTAAAAAACAGTAATATTGCTGTTTTCTAAAACTGACTCCCTGAAGTCCTGCAAATTATCGTTTGACAAATTTTGTTTACAGGGATTTCCTGCAGAATTTGCAATGTATCTGAACTACTGTCGTGGACTGCGCTTTGAAGAAGCTCCTGATTACATGTATCTGAGGCAATTGTTTCGTATTCTTTTCAGGTTAGTTTTTCAGAAGGCCAGACCAAGATCTTAAAACTTGATTGGTCAGATTTTAATTATCAGTAATAGTTTAGAGCAGGTTTTCTCACCCAAGGTTTGGTGAAACGCTGGGGTTTCTTGACAGGTGTGGAAGGGTTTCCCTTATGAGGGGATGTTTATTAATGTTTTATAAGTTTTTAAAGTTTGTTAAACATTTATCAGATCAGATGATATGACCATATATGGTCATGTTGACCCACCTACTCCTCTCCCAAAATGGCGAATGATAGGCCTGGAAGGCGTGGGAAAGAGAGGAACCCCAGTTGGGCATATACACAGCTATGCTTTCCAACCATATTCTGCACAATCGCACCTCTTCTGGGATTTCTCAAAGCCTGAAGAATGTATTGTGGGTTTCTCAACAGTAAAAAGGTTGAGAAAGGAAAAATGGTAGGAAAATGTTTTGTTTAAGATGAAACCTGAATATCAGGAAAGCTTCTCTTATGCTGGTTTGGGCAACTGAAGAATTCACACTTGCATTCTGTTAATCTGTGTGTAGATCGCTGTTCCTCCAGGCTCTGATAGGATTTAAGCACATAATACAACATTCAGGATTTCCAGACATTAATTTCTATTAGATATTTACAAAAGGAAAATGGTCAATGCTCACAAAATGTGTTAAGAGAAAAACAAATCTATTGTCTCATAGTTCACTTCAAAAGGCTTGGTTTCCAAGATGGGAAAGCCAATCAACATTTGGAAATAGATGGCTACAGTAAAATTAAGTTCATACTGTAGAAGGTGGTTTTTATATGCCACTGTTCTCTACGAGCAGGAGTCTTGAAATGGCTTATAATCCCATTCCCTTTCCTCTCCCCATAACAGACACCCTGTGAGGCTGAGAGAACCCTGATATTACTGCTCAGTCAGAACAGCTCTATCAGGGTGGTGATGAGCCCAAGGTCACCCAGCTTGGCTGCATGTTTTTATTTATTTTTATTTATTTAGATTTTCATACTGCCCTCCCAAACGGCTCTGGGTGGTTTACATAAAATATCATAGGGTAATTAAATAGAATATCATAACATATATAACAGTCATAACATATCAACCATAACAATATTGCAACAGGACCACTTTAACAGAACCACTTAGGTAGGTCAGATTATTTCAGTCATGGAAAGGTGTGTCTGAGGGGGTACCAGTGGATGTTGTTGGGTTATTTGGCCTCAAGCAAATGCCTAGTGGAGGAGCTTCCTTTTGCCGGCCCTGTGAAATTGTAGGAGTTTGGGCAGGGCCCTGATCTCTTCAGGAAGCTCTTTCCACTGGGGGGGGGGGGGGGCAGCACAGAGAAGGCTCTGGCCCTTGTTGAGATCCGATGTGCTTTTTTGAAGTCAGGGATCACCAGCCAGTTGGAGGTTGGCAGAGCATAGGGCTCTTTTGGGGGTATAGGCAGAGAGACAGTCACTTAAGGACACTGGGTCCAGACTGTGTATGGCCTTGAATGCAAGTAGCATTAAGCCTAATCCGGAATCCAATTGGGAGCCAACTGAGTTGTTGGAGTACAGGCTGGATGTGGGATCTCCATGGTGTATTAGTGAGAATCCCATTCTGCACCAGTTGTAGCTTCTGAATCAAAGATAAGGGTAGGCCTGCTTAGAGCGATTTGCAGAAGTCGATTCTAGAGGTAACCGTCGCATGGATCACTGTGACTAGGTGTTCTGGGGCCACATAGGGCACTAGTAGCTTGGCGTGGTGGAGGTGGTGAAATGCAAGCCACGCTACCTTTGTGACCTGGGCTGCCATTGTAAGGGAAGCACCCAGGATCACATGCAGGTTCCTGGCGGATTGAATCACTAGGCGCTGCACACCTTCCAGGGCAGGCAGACACTCTTCTTTACATCGTCTCTTCCTACTCAGCCATAGGACATCCGTCTTTGCAAGGTTGAGCTTTAGACAACTCCATTTAAGCCATTTCGTCACTGCTTCCACTGTTTATGGAAGAGACTCAGGGCAGTCTTCCATCAGAAGGAGGTGCTGGGTGTCATCTGCATATTTTTTTTTAATAATTTTATTATTTATTATTATATAAAGCATTTACAGAAAGTAAAAGAGAAAAAGCGACCAGCTGATATGGTTTGCCGTCCTCGTTTAACATACATATTCAGTTCCCATCACATATTAATCCTAATCTAGAAGTTTTTACCATCTTTCTTAATGAAATAATTGTTAATACATATGAGAGTATAATCTGTTATAAGAGTATATTCTATTATTATCTTAGGTGATATAAAGTCAGTCCCCTTCATATATTGGCCCTGACCTAAGAGTTACTGCTGCTGTCTTGTTAATACATATGAAATATAGTTTACCATCCTCTTTTAGCATACATATTAGCATACATATTCAGTTCCCATCACATATTGATCCTGATCTAGAAGTTATTACCATCTTTCTTAGCAGAGTAATTGTTGATATATATGAGAGTATAATCTATTATAAGAATATATTCTATTATTGTCTTAGGTAATATAAAGTCAGTTCCCTTCATATATTGGCCTTGACCTAAGAGTTACTGCTGCTGTCTTTCCCATAGGAAACCAAGAGAGTGCTCCACTGTTCATCACATTCTTCAGGTGGTCGCAGAAAATGAAATTGTATTCTTTTCCATAATGTCGCCTGATGGTTCCTGCATAGAGTATTTCTGGTTGCCTTTCTGTCAGGACCAAAGAAGTCTCTTGCTTGATTCTTGCTTGCAGTCGCCTTTAAGTAGGCTCTGTATACTTTGTCAGTACGGATCTCTTCCTCTAGTCGCACAGAGATATCTCCTGATAGCTTCCTGCGTGCTGTCGCCTTTGAATAGACTCTGTTTATTTTGTTGATCCAAATCACTTCCTGCTCTAAATAGACTTCCAGGTTTTTGGTCCTTTCCTTCCTTAAATCTGTTTTCCCAAGTTCTTGCAAGGTGCTTTTGATTTTAACGTCCCTAGCTCTCTCCCCCTCCTGTTGATTAACTTCCGGACATTGAATTCTCGTTTGATGTATTGTTGGCTGAGTTGTGTTTTCATCAGCTGTTTTTTTCAAACCGTCGGTTCTGTCTAAAAGCTCTTTCTTAGTCTTTTGGATTTCCTTTTCCACCTTGTTGACTGCTTTCAGTATCTTTGAGTTCCCTTCGCATAACAAATGGAAAAGCTGTGCCTTAGTTAATTTTTCCATAGTTCTAGGCAGTCACAGATTATAAACAGAAAGTCTCGTGAAATCTCGCGGGAGCTCGAGCGATCCAAAATTATCAGTTTGTCGATCTCCGTATCAAGTCAGCGTCCCCAACTGAACTCTCTCCAACAAATCTTTAAAGTCTCTCTTTTCTTTAAGATCTCTCTTTGTTTGATTAATGAGAGTATTTAGCTGGGAGCCTCCCACTCAACGAAAGGATTCACTTGTAAATTGGTTGAGGAGGGGGGGAAGAGCTTGTGGGGGAAAAAAAAGGAAAAACCAGAAAACTCAGTCTTTACTGTTGCAGACTCCGGCTCCTGTCAGTCTGGTAATAGATGATCTGGGAAGAATGTAGGGTCAGCTGGTCGTTTCAAGCTTAGAAAGTTATTTACGACAAGGGCGCCATTATGACCTTGAGCACATGCCGCGGCGATCCGGAGAACTCAGTCTCCACGGATCTGTAGGACGCTCAGGATGCCATTCCTGGGGCGACCGGTGAGCAAGATTTGCGTATCTGCTCAGGTCTGCCAGGTGCATTTGCTCCTGACCCTCAGCATGGCTTAAGAGTCTGGCACAAGCCCGGCTAGTACGGCGCCATCTTCAGTCGTCTCCAGCCTGTCGGTGTCATCTGCATATTGATAGCAACCCAGCCCAAACATCCGCACTAAGCTAAGCAAGAGGGCACATGATGATATTAAATAGGATAGGAGAGAGGATGACTCCTTGTGGGACCACATGTGAGCTGATGATGATTAGATCCTCTCTCTCCTATTGCTACCCTCTGTCTTCAAACCCGGAGGAAGGAGATCATACATTTGAGGGCTGTCCCCCATATCCAGGTGTCAGCGAGGCAGTGAGCTAAGAGCTCATGATTGACTGTGTCAAATGCTGCTGACAGGTAACAGCAGCACTGACCCGCCTCTATCCAGCAGGCAGCAGAGGTAATCCATCAGGGTGACTAGCACTGTCTCTACCCCATGGCCAGGCCGGAAGCTCAACTGAAATGGGTCAAGGGCTGAAGTTTCCTCAAGGAACGCTGCTGTTTGGTTCACAGCATGCTGCTATTTGGTCCAACTTCCCCAGAAATGCTACATGTGAGATGGGGTTGTAGTTGTTGGGCTTCTGTGGATCCTATAATGGGTTTTTGAGCAACAGGCGCACCACTGCCTCTTTTAGTTCTTCTGGGAATTCTCCCATTGAAAGGGAGAGACTGATTATTTCCTGTAGGGGTTCCCTATTCTTAAATCTGTGGTTTTTCAGAGCTACAGTGGACATGGATCAAATGGGCAAGTGGTTGGCCTTGTTGCCGCTAGAATCCTGACGACTTTGGTTGGTGAGAGTCATCTGAAGTAATCTGAAGTCATCAGTGTTCTTTCCAAAGACAGCCAAGGGGCCTCTAGTTTGCATTCTGTGTCCAAAGGTGGAGGGAGGTCATGGCAGAGAGTCGAGGTTTTGTCTGAAAAGTGACTTGCAAATGCCTCACAACCTCCAATTGGCTAGTATTTTGGTGTCCTTCATTGAGTTTGGTGAGGGATCTGTAAACCGCTCTTGCAGAGTAGTAGAAAAAAAGCGCTAAGGGGTGGGTGGGAGGAGAAATGGGCGGAGCCCCCAACTGTCCCCCCCCCCCCCCAACGTTGCCCACATTTCCCCATGGCAGCCATTTCCTCCCTGGCTGTTGCAATAGAAGGTGGCCCAGCTGGCCCCAGCCTCTGGCTAGAGCTGCCCTCGGCCCAGGCAATGGTGCACCTTTCTGCTGGCCCCAGGGCTGCAGCAAGCCTGCCACTGGGCCCGGCAGAAGCCCGCAGGAACCTCCGCGGCCTCTTGGAGGCTCCTGCCGGGCCCTGGGGCAGCCTTGCCACATCCTGCACGCAGCAAGGCTGCCCCTGGGCCTACCAGAAGGCCGTGGGAAGCTCCACAGCCGCCTGGAGAATTCTGGTGGGCCCTAGGACAGACTAGACTCGCCGGGCCTGTCCCTGGGCCCTCCAGAAGCCCGCAGGAGCCTGCGATGCTGCCTGATGGCCCGGCCTTCTGCGCGGGCCACAGACAGCCTCGCAGGCCCTGCCCCTGCCCCTGCCCCTGCAGAAGCCTCCTCATGACTGTGGTGAGGACACACACCACACCGTGCCATAAGGTAAGCTCCTGGGGGGGGGCCTCCTCTGTCCTTTCCCCTTGCCCCTTTCAAGGCCCATTTTTATAAATGGGCTTTGAAACTAGTCATTAATAATTGTTCTGGGTGTGAGTGCCCAGACACGATTCAAGTCAAATAAAAGTTGTGTTTCACTGACTTCACCACCATCTCATAGGCTCTTAACTGCATTCTATAAGATGTTCTCAATTCTTTGTTGAGAGTCTTTCTCCAAATTTGCTCTAAGTCATCTTAGTTCCCGCTTTTTTCTGTGGAACTCCTTGGTATACAAGGAGCCCCACTTTAGATGGGGGCGGAGAGGGTTTGTCTCCTCAATGGCATTCAACATTCTGTCAACCCAGTCACTGACCAGTCCATTTAGAGATGTGCCCGGAGGCATTGGGTCCCGTAGAGCATTCAGGAATCTAATTGAATCCATGAATTTCCACAGGCGAGTTGAAATTTGCTCAGTGCCCCACTGAGGAGGAGGTGGCAACCTTAGCCAAGTCTTCAGGGTATAGTGGTCCAACCATGGCATGGTAGTAGCTTGATCAGATCTAGGCTCAACCCTGTGCTGAAATGAGGTCCAGGGTGTGACCTGCCTGGTGGGTAGGACCAACAACAACTTGCGAGTGCTCTAATGTTGCCATGACTGACAATAGAACCAGCCCATTGCCAGAGGGCGGCACTTCACATGTACATTAAAGTCTTTCAGAATTAATAGTCCGTAATATCCAGGTGGTGGCCGCCTCTAGCAGGGCGGGCAGGGCATCTGGAGGTGCATTGGGCACACAGTATACCAGTCAGATGGCTACGCACTCGGTTCTGCCCTACCCAAGGCAAACATATTCAATTCCCGGAATTGTCGGTGCATGGAGAGCCCTGTGGGGGAATGGGGAATCAAAACTGGCTCACCAGATTAGAAGCCACTGGTTTTAATCACTATACCACGCTGGCTCCTTCATTGTTTTCAGAAACAAAATTATTCTCAATTCTGAAGTATGGCAAGCTGTCATAGGAGTACTAGAAGAAGAATAGGCATTCAGTATATGAACTTCTGTGGTATCCTGACAGTATATTAATCTGGGTTGAATCGGAAGTATTTACCATTCATACCAAGTTCATCCTGGTTTGTCTTTATAAACTATATTAACAGTTGAGACAGGTTGGGTTAACTGTAGAGGAAGCTCTCCTAGACAAATGTTGGTTCAGGGGTGGATTAAGGCAGTAGAAAATGGCTGGCATTCCAAAGTCCTCATTTGGTGGTAACTTTTGCAGCCTCCTAAAAAACCTATATTATGCAGGGATGCAGCTGGTGTGGAGAGATAGGAAAGCATTGGTGCTCCCACCCATTCTTATGTGGAAGGTTGTTTTCATGGCATACAGTACCATGGCCAGTGCTTTTGCAATTGTTAATAGCTGCCAAATAGTTTTCAGACTTGTACCAAACAGCTTTTAATTAATAATCCATGGCACTACATTTTTTTCTATTTATTTTATATATTATTATAATATTTTTATACCACCCTCCCATATGGTTCAGGGCAGTTTACATATCACATTGTGAGGTATTACATGAAATGACCTAAGCATAGAACGTAGTTAAAATAACATCAACAATAATAATTTTCAAAGCATTTTAAGTTAACTATTTAAGTTAAAAAAAGAAGCATGTAGCGTATCACAACCAGTCAAGTACAGTGAAGCAGTGAATATTTCACTTTGTTTTCCCTTTCCCAGGACTTTGAATCACCAATACGACTACACGTTTGACTGGACAATGTTAAAGCAGAAAGCAGCACAGCAGGCAGCCTCTTCCAGTGGGCAGGGGCAGCAAGCCCAAACCCCCACAGGCAAGCAAACTGACAAATCCAAGAGTAACATGAAAGGTTAGTAGCCAAGAACCAAGTGACGTTACAGTCCAAAAATATTAAACACTAATTTGGATAATGTCGTGAACTTAAGTGTTAGATCGAGGAGGTCATTAAAAACATACATTTGGCTGTTCAGTATAAAAAAGAAAATGGACGTCCTTGGAAAATTTGTCTACTAACTTTAAACCAAGTGTCCTTGTTTTTCATATCATTTCTTTTGGGGATGTTGGGTCATTTTAACCACTGCATCTTTTGCTCCCGCATTAACCCTTCTTCAAAATAAACTGGCTTGGTGTTGGGAACATGACAAACAGTATGATCCAAAATCCTAGACCTAACACTTTCAGGGGAAAGTCTGTTGACTTGTCTAGGGCCAGGTTATGGAGGCTTTGGTATGGGTTTCTTTGCTTTTGCTATCCAAAGTGAAGATGGAAAGTTAGGCATGTTCTTATTTGGAATTCTGCCTAAAGCACTTGTGTGGTGGAATTTTTATTCCTTAGCACAGACAGTGTCCGTTTTCCATCTTCAATTACCAATCTGTGAATGAGTTCTCCACGGTGAATTTATGGGATTTATGTTTATATGGAATATGGAATATTTAATTTCAGTGATGGATTATGAAATCTGGATTTAATAGAATTTGTTAATGCCTCTTAAAGTTGAATCCATGACCTGATGCGTTGTGTTTATGGATGTTTTTCTGTACAAGGAACCAGATGACTTTATGTATTGTGTTTTTCACCTTTGGGGACCATTGCTGTTAGTTTGGTTATTTATCCGTTGGGAAGTATATCCATGTTTGTTCATTTCATGGTGCTTAGAGAAATCAGGGAGTTGTACAGTCTGAGCTGGTAGGAGCTTTGCTACCAGTGAATTGAGATTAGAGATGGGAGAATATAAATACTGCAGCTGTGGTGACTGGAATAAACGGAGGCTGAGGCCTGGCTATGGGTGGTGGCTCAGCAAGACCCACGAGCCATGCTTTGGCATTTGCAGTAGGAATGTGAATGTGGAGTGCCTGTTCTAGATAATCAGAAAAAATTCTATTGACAATATAGAATGTAAGAAAAGGGGTATTTTTTGTAAATGCATTCCAGGAGTTCACAGAGGAATGTAATGTTATGGACTTCCAGAGACTTCTCTGTTTAGGGAATAAATCTGAACAAGGAGACAAAGTCTGGAGATGAATGTAAAAAGGAAGGAACACATAGTAGGAGCGTGTGAAACTGTTGGAGCAGCATTTTCAAGAAGTCTTGACGTCTTTCTGAACATAGTCTTCGTTCCTTCAGTAAAAGGGAAAACCTGTAATGGCAGTAGGCTATAAAGGACATCCATTTTGGAAATATTATAATGGAGTTTCTTGACCTGTGGATAAGACAGGTTTGTGCGCAAAAATATGAATAGTATGAAAGAAATGCAAGGCAGATTGAATGAAGTAACATCATGAGAAGTAAGAAGCTGTTTTGAGCTTGAAGATGACAAAAGGAACGTGTTGGAACGTGCAGGATCTTCAGGTTAGTAAACTTTCTTATTACATACTTTCTTTAAAAGACTGCCTGTTTACCTTCTGATCTATTTTTTTAGTTCTTGATGTGACTGATTTACAGCTGAAATAGACAGATTGTCCCCTTTAAAGTAGTTCTGAGTGTCAATGGATGCAGTGAGTAATATTAAATGAGCAGGATGGCAATAGTAATTAGCTGCATTGACTTGTTTTGTTTAGGGGAATCCATCCAGAACATGCAAAATTCTGAAGACTATCTGCCCTCAAGATCGCCATCATTTTCTGTAGTTTTGAAGTTACCTACCAATGATAGTATTGAAGTTACAGCATGTACTTTATATAGTCCATGTATGTCACCTATACAAAAAAAGAAAACAAAATCCATCTGGAAACAACCACAGATAGGTTTGTGAAAAAGACCAGCAGCTTACAAAAGGAGGCAGTTAATGAAAAAATAGCTCAATTTGTTTATGCAGCAAACTCCATGGTTCAGTCATTATGATCAAGGTACAGTTCAGCCAGCAGCAGAGAAAGCCGGCAAATTGCTGAATTAAAGTGCATGAGGGAATGTAAAAAGATTAGGGGATGTAATTCTTAACTAGACTCTTGATGAGTGGAGCAGTGTCCACAGGGATAGCAGAAGGGAATTTTGTCATTGCAAAAATAAAAAAATCACCAAGTGTACCCACAGCAACATAGCAGTAAAAAACTATAACTTTGGGAAAATTCAAATACATAGAAAACAGCTTAATCACGGGCATACAAAATGAGAAGTTTAGAAGAGTCCCAAACTCAAAACATAGGATTGCAGTACTCACTTTCCACACCTCTTAGCTGAAGACTGCAGTGCTTCAGAAATAAAGGCTATTGCTGAAATTGTGAAACACTTCCACAACCACAACTTTGCAGCAGCTATGGTACCAAGCAAACTTCTGCAAGAATTATGGTAAAACTCAGTAATGGATTGTTTTGAGCACTATACCAAGAAATAGCCTAGTCTGCCACAGCTGGAGTTCTCAACTGGCCTTAAGAGAAATGTCAAACATCTGATGAGTAGCCTGAAGTCTCTCTGCAGCCTCTTGGACAAATGCAGAGGAAGGCTGGTCTATTGTAGATACTGTTGGGATTTGGGAGGAATTGAGCAAGATCTTGAAAAGAAAAACATGCAATGAAAATTCAATTACAAGTATATTTTTTAAAAGTCCATGTTTCATCTCCCATTCACTTTCTTGCAAATATTCTCCAAGCTGGTAGCAGGACCAAACCTGTACTGCTGAAGAAGAGAATTTGCTTATGTCATGGGTATCCAGCAATAATCACTCTACAATAAACTTCAGACATGAAGGCTGAACTATTCAAAGAATACTACTGTTGATTTGAAGGAAATGACACTAGTGAACTAGTGGAAATTACTTAAGCACGTGGATTCAGAAACTGTTAAAAGTAGTAATTCCACTTCTAAGAGCAGTAGCTTTTTATACTGTCATAGAAAGAATATTTTCTTCCTTTAGGCTCATTCCTTCCGAACCAAGAGAAACTGTATGGGACCTGAAAAAAATAGGAAAGCTCATTTTTTTCTGGATTATGAACAAACAGAAAAATGAAGGGAAACAGTACTGTTAAGCTGCTTGTGTTGACCAGGCTTTGTGGGTCAATTTAGTGTGTGTTTGTTTTAAAAGAGACTTCTTTTCCCAACAGTTAACAAAAATGTGATTTTAAGAAACTTGTTTAAGTAAATTCAAAAGTACATGTGCCGTTTTGTTAATGTTATATATCCAGAATATGTAATGTTGTTTTAGTTACATAAAACTATTTAAATATTGGTATGTCTGTGGTTATTGTTATTTCTTCTAATATAGCATATCAAAATAATCCTCCCATTGCTGAAATTGAAGTGTTGAACTAGAGCGAGTTCCCCTCCTGTGATTTCATAATTACTTGCTTTGGTAGATAAGCAAGAATCTATTTTTTGATAGTGCTGTAAATTTTACTTTAAAAGTTTCAAAATAAACTATGTTAAAGTGTGCACCCTCTAAAAATGAAACCTGCAGCAGTCTCTGAGTTGTTGATATGTGTTAGTGTTAATAACAGTTGGCAAGAATGTTTATGCAGAAAACTGTGCTTAAATTGGCTCTTCCTGAATAATGATAAATGAAATATACCCAGCCTGCTAAAGTTGTCCAGATTCCTGATACAAAGTAGGAAAATGATGAAAAGAAACAGATATCCCAACTGAATTACAGAATGAGGAACTGGCACAAATATTAGTGGCCAGTCATTGCTGAAACCCTGTATTCTATTTTTTGTTCTCCAGTGGCATGACCTCTGCAAGTTCTGCTCAGTCCACAAATTAGAAATATTTCATCTTGTTAGATAAACAACATGGATTAATACTTGTCCTCTTGCAAAAATTTCCACTCTGTCCAGGACCTGCAACTCCTACAAAAATATGAGCATTTAGTTTACACAAAAATGGGCCGGATTAGTATGTTTATATGAGTTCAAGAGGGGCACACTTCTGCTCACTTTGCTTCAAATGCCAGTGTCTTCACCTTGCAAGTCTGCAATAGCTGCCAATATCCTCCTATGCTATGGATACAAAAGGGCTGCCAGCATCTTCTGCTAAACTGCAGTAGTTCCTTACGTGTGTTATCTGTGCTTATGCTGACTATGCAGTGGTATTGGGGGGGGGGGGGGGATTTAACCTCCCTTTATATTTTGAATTTTTCTGCAAACTTGAGAATCCTTACAAAGTTTGCAAGAAAATCTGTCTTAGTGTTGTTATGGCCCCGATCCAGATTTATGTATCCACAGATGGTAGTTACATATAGCTGTTGGTATTTTCATATTTTATGTAGCTAAAGAGGGCTTTCTGTTCATAAAATCATCCATTTAGCCACTATGAATTTTAAAGTTAAATATTTAAAGTCTTTGAGTTAATAAGAATAAGCTTTCACATTTGTACCTTACTGTTTTTTCCCTGTAACATACGCTTATAGCTGCTCTGTAATTTATAGCAGACTAGATTTAAAGCCTGTTGCATCTGTAAATACAACAGGTGCTAGCATCCCCTTTCCTCGCTTCCCCTCCCTGGACAGCCCACCTGCCAGCACGCCCCTGCACCCCAAAAAAGACCTGCCACAGCCTCTCTGAGCCTCGATGGGCCTTTAAAAAAATATCTTTTAAAAAATTTTCTATAAGAGTGTACAGAAAGGAAGAAAATAGATATACATTCAGTACAATATATCCCCATCCTTATACCTAGTTCAGTTTTTCATTTTCATTCCATAGTTCCATTTATAAAAAAACAATCAAGCTTCATTTAACAAGATAGTCCAGATAAAAGCTCCATTGCTCCTGAAAAATCTTCCTTTGGTTTTTTATTAACTATAGTCCCGACGCCCGCCCGGCCTCCTGGACTGGCCAGCCCACTGTAAGACACGGGAGGCCGCAGCACCACCGACCACACCCAGCTGCCATTTTCCCGCGACCCTACCTTTCCCCCCCACTAGCGCCCATTTTATTTGCTGGTAAAATGGGCGTTAAATCTAGTATCCTTATATTTTAAGCAAGTTATCCTCTTCTGTTGAGATCTTGTGAAGTAAGCTTCAACTGGGGATTTCAAAAATGAAGGTGAGGGAGAAAGTCTGTCTTTATGACTGCGCCAAATATTCAGCAAACCGGATGACCATAGATTAAGTTTTAATTTTTTCATCTGCTTCTACTATTATGTAACCCTTCTCCCAGGCCAGCCTTTTCCAAGATTAAGTCTCTGTTCATTGGTTCCAATACCCAATCTGCCTATACAACAAGTGTAGCAGCATGTAAATAAAGCTTTAAATTGGGTACGGCTTGACCACCTCTTTTCCTTTTATCCTGTAGGACTTTAAATGCAATCCTGGGTCTCTTGTAGCTCCAGATGAACTTGTTTAATTCTGATTGCCATCTTTATAATGTCTTATCTTTAACTGGTAAAGGTAGTATTTGAAATAGAAAATTAAGCTTGGGTAGAATGTTTGTTTGTTTATTTATTATATATTTATATGCTGCCCTCCCCAGAGGCTCAGGCCGGTTTGATTGTGGCAGTATGTGCCGACCAAGAGAGTTTCAGCCTATCCCACCGTACCAAGTCTTGTTGAAACTCGTTCCACAAATTTCCGTAATTATTTGCCACCAAGGCTGAAAGGTCGTCACCTATATGTAATCCAAGATATTTTACTGTCCTCGGGTTAACTTAACAGCCAGTATCATCTCTAACACATTGTGTATCTGAATCCTATGTCCCAATCAAAATTATTTTAGTCTTTGCTCTATTGACCTTGCCCAGATATAGGCCAAAATCTTTCAGTACATCAAACAATATTGGTGCGGATGTCGGGGTTAGTTAAAATGCAAACATCATCATCAGCATAGCCTTTCAATTTAAATTCTTCTCCAACCTTTAAACCAGAAAGTTTATCTTCAGCACGTATCTTGGCTGGTAGCATTTCCAATACTGAATTAAATAACAATGGTGACAAGGGATATCCTTGTCTAGTACCATTCTTAATTTGAATCATATCTTTAGTCAGCATACCATTTATCAAAATTCTAGCTGCTTGGCTGAGTATATGTTTAATCAAACTCAAAAAAAGTTGAACAAAGTCTAGCATTAAAAAAAAGTGTATATTGTTTCTCATATATCTCTTTGGCATAAAACCAGTCTGATCCGGTTATACCATGTCACCAATACATCTTTTCAGTCTTTCAGTTTAGATCTTAGCAAAAATTTTATAATCCACATTTAGTATTGAGATGGGTATGTAGGAGTGTGGTAAAGATAGCTCATAGCCTTCCTTGGGGATAAAAGTTATAGATGCCTGTTGCCAAGGGTCCGGCCATTTCTTTTCTTGGTGATGAATCACATCACGTATAATCTGGAGCAATATAGGTGTGATCACATGTGTTAATTTCTTGTAATACAACGATGTAAGTCCATCGAGTCCAGGCACCTTGTGCAATTTCATAGCTGCTATAGCATCATTTATCTCCTACGTGGTAACCCTTTGGTTCTAAATGTTGCAGTGTTGTTCTGAGAATTTGTTTGTGGACATGTTTTTGCAAAAGGAGGAACATTCTGCCGAGTACTCCTCTCCAACCTGATCAATATTTTGAAAAAATTGACAAAACAGCTCTGAATATCAGATTCTGTAACATACTCCTTACCATCATGTTTCAAGTTGCTGTTGGATTTCTTTTGCGAGCTTTTCTGTAACTTAATGGCCAGCCATCTTCCTGGCTTATCTGCCCACTCAAAATTTTTCCGTTTTAAATAGTCAAGTTTTTTCCTCATCTATTCCATTTCAGCACTATCTTGTTGAATCCTCAATAGTTTAATTTGTTTGGGTGAGTAAATTTTGAATTCAGGATAATTCCTTGTCTCTTTTCTTCCTGGCCACAGTATTGCGTAGAAGAATGCCTCTCATATACGCCGTACTTGTGTCCCAGACCATGGATAATGGCACATCAGGTGTTATATTTGCAAGAATTTTTGAAGGCCAGTTTCACAATTTTTGAGCTTTTCTTGATCTTCATAAATATAGTCATTCATTCTCCTTCTCATACCTACCCTTCGGTGGAACATTTCCACCAATAGAGGATTGTGATCGGTGAAGGTATTAGATAAAATTTCTGTGAAAGAACGCTTGCATAATTTTATGGTTGGGGTAACCACAACATGAGGTTGGGGTAACCACAACATGAGGAACTGTATTTAAAGGGCCGGGGAGGGGCATTAGGAAGGTTGAGAAACTAACATGGGTTTCTTGGAGGCAAATTATATCTGCTCTAAACTTTGAGTTGGTTGAAAATTTTTGAGCGTTTGCAAGTCACATTCAGTCCATTAACATTTATGGACAGAATCTTTAATGACTTAATGGTGCTGGGAGGTTCCTTTTGCCCCTTTCTGGTGATATCTCAGTTCCTGACCAGCTGCTCCTTGTTGTGGAACTTCTTGTAGTTGAGCCAAGACAGAGCCTTTAGACAAGGATTCTGCCAGTTCTTATGCTTGTTGAAGAGTTTTAGTAATTTTCCTTCATGATGGCAAGATTATATCCAAGGCAAAGATAATCTTCCAGAGATATCTTATATTTTGACCAGTTAGAATTTGATGTAGAAAGTGGAATTGTGCTCTCTTCCGTAAGATATCAACAGGTAAGTCTTGAAGTACTGAACTACTTGGCCGTCACGCTGCAAAGGGTCAGAATGATTTTTCTCCAGCAAGGCTCTCTTAACAAGATTATTGTCGAAGCTAACCACTATATCTCTTGGTTGATTCATATGTGCTGTTGCTTTGGAGTAAACTCTGTAAACCTTATCAATACAGATGTCCTCATCCGGTATATAATTTTAAAGAGATGTAATAAGTTCTTGTCGCAGATCTTGTTTTTCCATAGTTTTTTGGGGGGTCTTTTATCCTCACATTTCTAGTCCTAACTTCAGTTTCCAGGGCCTCAAACTTCTCTTCTGCTATAGATTTCCAATCCTGCTGCTATAGATTTCCAATCCTGCAGATCTAATTCTATTCATTCGATTTCATTCTTTTGTTCTCTCAGCTGTTTGGTGTTGTCTTCTACCACCTCTTTCAACCCATCAATCCTCTCTGACAACTCTTTCCTGCAGTCTTGAATTTCTTTCCGGATTTTGCTGACCTGCTGCTTATGCAATCGTTCAGCAAATGTCTTTAATTTTTACTTTGCTCGTCTAGAAGGCGTTATAGATGCCTGTTATTGGTGTCATAGAATCTGTGTCATATCCAGGGTTTCCTCTTCAGACTCCGGTTTCCAACTCTATTTCTTTATCTTTATATTTAATCTTTTTGGTTCTTCTCAGAGTTGCCATGTCCTTTCGCTTCCAGAAGGGAATTAAATCCTCAGTTTCTTTTTCTGTGATGTAGTCAATTTAGGCAGAGTTCTTGGTTTTCCTTACATCAACCTACAATTGTTTTATCAGGGCTCTTATACCAGTCAGAATAGCAGTTCGTCAAACAATAAAAAAAGCTTATCAAACTCTAAGCCACTCATAAATGCTAATACAATCAATCCATTTTCTATTTTAACAGGATGCTTAATGACAGAACAGTTGATAAAAAAAATTACTTATATAATAACTATTGCGCTAACTATTGTACTAATACTAGCCTTAGAATTAGCTACGTAAAAGCCGATCCAAAAAATAAAGAAAATAGAAAAACTAATAAAAGTGGGCATTTTTGAGGAACCCTGTACTCCCCCCCTGCCCCAAAAAGGCCTACCGCAAAGTGTCCAAGCTTCAGTGGGGGGGAGGCATGGAGTTTTCTCCAGGACTTCCCCCATGCCCAAAATGGCCCCCTGGAACTCGGAGAGGCCACAACAGGCCTTTTCGGGGCAGGGGGGGAGTGCTGGCGGGAACTCTGTTTCTCTTCCCTCCCCCCAGCAGCATTCCCCCCCCCTACTCCAAAAAGCCCTGCTGCAGCCCCTCCAAGCCTCAGTGGGCCTTTTTGGGGCAAGGAACTCCTGCCCCTCAGACAGCCCCACCGACCACCTCTCCTGGCGGCAATCAGGGGCACTGGTGGCAAGTGTGCCAGACTGCCCCTCGCCAGGTTTTTATTTTGAGGCAAAATCCTCAGTAAGTTTTCTTGTCTTTGTAAAAAATGTTATAAAATAAATATAGAGTTGAGAAAATGACATTAAACCCACAGTTCTACAGCAAATCTGTGTACTTAGAATCGATCACTTACTTTCTTAGGTGCATAGTCTCAAGAAGTTCAATGAATAGAAGTATGTTTTGACTACAATAGATCTGCACGAGCAAAGTGTGAGGAGAGAGGGCGAGCAGTAAAACTGAAAGTGTGTTTTGAGAATATGTGACAAGTCTTGGGATCTTTGTGTGTATAAATTTATATTTTCTGGAGGAGGAAACTTATAATGGCTGCAGGCTGTAAAAAAGATTACTTTCAAATATTTTAATGAAGTTCTTCCATCTACGAATAAGGCAAACATTCGTGCAAAATGCAAACATTGCAACAAAGAAATGCAAGGTCTAGTGGCCCAAATGAAAGAACATTATGAGAAATGCTGTGATGAAGACATCAAAAGGAACATTTTTGCAAGCATGTTTCTTAATAAGCTATCGAAGTGAACAGAGAAAACAGCGTCATGGGACACTGCAACACCATGTCCAGCTGAAAAACTGGGAGTGACTTCGACATACTGTGTGTGGCTTTAAGGTTGGTAAAAAGTTTGATTTCATAATATTTCTTAACTGCCTTAAATTTATTATTCTTACTAGATGTAGCTGTTACTTTGATGTAGTTCTTATCTTTATAAAGCTTTCGTTGTATTCATATTTGGCTAAGGGCTAAGTGGGCAGAGAGTGGGCGAGGCCGGTCCAGCGCCTTCCGATTGGCCCCTCACCAGAACAGATAGCAGTTCTAGCCAATTGGGTGAGGGCACAATCTAGGCCCTCACTAGCACAGGCCAGAAAGGCTTCTAGGCCCTCACCAGGACAGGCCAGAAAGCCATGGGAAGCGGCAGGACACCATGAGTAAAGAAGAAGGCCTTCCCCTCAGGACTAGAAGCACACCCGGGGCCCCAAAGAGGCCCAGGGTATGCTTCTAGGCCCAAGCAGAAGGTCGCACTGACGCCAGGGGGAGAGGGGGGGAAGCAGGCCTAGAAGCGCACTGTGGGGGGGGGGGGGGGAAGCTTTCAAAGCCCGTTCTCACAAACAGGCTTTGAATCTAGTGAAGAAATAAAAAGGTAATAAGCAAATATTCATTTTTAAAAGCAGTACTGAGTGGGAAGCAGATGAGTAATAATGCAAAATAAGCCAAAATGGTATAAATAGCATAATAACTGCATTGACTTTTTTGTTCAGGGGAATCCATCATCAGCATAAAGGATTCGGGAAATTGTTCACCTTCAAGATCACCATCCTCCTACAGTTTCAGAGTTATCTGTTCAGGGTAATATTTCAGTCACCTCATATACATCGAATATCCACCGTATATCAGCTAAAAGAAAGAAAAAATCCACCTATCCAGAAACCACCAAAGATAAGTTTTTGTCATGCATCTACCATTTAATCCGGGAGCTCTGATTCTTAAGGTTTGATTTATTCCTCTTTTGTTACAGGATCCACCCCCAGTAGATATAAGCTCTCTCCCCACCTTTGTTCCCTGTCCTTGCCAATTCCTCTTCTCTGTGTAACTCCTGAAGATAGTTGCTCTGATGCTATCCTCCTAATAAAGATTATGCTGCTTAACAACTATGTGGACTCGACGTGGCTTTGTCTTACAAGGAGATTTATCTGCGGACTGCCTTCTTAGGATTCCTGACAGTTTGGCAAAGACGATTCTCTCCCCGTTAACCTCTTTCTACCTGTAAGCCTCGTGAGCATGGCAGCGGCTGCAGGAGGGGCTCGGGAGAATATTCTCTTCTCATGACGGAAGGCCATGGTTTCCTGTGGGGCATAGACTCGCTGTGCAAAGTGGCTTTGCAGTGTGCACAGTACTTGGACTCTGAGACTGCTCCAAATGAAATCCTCCCCGACAAGCAAACTCGGGAGACTGGAATGCGAGTGTTTGTATTCGAATGCTGGGTCAGCTGAAACCTCTCCTGACACTCAAAGAATCAGGTGAGCTGGAGATTGGAGCTTTTCATCCAGACCAGAGGCAGCTGAGTGCCACACGATTGCAGTTTGATCGCCCTCTGGATAGATGGTTCAATGCAATAGACGTGGACCCCATGTGGAGACCACCAGGTGAGTGTCGCCGGTTGATGTTGAATCTTGAAATTACAGCACTCCAGACTAGACCCTGGAAAATAGGGGAATGAACCTTGACACGGGTTCAGGTGGAAGACAGAACTGTCCTCCTTGACCCATCTGCTACAGTGACAACTGCCACATCCCAACTCCCACAGCCCAAGAAGGCCCAGTGATTATGGTGGCTGTTGAACAATATCAGTAAGTGGTTAAATGGAATCAGGAACTTGAGGAGAAGTTAAATTTACTCAGTGCAATTATTGAGGAATTATACTCTCTTCAACAGGACAGTCTCCTCCCCCTGCTCTACCCCAAGATGAAAGGCTGAGAGCAAATATGCACAGTACACCTGCGGTAGGAGAAGTGGTAGGAAGGTCTAGGGGCTTGGCACAAGGAGGCATCGGGAGTGGCGGCCAAATGACCCTCCACAAGCGGGAGGCAGTGGGCCTTGGCAGGAGGGGCCAATCTCCATCCACTGAGGGGTCCACTATCCCCACAAACAAATTATTGGAGCTTCCTCCTATCCAAGTCACCAATATCCCCCACCCCCAGTGGTTTTGGTTCACACATGGACCCCCAAGGAAGTGGACTCCAAAAAAACACTGTGCCGCTACTCATTGCTTCCTGCCTGAGAAGGGAACCATTTCTTGCCCAGCAGAACCACATGTAGTAGACCATGGCCAGATATAACAGGAGCCCTTGCTCCTCCCCCCCTATATCGGCTCAGGAGGGGTCAAATATAAATGACTAGTGGGGCAGGTGCCCCAGTACCCACTGGGATCCACCCCAGAGAGGCATTCGATCCCTCCCCCACCGCTGAGGTACGTCAATTTGTGGGCATCGGACTATGTCTCATTGCTTATTACCCACAAAACTGTGCTAGCCCCTGCTGTGTTACACACAGGCCCAATCAAGGACCCCTAGGAGTACAGTATTTGTTGTGGGGCCCCTCGCTACATCCCCACCAGCCATCCGATGCCCAGGCCCAACCCGTGGGCCATGCCACCCGTGCCTGCCTTCATGCTACCCCCATATATGTACCTCCTGGTGCAAGTTTCATGCCAAGTTTGACAGTTCTTCTGACAAAATATCATACTATCATATTTTCTAGTACAAGCAACAGGTTCCTACAGTACTGGGGGTATTCCTATCCCACTGAAGCTGACGCGGAGCGTACGATGGGGGCAAACCTGGAGAGAGTAACGGGGGGAACTGTGGGGGCCAGAGCTAATGAGTGTTCTTCAATTCTGTCAGAGGTTCCTGGCCTCATTTGGGGAGCAGGAAGCTTGGGCAGAACTTGACCAATTGCATCAGAGAGGCGTCCCCTTGCCCAATACATCAATGAGCTCTGCACCTTGTTGGGTAGGTTGCAGGGTCTTAATGAGTACTTCTGGATCCAATTCTTTAAGAGGAGCCTGGATGCCAGTATTATAGGTGTCTTGAGCCAGGGGAATCCAATGGATCTCGGTGTTTCCTGGCCACTGGCTAGGTGGAGCTGAACTTACACAAACTAAGGACTTGGAAGCAACAGCAGCAAACGGTCACATACTCTGGGAGTTCCTCAGTAAAACAGCTGCCTCCACGCACCCCAGGGGTTGAGAGGTTTCCCTGATGAGAAATGCAGAGGACCTGCTAGGAGTGGTGCCCCTCAGCAGGTTGTTCTAGAAGGAACTACGGCGCCTCTGTGTTGCATGTATACCCCATGCTACTCCAGGCACCCTTGACCAATGAGGGTAATGGAATGCAATTGGACTTTCAGGTGTGCTTGGACTGCGGCTGCAGCATCAGCCTCATCAAACCTTCACTGGTAAGCGGCTGAGGCTGGCAATGGAAAATTAGCAATTCCCCATTGTGATGGAGCAAGTGGATGAGATGCCCGTGGGGGGGGGCAATTACTCATGTTACTACCCCCATTTTGATTATAATCTGCCTTCATACTAAATGGATTTCAATGATTATATCACCTGTGGCTGGGTTTTCTGTTTTACTGGGAATGGATGGGTTCATGACCCACGATCCCGAATTCCTGTGGGACAAAGGTGCCATTCGCTTTGCCCACCCTGCCTGTAAGCCCCACTTCAGGCACTGTAACAAGTCCAGCATGGCTGAAGCCAAACTAGTTTTAATGGTTAAGGATCAGAACTGTTTCCTGCAAGGTGAGGGCTATTGGGGAGGGTATGGCCATCCCAAAAAATGGGGACATGCCTAAATGTTACTGAGATCTTGCCTTCGCTTTTGTGGAGGATGAGTGCGACCAGCACCCCACCACCACCGACACTAAGACTGTACCACTGAACTGAGGCTGGGGGCAGTCCTGATGAAAGCTAAGCTATGCAAATGAGTTCTGCCGAGGTAGAATTAACTGATTTATTATTGACAATAACCTCACCCGTAGTTTAGACTCGCCACCTGTTCCATGGCGCTGCCCGGACTCCAAAAAGAAAGACTACACTCTCTGTCTCTGCACGGACTATTGGGCAATCAACACTGTCTCGAGAACAAATGTGTACCCCCTCATCAAGGACATGTTTGGTCAGTTGGGAGGAGAGAAAATGTTTGCCAAGTTGGACTCGAGGGAGGCATATTTCAGGGTACGAATTGCCCCGGGGGATGAATGGAAGACAGCCTTCAACACACCGATGGGGCAGTTTGAGTACTTCGTCATACCATTCAGTTTTGGCGGTACACCCAGTATGTTGATGAACGTAATTAATGAAGTGTTACATGATTTCTTGTATAAGGGGGATAGTTTATCTTGATAACGTGATATGGAGCATCATTCCCTTTGTTAGGGAGGTCCTCCGTTAGCGTCTGGGTAACATTGTGCAAGTGTGAATTCCACAAGAGTAGTTTTGACTACCTGGGGTATTGTGTCTGCCGAAGGCATTCACATGGTCCCCACAAAGGTCCAAGATGTTCTAGATCAGGCCCCTCCCTGTACTCTAGTCTTTCCTTGGTTTCACCAATTTCTACATGGATTTCATACCCTGATTCTCTCAAGTGCCCCTGCCTCTGACTGACTTGTTGGAAACCCGAGGGAAAGGGCCCAGAAGCTGGGGTGCCACCTGACCTGGTCTGAGTCTTGTCAGAACGCGTTTGATGAACTTAAGCGTCTGTTCACTGCTGGCTTACCCAGACCTTAAATGCCCCTTTATTGTGCAAGTAAACGCTTCCGAGTCATCAGTGAGCAGGGTTTAGTTACAAAAGGGGGAGGACGGGAAACTACATCCTTGCGCTTACCTCTCCAGAAGTTTTTTTGCCACTGAACGTAACTATGCAATTTGGGGAAAGGAGGCAGCAGCAGTGAAAAGGTACTAACTGCTTGAAGATGTTTCTTAGAAGGGTCTACTGAGCCTTTCCAAGTCTGGACTGATCACAAGAACTGAGAAGCACTACAAAAACCGCACAAACTGAATGCTAAGCAGATTCGATGGGCCAAATTCTTTTCTCGTTTTGACTTTACATTAAGTCACATCCCGAGAAGTTCGAACTTCCTGGCGGATGCTCTGTTTCATCTTTCTCAACATGATTGTAAAAAGGAAGTACAGGTAGACAGTTTTTAGCTCCCACCAGATGGATCTCATAGCACAATCTTGTAGTCAGACAATTAGCTAGGTCCGCCCCCCATGACAGATCTTAAAGGGATGGGCCAAAATGCATTTCAGAGAGCTTTGGAAAAAGATGTGGAACTGTCTTATCTGAAAGGGTCATTAACTGACCACAATGGTCTTTGGTACCAGGGAAGGCAAATCTATGTCCCCGCCTATTTGAGGGGGGAGATTTTGGCGGCATGCCACGATAGCAAGGTTGTGGGGGATTTTTGGTTTATGAAGACATTGGGAGTGGTGCGCATGCAATTTGGGGGTCCTGCCTATGTCGGGATGTGGAGGACTATATCAGGGTGTCACGTGTGTATGATCACCAAGGGGCTAGTGGGAAAACCCCCTGGTTTGTTGAAACCCCTGGAAACCTCCTAAAGGCCTTGGGAAATCATCTCTCTGGATTTTATCACAGATTTTATGCCTAGCACATGCAAGACCATGATATAGGTTGTGGTAGACATATTTTTGAAATAAGCCCATTGAGTTACATGCACATTAGTCCTGACAGCCCAGTGGTTCACAGAACTGTTTGTACAGCATGTTTTAAGACTCTACTCCTTCCCAAACAAAATAATTAGTGACTGTGAAAGTCAGTTTGTTGCAAAATTCTGGAGGGCCCTCCTTAGACTGGTGGGTAGATCAGGCCCTCAGCTCACCCTGCCACAAATGGGCAAATGGAAAGGGTGAATCAGATACTGGAGCAGTATCTGTGCTCTTTCATTAACTATCACCAGCATGACTTGATCTCTTTGTTGCTTCTAGCTTAATATGCTTTTAACAATGACCCCATCAAAGTGGTTTATGGTTATGTCACCCATCTGTTCTCCTCTCTCCTGGTGATCTGGCCAAGACGCCCCCAGGGGTAGAGGAATGGGCAGCGTAAGTCCAGGATGCTTTGGGGAGGTGTTTGAATCTCTGAAAAGGCCTGCTATAAGAGGTGGGTGGACAAGGGCTATGCTCCAGGGCCAGACTACAATGCAGGAGTCATGCTGTTATGTGGGGTTGTTTAAAATCTTGGAAATGGTAAACAAGGTGGCAGATAAGGTGGAATTGCCCCCCCCCTCCTTTTGTAAAGGAGGGCTTTACGCTCAGCGGGGGGAAAATCTCCTGATCGTTCCTGGCCCTAGAGAAGTGCGCCTGGCCTCGACCAGGGCGAGGGCCTTTTCGGTCCTGGCCCCTACCTGGTGGAACGAGCTCCCGGGTGAGCTGCGGGCCCTGCAGGATTTACCAGCTTTCCGCAGGGCCTGCAAGATGGAGCTCTTCCGCCAGGTTTTTGGTTGAGGCCAGGGTCAGCGAATGAGTGCCAACATCCCCCCCCCAGACCTAGCATCTCCTCCCCACCCTCCCTGCCCCTCTGATAGCAGGGGTGGGAATAATAAGTTCCACTATGTTGGGGTTGTTTTAAAGTCTTTTAATGGGTATTTTAATGGGTATAGGACTGCTGTGACCCGCCACGAGCCTACGGGGAGTGGCGGGATATAAATCCAATTAATAATAATAATAATAATAATAATAATAATAATAAAGTACATTTGGTATTTCACATTAGCCTCTTGAAGCTGGCCCCAGCCCCAGATAAATGGCATCCTTCCACTGCTTCTCCCTGCCCCCCCCCAGTGATGGTGGGTGAAGATACACATTATGAATTGTCTGACATGTTAGATTCTAGGTTCCCCTGGTGCCGCTTGCAATGTTATGTAGCTTGGAAGTCAACGAATGAATGGATAGATGAATGAATGGATAGACGCTGAGGATGTCACCGCTCCCAAATTGGTTAATAGGTTTCATGCTATGTATCCCAACAAACCCAAACCTAGTTGAAATGGGGGAGGTTTCTCTTAAAGGTAGCAAAATGTCATGGATCTCCCATTTAACCTGGGAGCTCTGATCTTAAGGTTTGATTTATTCCTCTTTCCCTGCCTGGCTATTTGTCCCTTGTGTCCTCTTGTTGCATTCAGGAATTCATTTGAAGCTGCCCCGCTTACCTATCATCCTTGGAAGTGTGAAGTTTCCCAGCTTCAGCTGGATTGATGTTTGAAAGTATAGACTTTTAGTCTCTGGTTTTAGTTCTCTGTTAGATCAAAGGGGGAAATGTATGGGAACTGGCTTTTTCTATGTTTTGTTGCAGGATCCACCCCCAGTAGATATAAGCTCTGCCCCCCTTTTGTTTCCCATCTTTGCCAATTCCTCTGCTCTGTGTTAACTCCTGAAGATACTTGCTCTGCTGCTATCCTCCCAATAAAGACTATGCTGCTTCATGACTATGTGGAGTCGCCATGGCTTTCTCTTACAAGATTTATCTGTGGACTGCCTTCCTAGGATTTCTGACAGTTTGTGGAAAAAACCTGCAGATAAGAAAAATATTTAATCGATGAAAAAATTGTCCATTCTGTTTATGCAAAAAGTACTTTTTTCCATTTGATAGAAAACTCACACTTCATCATTAATATGATTCAATCATCGAGACCAGGGAATGGTCACCCAGATAAAGCACATGTTACAGGGAAACTGCTGGATGAAGTATATGACAGGGAAATGGAGCAATGTGTACAATGTGTCTAGAGGGTAAAATTGTTAACCTATGTTGTGATGAGTGGAGTAATGCCCACAACAATCTTGTTGTATGTCCTCATATTGCAGAAGATGAGAATGTCTTCCTTGCAGAAACAATTGAAATGCACACATAGCAGAAGGCTTAAAATAAGTAGCAGCAAAACTATAATAAATTGTGAACAAAACTTCAAACATCTAGGACAGTTTGGTCACAGACAATAGTGCAAATGTATCCAAGATGAGAAGCAATCTATAGAAGAGCATGCAGAGAGTACAAAGCTAATATAATTGCAGTGCTCATTTGATGCACCTCATAGTGAAAGACCTCAGTGTTCCAGAAATAAAGACTAATGTCATAGAAATTGGTATTTTGTAACAATCATTTTCAGCAGCAGCTCTAAAATGAATGGGTGGAACCAAACTAATATTCCTAACAAAATGTTAGATAGAACTTTGTAGTCAACTGTTTTGAGCGGTATATCAAGAATGAGCATAATTTTACGATAGTTGGTGAACAAAATTGAATGAAAATAGATGGCACTTTCATGGCCAAAATCCTTAACATTTGACTTCAGGAAAATGTTGCACATATGCTGAGCATTTTAAAACCCATTTGTGAAACTTAAAACAAAATACAGAAAAATATCTGTTTTGTTGCTAATGGTGTTGAAATTTGGAAGGAGCTGAGTAACCACTACTATAAGAATTTACAGAAGTACTCAATAACAGAATTAAATTACAAGCATTCAAAAAAAAAACATGGTACAAGCACTGTCTCCAGCTCATTTTCTTGCAAATATTGTCAGTATTCATTATCAGGGCTTAACCTTAGGTACCAAAGAAATATGACATGCATGTTCAGTAATTGACCTGTAATGCCAGCTGTAATAAACTTCAGAGCTAAGGGAGAACCATTCAAGAAACCTATGTTTGCCAATGAGCTTTTAAAGAAAGTCACATCAGTGAACTAATAGAAGTTGCTTATTAAGCACTAGTCGACTGTTAATTTAACAGCATTAAAGTCCTTTGCTGGCATAGAAATAATATTTTCTTTCATTGGACTCATTCTATATTGAGACATTGTCTGGGATCTGGTAAAGCAGGAAAGTTTTTTTCTTTTCCAGATTATGAGCAAACAAGAAAATGAAGACGAGTGAGCTACAGAAGACATTATATTTTAAGTTTTTCAAGTCAAAAAGTTTTTCAAGTCATGGTAGTTTTTTAAAAGCAATTTTGTTTAACAACATCAGTTAACAAATTTGGACATTTAGACAAATACAAGAATACTTATAATGTTACTATTTTAGTTAAATAAAACTACTTAAATTGTTATTAAAGCTATGATGATTTTTTTTCCTTCCAATAAAGTATGGCAGAGAAGTAGTCCAAGTATGAATGACTGACCAATTAAACTGTAGATATGTAAAATTATTGCAAGATGAACTGTATATTTCTAGCAGTACACTGTAGACCTGATAAGTTCGGAAGTTGGGTTCCACAGTTTTATATTGCATTTACTTGAATTTGTGTTCTGTTGAAATCAGTATCGGCAGAGCAGCCTTGTTTGTGCTGAGGGCCAGGGGTGCACCAGACTGAAAGTCACTGAGAATGCTTACCTTGAACTTCTTCCTACCCTCATTTGGCACACTTTTGAGCTGAGCTAGGCTTGGGAGGCACTGATCTCTGCCAAGCTTGGGGGCTGAATCCAGCCCAGCCATGGAACTGAAGCTGCTTCATACCAGTCAGGTATGCTTCAGTTCCATGGCTCGGAACAGCGACAAGGGAAAAGAGCCCAGCTGGCCTCCAGGATGCCCTGTGCTGTCACTTCCACCAGTCGGAGAGTGGAGAAAGTGGGCAAGGAGAGGATCAAATGATGATGAACTCCCCTGGGCTTGGCTAAAGCAGTGGCTGTTGATCTAAGGGAAGCTACTTTCAATACTTTGCCTCCTCGCCTTGGTCTTCTCGATGCACAGGGATGCTGGGAGAATTCTGCAGCTGAGCCACGGAAGCAGACTGCAGAAGAAAGCTGTCTACTCCCGGCTGCTCAAACTGTAATCTGAAAAGTTATAAAGATTATACCAGCAAGAATTGAGTCTCTGTGTAGATAACCATGATTTAAATCTAGTCTTACTGACTAGTGATTTAAGTTGTGATTTAATTTGATTTGATTTAAATCCACCCTGATTTTAATATTCAGGATAATTTATCATTTTAGCAGCTAAAACGTTTGCAAACCTGAAAATACATACAAGTGAGGCCATCTTTCTTAGATAGTTAATCCCATTTTACTGAACAAGGGAACACACTGTGGTGAGTATTTTACTAAATGAATTACCATATATAAAGGTTAAGGTAAAGGTATCCCCTGTGCAAGCACCGAGTCATGTCTGACCCTTGGGGTGACGCCCTCTAGCGTTTTCTTGGCAGACTCAATACGGGGTGGTTTGCCAGTCCCTTCCCCAGTCATTACCGTTTACCTGGGTCCTCATTTTACCGACCTCGGAAGGATGGAAGGCTGAGTCAACCTTGAGCCAGCTGCTGGGATTGAACTCCCAGCCTCATGGACAGATAGCTTCAGACAGCATTTCTGCTGCCTTGCCACGCTGCGCCACAAGAGGCTCTTATCCTCGAGCATAAGCCAACCCAAATTTTAGCCAAGGCACCTAATTTTACAACAATAACACTTGTGTATAAGCCATTGGGGGGGGGGGGTCAGCATTAAAAAGCCAGGGTATAAATAACCTGATCATTTTGTTATCTATAAAAATAGACATTCCCATTTGACTAGTGCTTTCAAACCATTTTACTACGCATAGAAAACAACTACTAAGTAGTTATAGCTGGGGAATGGTGCTTTCAAAATGCCAGTGCACACCTAGGATTGTGTCTTTCAGACCCAATTATATCTTAACTTGGAGCACTTCTGTGCACAATTGGAGGGGGAAGAGGCTGGTTTACATTGTATAACAATTTGAGTTGAGTTTGACAAGAGGTTATGGAAACATGGCTAGCCTGGCTTTCCAAACAGAAGGCCTTTTTGTCTGTGGGGACTCTAATATCCTAGATACATGATTATAGCTACACTGTTTGTTAACCCTTTTTAGGTCCTGTGTGATGACACATTCTGTGTGATTTGGAAGTGCTAGCAAACATCCTAAATACGTGATACTCTTAAAACTTGTTAGGAGTTATTAAATGCAATATCCTATGTTTAAAATAGATCTCACAAGCCTGGAAAGGGAGAAAATATATCCTATCTGAGCAGCTTAACACTGTATTAGATTGCTCAAGTCATTTTGAGATCCTCAGCCAAAATATAGGTGCACAGATTCCATTTTAGATAGGAGATATACATTGTGAGAATATCGGATGCCACAGGAGTAAAGTAAAGGAACTTGAGATTCTGAAGAGTTTTGGGGGGTTATAAAGGGTGAGATG
The DNA here is from genome assembly GCF_049243985.1 of Paroedura picta. Lineage (NCBI taxonomy): Eukaryota > Metazoa > Chordata > Lepidosauria > Squamata > Gekkonidae > Paroedura > Paroedura picta. The sequence goes on along the minus strand of NC_135371.1, from coordinate 105,553,634 downwards.
CTGTGTGTAAGTTAATAGCTTTACATTTGTAAAGCAACTGTTAGAGGTAACACATTGGATTCTGCTGTCATACATTCTAATTTCACTTCATCCATATTCCTGAATGGAAGAAGTAGTCCATAAATTCATCTATAAGCAATGCTGGTAAATGAATCTGAGCATAGGGTAGGGTGTATTTTAAATATATAAATATTGGAAACCTTGCCATTGGCTGTAAACTTGGTACAATTTGCTGTTGTTTTTTTCACTGCATAGTAGTTTCTCCCGTTTTCCATATTGCCAGCAACTTTTTAAATGAAAATCTTGCCAAATTAGATTAATGAGGAATCAATGTCTATAATACCAGCCTGCCTGTTTATGTTTAAAGTGTGTCATGTCTCCGGCTTTGCTTGTAGATTTATTTTTTATTATTTATTTGATTTCTATACAGCCTTTCCATATGGCTCAGGGCTGTGTACATACAACATGGGGGGATACATGGAACAAATTAATATATAATATAAACAAATACAACAACGACAGTAATCTAAATAACACAATTTCATTGATCTTAAACAGTATAACAGGAACAGAACTTAGCTAAGGCCCTTAGAGAGGACAGACTGGTTCAGGCCATGGAGAGGATGTCTGAGGGGGGACCTGTTGCCCGTCTCAGCAACTGAAACGGAACCCCTGACCATTTTGCCACCAAGATGCTTTTCAGATCTATGTTCTAGAGTAGCTCATTTCTGGTATCACATGTCATTTCTACATGATTAGGTGCTTTGGGCTGATCCTGCGTTGAGCAGGGGATTGGACTAGATGGCCTGTTTGGCCCCTTCCATCTCTATGATTCTATGATTCACATCTGTAAAACCACATGGATGTATTGTTTCATATAGTTTGCCATCTGTATCCTTCTAGAAAACCACTTTAAAAAATACCTTAAATATAAGACTGTTCATTAAAATTTTAACAGTTTCTTTGTGATACCTCAGGATCTGGCCCAAGGACGTTCTTGGCCATATTTGACTTGCAAACTTTAAGCATGAAAATTCCACAGCATTCAGAATATGGAGGTTATCAAACATGGTCATACTGAAATAGCCTTGTTATTCCTTCTGTGAATCTTTTCAATGAAAAAAAATATAATAACTATCCCTGTGCTTTCACTTTGAAAATACAAATCCAATGGACCTATAGATATTGAAAGTTTTTTCAAAGCTTGAAATCTGACATCTGAGCTCCATAGTGACTGCTTTTGGGGGTTTTGTTTGGCTGTACCCTTTGTCTTCAACATGACTGGCTTTGTGCCTATTCTGAAGAAGTAAACTGCACTGCATGCCAATATGCACAAAGCCTTAGGTATCTACCAGTATAATTCCAAGTTAGTGTGAGTCTCTGCAGAACTGAGGGCTGTTCCGCATTCGTCCAAAATAGCACAATGGTTACTAATTGAAATCGCTACAGTTTTGCCGTTATGCACAACGTTGTTGACAATCTGCAACACTCCTGAAACCGATCCGCAAAAAGCGCTTCGTTGTAGCACTTTCAGGGAAATCCCAAAAAGTGGATTCACCCTCCAGAAAGCGCTACACTCCTGCAACCATCTGCAACACTAGCGGGAAAGTTCTGTGCGTTACCATTGTTGCGGAGAGCCAGTTTGGTGTAGTGGTTAGGAGTGCGGACTTCTAATCTGGCGAGCCAGGTTCGATTCTGCACTCCCCCACATGCATCCAGCTGGGTGACCTTGGGCTCGCCACGGCACTGATAAAATTGTTCTGACCGAGCAGTGATATCAGGGCTCTTTCAGCCTCACCCACCCCACAGGGTGTCTGTTGTGGGGAGAGGAATGTGAAGGCGACTGTAAGCCGCTTTGAGCCTCCTTCGGGTAGGGAAAAGCGGCATATAAGAACTAACTCTTCTTCTTCTTCTTTCTGCAAAGTCCGGCCCCCTAGCTCTCTCCTCTGATCTTCCGGTGAAGCGATCACCATTTTTTTTTCTCCAAGCGAGCGGAGATCAACGCACTGGCAAGCCTTCGTTTACCCAGTGAGGCTTCCCTGGCTGCAGTACCTCTGTTTAAAGTCACCAAGCACAAGCAATACAGAGGCCCGTTTGCTGGTTTATTTTCCCTTTATTTTTCACAATGTTTTTGGCCGAAAATCGCGCCCGTGAGGGGGGGATTTTTTTTTTCACTTGGGGGGAGCGTGGCAATGATGAAACGGCAGCTCAAACACCACCTGCTAGCTGAATGGGTCTCTCTGTTGCAACGAATCAATGCATATTCGTTGCAACGGGTGTTTTTTTTTTTTTTTTTAAACCTTCCTTAAAGGGAAAGGGGTTATTTGGGAGCATGATAACGGCTGCCCATTGGCTGCTTGACGGCCAGGGGCGGGACACAGCTCGGCAATAGCGCTTCATGGCTAGCGATTTTTGCAGAGACCAGAACCCTGTGGGAAACGATAGAAACGCAACTGGATTCCACTACAAAGGCAGGTATGCATAACGACGAATTCCACTATTTAAAATGGTGATTTTTCATTCCGCAAACAATTTGCAACATTGATCCCGGTGCCCTGAGTCTTGCACCTAGCACTGGCTCTCATTCTGTGCCCCAACAAGCATAATCATTCAGTCTTTATACTGTAGAGTAAATGCTTTTCTTCAAATGTGAGTGGTATAGTTGCTGTTGTCAAGAATAGCTTTTGCCTTTATTATTTTTGGTTTCAGATTAGGGCAGAATTCAAGTTTTGTCTTACGTATAATCAACACATTTAGGGTAATTTCATTAAACCATTTACAAACATGTTTGTGAAATTTAAGTAGACTATTATTTTTCATATAGCTTAATTAGTCATGAGTAATGCTAATAGTTTTAACACTAGCAGTGGAGAGTACTACTTTTTAAAAAGAAATCTGCCTTGAATCTTTGAGAAAGGCAGGGTGTAAATGATGTGGATATAATCGTAGCTATGTAAATGAATGTTTTGCGTGTTCTGCCAGAAGTCTGTTCGAAGAGGATAGTGGAGGCATACCCAAAATAATGGAGGTATAAATGGAAGTCATCTAACCTGTTTTGAAGGGAATTGTTGAGTACTTTTGTTGTGCCACTGTTGTTCTAGTTTTGAAGCCTGTTAACTAGTACTGTTAGTTACCACTACTAGTACTCAGCTTGTAGTACAAGCACTTATAATTTGTATCTGCTTATGCATCACAAAGCCAAACAATGATTAAAAGGTAAAGGTATCCCCTGTGCAAGCACCGGGTCATGTCTGACCCTTGGAGTGACGCCCTCTAGCATTTTCATGGCAGACTCAGTATGGGGTGGTTTGCCAGTGCCTTCCCCAGTCATTACCATTTACCCCTCCAGCAAGCTGGGTACTCATTTTACCGACCTCGGAAGGATGGAAGGCTGAGTCAACCTTGAGCCAGCTGCTGGAATCGAACTCCCAGCCTCATGGGCAGAGCTTTCAGACTGCATGTCTGCTGCCTTACCACTCTACGCCACAAGAGGCTGTTAAACAATGATTACTTCTTCTCAAATGTTCTGTTCTGTGCTCCCCTCTGAACTTATGCTTAGTACCAATCTGAATGTTCCCAGTTTTTAGACAGTAGTTTAGCAGTACTTACGAGGACAACCTGTTGCTACAATGTTTGAATGTGTATACATTGAGACCTGTGTGATTTAGTAGTTAAGCAAGCAGAACCAAGTTAACCATAACTATAATGTGCATTAGTTTTAAACAGATTAATTTGATTCCTGAATGCGTTCTGATATCTGAAGTAGAAACGGCAGGTGATAAGTCTGAATGAATTCAGTTAGTTTCCTACACAGCAAAATAGTTGACAGTTTTTCCTCATGCAATAATTTATAATGACAAGCATTTTGAATTACACGTTCTTGAAGAGATGAAAGGAAATTGAACATTTGTTAGGCTTTCAGGGCACATACAGCGAAATGGATCAGATCTAGAATGTTCTGCCCCCATGGGAGGGCGGTATACAAATGTAATCCATGGTTCCTCTATAAATTTGTGAAATAGCCAGGGGGTAGAACGTGTCTGGCTGTCCGAGTTAGAATAGGGCCAATCAGGATGCAGCCAGCACCCTGATTGGCCCTGCCCCTGCAGCTCCCGCCCTCCGTCCCCTGCCTCTTTGCTCTCAGACTCGCCTCAGTGCTTGGAGCCAGCAGCAGGTAAGGGGAGAGGGCCCTGGGCAAATGGTCATGGTGGAGGGCCTGCTAATGAGGGCCTCTTTCTCTGCAAGGCAGGGCCTGCTAACTGCCCGCTAAAGAGCTGGCCAGCCCCTACCGACCCCACTTGATCCAGCTGCAGCCCAAAGCCACCTTATGCTGCCTGGCTGGGGGCCAGGGGAGGGGACCCTTTCAAGGCACTTTCTTAGAAGCGGGCTTTGAAGCTAGTAAATAAATAAACATATGAAAAGGTTACATTGTTGCTCCAGGGATTGTAGGCCTAGAGGAAAATTGTCAGCTCCACTCACTAAGAATGTGAGTGAAAATAATTCTGCTTGCACAAAGATCTTTGGATGTAAACTAAAGTAAAAGCTGCACACTTGCATACATTTTAAACAGTTAAAAGTCCCTCTTGTGTCCAGGCACCTGCCATGTGCTTTTTATTTATTTATTTAGATTTTTATGCCACTCTAATGTACGGCCTCTGGGCGTTTTACATCAAACATGAGGTAACATCACAACACCTATAAAAATCATAACATATATAAAATATACATCAACTAGGATATTTCAACCGAACATTGTTCAAGAGGATAGCAACTTTAACAGAACCCTTCGGTAGGTCATATTTAGTCATGTAAGGGGGGTGTCATGGGGGACCAGCAGATGGTGTTGGGTCAGTCGGTCTCAAGCAAATGCCTGGCGGAGGAGCTTTCTTTTGAAGGCCCTGCAAAATTGTGGGAGCCCTAGTGTTGCCATTGCTGACACCAGATCCAGCCCATTTCAGAGGGTGGCAGTTCTCCCATAAGTCAGTTGGACATCCTGGTGGTGTTTCTCACCTCTCTTTGAGGGAGGCAGGTCCCCCCTCTCAAGTTTTTTTCACACTTTTTGGCGGTGGCCATCTTAGATGCCTCGTGGCTGGGGCTCAATGGCAGAGTGGAGCAAGTACGGTGGAGGGGGGGAAGAAGGGGGGAGTTCTATGATCCCTGAAGGGATGAGTGTGCCCAGGGACAATAGGGAAAAAGAAGCTGCTACTGCTACCGTTCCAGAGGGCATGATCATTTTAATGCGTTATTCCTGCTTGATTATAGAAGACTCACCCTTGGGTTATCTAATGAATTGTATCTAGGGTATTTGTACCCTGGTTCTTATTTGAATCGTTTGGGGGTTCTTTGGTTTGGGTTTGTTGGTTCCGGTTTGGTTAGGTGTTTGGTTCCAGAGGGTTGGCCCCCATTGTCTACTGCCACATCTCAGGGCTACCCAGCTGCTGCTTTCTTATTGCATAGTGTGACTTATGCATTGTTGTTCTGGTTCTTGTTCTGGTGGGGGGGGTTGTTAAGGTTCAATTTCATTCTAGAGTTTGGATAGATAGATGTGGTGTTGTGTTGTGCTGATTGGGCTGTTGGGATAATTGTTAGATTAGGCTAATTAGTTAATTGGTGGTTGGGTTGATTGCGGTGTTGGGATGATAATTAGATTGGGATAATTAATTAATTGTTAGTAGGGTTGTGTTGATTAGGTTGTTGGGATGATCATTAGCTTAGGATAATTAATTGGTAGTTAATTATTGAATTTGAGCAGTTAATTCTTCTTTCTCCTTTCTCCCCTCATTCCCTTCTTCCTTTTCCCCGTTATTGAGTGGGTTCTTGTTCTTTCCTCCTTCCTCCCTCCGTTTTCCTTCCCCCTTACTCCGTTTTATTAATTGGACTTAGTTAGAAAGTGGGTAAAGCCATGCAGGATTTTTTTTTCCCTAGCAGAGTTTCTATTTGGCCAGTTCTGGATGATCCAGATCATGGCCTTCCCTGGTTGTCAAATAAATGGGTTTTGATCTGACCAAGCGATTGTTCTATAAAACAAGTTGCTATCATAGAAAAACTGAGCCAACAAAACACACGTTTTGAACTGTATTGTGGTTTGGTTTTTATGTTGGTTTTGTAGCCAGTTCTGTGGCAAGAGGAAGCAACAGAACTATCAGGATATTCTGTTTCAAAATGCACTCCAGAACACTGCAAATTGCACTGTTTCCAACAGCTGTGAACAGAATAAGCAGCATCTTAGAAGCCATTGCAGAGATTGGTGGCTTACAAGCCAGGGAGTATGTCTGAATTTGAATTTTGTTGTACTTACTAAAAATTATTATTAAGTACTGAAGAAATTCCTCAGGGAAGTTTCACAAGGCATTTCCACAAATTTAGATTATTATCATTGATATCAAATTTGATAAAGTAAATCTTGGTTGGGTATACAATTTAATATTGGATGTATCCACACAGTTGAACAACACTGTTCTAATTCATAATTGTTGTGCATAACAACTTTCCTTAAAGAACTTAGTTAGATAAGGAGTAATGCTACTTTTATATGTCCATCAGCAGTCTATAACCAGTTTTCTGACAGTGTTTACACATACAGTGGAAGTCACCAAGTCAGCAGATGAATATTGCACAGGTTTTGTTTTTTAAGCTTTCTTGTTATTCGGGGTTATGTGGCTTTTATGTGGTAAGGGTTTTAATGGGTTTTATATCTCGTGTAACCCACCTCGAGTCGTTCAAGAGAGTCGCACTAAAAATTGAATAAAATAAATAAGTACATTGATTTGTTATTGAAGTAGACTTCAGTATTCCTTAACAGATGACTTAACAGTATTCCTTAACAGCATTTTACTGACACCGTTCAATTGTTATGACTAGTCTAAATTATACATCTCTTTCCATATACATGATTCAGCAGTGGACTGATTTTTAAAAAAATAAACCTTTTTCTGCTATAGGCAGCCATACTTTGGTATCATTATTTTTATAATTATGATGACAAATACCAACTGGTTAGACACATCTCTTAACCCTGTAATGCAATGTCATGTCTTGAGTCCCTTTCTTAACCTGGATTTTCAGTTTTATGACCAGAAATGATATCTGGGGAAATGTATATATTATCCCATTTCAAGTGCAGAGGAATAATTCTACCATATTTAGCATTTTCCTTATGTAGCTAACAAACCTTTAAGTCATGTAACTGTATGAATTACATATTGTCTTGCCATGCATAAATTAGGCTTACAAAATTTAATTAGAAAATTTTTGATTGAGTTTAGTTTTCATAAAATACACTTTGAGACTATTTTATGGGCATTGTGTTTCAATGAACTTTTAAAGTGCAATATCAAAATTTAAACGTAGGTGACTGTAAGGTAATCAATTAATTTTTAATTAGTTGGCAACATTCACATGAATATTACACATGTCACTTTGTTTAATCAAGATTAATAACGTATTATTAAGGCTGGTTGCAGTTTATTTTTCCTTGGATTCTTGCATGCCTTTCTCTGTTTTAAGAAATGGGCTTTTAAACTTTGTGTATGGTTACTATGATAATGTAAAATTTAGCACCCACCATGCCTGGAAAGAAGTTTAATGATTTTTTGAATGTAATAGCCTTTTCCTTACTGAAGGCTATAACCATTTATACAAAACCTCCCACTTAATTGGGTGTTTCTCCAATTACAAATATAAAATGTCTTTGTTTGCTTTCCAGGTTTTTGAACATGAAGAAGAGAACAGATGAAGCAGAGCAGAATGGAGCAGGATGCATCACTCCCCAAATCCTAGGAATTTTAGTTCATAAAACATGCCAGAGGTTGTGGGAAACCATCTACTTGATGTAAAGAACCTAATTTCAGTATAAACTGGCTCTGGATAGCGCTGTTGATGCTGCACCTTGAGTTGTAGCAACTGTAATTGTGAATATTACTGAGATAGTGAAATATGGTGTCCAGTTTTCTATTACATTTTTTCAAGTGGAAAAGTTAACTGAATGGTTGACACACCAGTGGTCGAAAAGAATTGTGCATATGCCAATTTTTGTAACCTTTTTACTTTGAACTACACTCCTAACAAGATATTGTTTTGGAAGAATGGCATGAACAGTCTTCAGCAACAGTTGTGATAATTGTAAATGCTCACAATTGTGCACTTTCTGGGTATTCCTCTCTGGTTTGAAAGTTGTACACTTAAAACATTCTTAAAATTGCTCATGTCTGTGTGACATAAAGAGCCAGCTGACATGGTAGTAACCAAAGATTCCAGTTTTTAAGCGTATGAAAGACTCTGCCTGCTTACCTGTGCTAGAAATAACAGCATCTAAAGTGAAGACTTAAGAGAAACTTAGTGACTACTAGATTATCTTTAGGACTCTGCATTAACTCTATAATGTTCTTGGTATAAAAGAAGAAACAACATATTTGTCACAAATTTAGTTAACATCTTACAACTGAAACTGTATGTAAGTTGCTTAGATAAATGTAATCATTGTAAACATCTATATGATCTGGGATTTTGTTTTTATTTTGAAACGGGAGCTTTTTTGTTTACAAGTTCATTAAAGACAACTGTTTCTGTAAGGAAATGAAGATTTTTTTAATTTGCCTTGATGATTTGCTATCTAAATTAGACACCAACCTTTTTAAAAATAGGCAACTGCAAGGCCATTTGTTGAAGCAAAAGTCCTATTTCTTAATCATTTTAGATCTAGTGTTGTAATTCTTCCTCACTTTTGTTTTTAAATAAATTTTGTATTTTTTTTTCTTGATGGGGAAGGGCACTCTTGCATTTTTATAATCTGTTGCATTGACACCCAGCCCTCTGTAATGAGAGACTGAATAAAAATAAAGGCATCTTTTCAGACCCATCACAGCTGCTCACAAGCCTTGCCCTTGTCTTGTATTGGCAGGACTGATCTGCAGAATTTGCTTTGCAGATTTAAAATGGAAGTGTGTGGAGGGTTTTAAAAGGAGACAATTTTCTTTCAAGTTTTTGTGAAGTGGGTATGACCAGATTTACTCATGTTCTTGGGCAGTGTGCAACATACACATTGGTTACTGCCTTAGGCTATCCTCACTCTAGTCCAGCTGAAAGATATTCTTACGGCTGGTGATTCGTCTAACAGTGTAATTTATTCCTTTATAGCATGTCAGAATAAATTTTAAAAGCTGTCTGAAAATGCTGCCAGATGCCTATTGTGTACATGATGTTTTTGACTTTAAGACCTCTTCTATGCATACACTACAGGTTTTAGTTGCAACGCATATTTTACTATGGGGCATTGGAAGTCTTGATTAGCTATCTTCCACTAAGTGGATAATCAAATCTATTACAGAATGTTGATACCTGCAATGGGAGCTTGAGATTAGAATGTACCAATAAAAAAATTATAGGCAATCGTGTGTTTGAATTAGCTCGGTCGGGGTCCTTTCATTCTTCAAAACGAAACAAGTTGCATATTTCCTGACTTCCAGTCTTTCTGTCTACTTTAGGAGTTTCTTGACAGCCATGGGAGGGTTTCCTGAATGGGTGGGAATTAGTTTTTAATATTTTTTAATTGTTAAACGTGTCTGGTGATATGACGATATATGGTCACATTGATCACTGCCATTCCCAGAAATGGCCAATGATGGGCCTGGAAGGGGAGGGGCTTGGGTGAGCCTATATGCAGCCATACTTCCCAGCCATATTCTGCATGATCACACTACTGGGGTTTCTTGAAGAATGTTTCAGGTGTTTCTCAATGGTAAAGTTCAGAAAGGCTGAATTACTTTGTTGTTTTTCTTTCTTTTGTAACTGAACAAAAATGCTATGGTCCTGGAAGGATGATTATACTTTGTCAATCATTAGTAGCCTATTGTATTGGTTCTAATTGCTACTCAGTCATGCTATGACAGAATAGCTGACTGGGTTTTGGCCTAAGAAAATATTGTCATTATACATACATCTTTCTTACTTTCTAACAGCCCACCTTTTCATTTTTATGAGCAAAATTCCTACTTTACAGCAGTATGCTCCATCTTCACATTAATTTATTTAGATTTATATACAGCCCTCCCTTGCGGCTCAGGGTGGTTTACAGAGAATGTAAATTGTGTAATTGTATCATTAAGAATGCGGCAACGTAACGTAAACAGTAATTGAACATAAGTAACAAACGTTTATTCACAGTAACCTTATGGCTGCATCCTTATTGAGTGAGTGTATCTGGATGGGAGGGAGCTCTGGGAGCCCAATAGGTTTTGTCATTGGCCTTCACTAAATACCTGGCAGAAAAGCTCCATTTGTATGGGGTAGTAGCTGGGTAGCTCTGACAGGGCCCAGATCTCTTCTGGGAGCTAATTCCACTCAGTGGGAGCCAGGATAGAGAACAACCTGGCCCTGGTGCTTCTTTGGGGTCAGGGATCGTTAGCCGGTTGGTGTTGGCCGAACGTAATGCTGTTTGGGTGGCATGGGCAGAAAGACTGTCTCTCAGATACATTGGACCCAAACGGCATATCAGGACCTTCAGCTTAACCCGACTTCACCTGGTAACCATTGCAGCTGCTGGAGTACGGGCCAGATGTGGGTCTTCCAAAGTGTTCCCGTGAGAACCCTAGCTGCTGCGTTCTGGACCAGTTGTTTCCACATCAAGGATAAGGGTAGGCCCGCATAGAGTAAGTTGCAGAAGTCCAGTCTAGAGGTGACTTTATGACTAAGATGGAGCACACTATCCAGGTGGGAAATGGATCTCATTAGTACCATCTTGATTTTATAAGCAACATGTTGGTAAAGTACTGGTCAGACAAATCTTCAAATTAAGCCATTAAACTAGATTTGCCACTTAATGGAAGAAGTCTTCCATGAAATACTGCATAGTGTTAATTCAGGCTAAACCCACAGAAACCAATAGGATTAGAGTGGGATAACTGCATAGTTAGTCACCTTACGTTATTTATCTGAAATGAAGTGTTGGTTCCCTCAACATGTGCTATCAAGGAATAGGGGTGTGTATTTTAAATTCACATGCAAGTTATAGTTATGTAAAGTAACAAAACTTTTAAGTTTATAATCTTTAGGAGGGGATTGTCTTGCATTCCTGATCATCTTTTTGGGTAAGTACAGCAATTGTCTCTGACTGCAAATGCATAGGAATATAAGAAGCATTCCCACTATGAGAGACATGGAAATGCTAAGATGGTACCTGCTATCTACACTTCTAGAATACTAAAATGTCCAGTTGGTACATTTCAGTGGATCAAGCAAATTAATCTGGCTAAAAATAACAATTGTGTTAAGATTGCTGCTTTTTCCAAGCAAGCTGAACAATAAAATATACAAATAAGGCAGTTTTGCTACAGAAAGTAAATGATGGTCATCTAACTGGAATAAAGAGAGCAGTGGTTTGTTACAAAGGCCAGCAAGTAGTAGACTTTAAATGAAGCACTGCAAATGTAGACTGAGGTTTTGATTGTATCTTAAATTCACTTCTAATTGTTGAAGAAAGAAGAACACGTTTCAAGATTCCTGCTTTCTTTTTGCTTAGATTTTTATTAGGGTCTTTAGGATTAGGATGTTGAGATCAAAGTTCTTAATGCTTTTTGGACTCTAAGCAGATGCAATATGCTACATAGCTAACATACTTAAATTCATTCACTGTAAAAAGCAAAGTCCGTTAATTTTCTGCCTTTAATATTGGTTTTACTGCATTTTATTAAACTTGCTTTGTATACAAGCAATACAATACTATAATTACTATTTTTGATAAAATGCAATCAAAATCGGTGTTAAGGAGTTTGGGCAGTCTTTGGAACATCTGTGGGGGAAGTATCAGTTGCCTCATGTCATACCTCATCTGCTTCCATTCTCTTGTGCATCTATTTTCTGAACTGGCTGTTTTGTTAGTTCTATACATCCTCACTTTGCCCTGTCAAATGGAATTACTGTATCTTTAGTATTTATGTCTGTTTAAATTGACTGTACAGTAAGTCACATGTTTTCTAGAGTAGAATAGTAGATGAATTTACAGTTGTCTCAGTCATTTATGAGACATAGCATGCTACTGTACTAAACGTCATTTTATATGGGGTGTTGAGACACCCTAATCTACCAGCAAAAGGGTAGGATTAGGGCTGATAAAATTATTGACTTGGTTAGTCTGGCCTGTTAGAATTGTGGTATCAGTCTGCATCAAAAAGCTGTATTATTTAAACATTGTTCTCCCTAGGGCTTTTGAATTAAATCTCTAGTCTCTAGTTTAAATAAGAACTGCTCTTAGAGAGCATAAGTATTCAGCATCCCAGAGCTTGCTTTTCAGTGGCTGCATAGTAGCCTTTTGAAATTAAGAAGCTTTGCTCCCCCAGCAGATTATGCTTCAAACCACATTTTACACAGAGCTCTATCTTTAACTATTTTGAAGCTGTACTTCCTTCTGGTAACTGAAGTTGACTCTTCCAGAGGGGTAAACACCCCTACGTAGATCTATTAAGGATTTCGACTGGTTCAACCTATCTTCATCCGTGTTAAGCAGCAGTAGAGGAAGTCATCCTCATTTCCAAGGGAGTTCTGTTTCAGCTATGTTAAAGAATCATAAAAGAATGAATAGAACTCTACAAATTAAATATAGGGGGGGAAGCTTTCTAAGGACTGAGGGAATGCATTGTTAATAGTTCAGTTTTCATTAGAATAAAAGACTAGGGTCAAGTAATGTTCAGACTGAAGTTAATGTAGAACTGGTGAGTCTAAAATTACTGACTCGGTTTCATAGGCTTTTGCAGATAACCAGGGTTTTGTGTAATATTTGTCTTAAATATATTGACTGGGAGAATAAGTTTCATCTATATCATCAATTTCTGACCACAACTATTTGTCACTACTTTAACCCTTAATCAGAAAGCTGTAGAATCTCAATCTGTATAAGCAAAGCAGTAATATTTTTAATTTCCCTTCACCATAAAGTTAAATGGGGTTGTAACAAATTGTACTTTTACAAGCTTAGAAGTAGGCATGTGCATTCCCCAAAAGATTCGGACCATTTCAGGTTCAGAGTAACCAAATTTGGACCATTAAAGGGTCATCCGAATTAGCTGATTTGGATCCAGCTTCAGCCAAATAAATTTGGCCGTCTCCAAAGCAATTTGGTCATTAAAATCAATGGTTCCATTTTCAGGTCTCTGCCATCTCCTTGGCCTGGGGGGAGGGAGTTAGGGGCTCCTGATTTTCATAGTAAGTTCAGGAACCTCTTCTCTGCCCCCCCCCCCAAGTTTAAAAAAGATTGGACTAGAGGATCCAATTCTAGGGGCTTCCAAAGAGGGTGCCCCCATCCTAGTGCCATTATATCCTATAATAAGAAAAAATAGACTCTCTGTTGTGATCTTGAATTCTCACCATAGTACAGCGGTCCCCAAACCCCGGTCCGGAGGCCAGTACCGGGACGCGGCTCCTCCTCCTCCCCAGCTGCTGTCTGGGGGGCTGCCCTGCCACTGCTGCCAGCTCTCCTTTGGTGCTTTCCAGTGGCTGCCATGGCTGGGGCTCCCCCGCGGCGTGTCACTGCGTAGATGCTGTAGGCAGCACCCTCCAGCAGACGGCGGGAAGTCAGGGGCGCCGGCGGGAAAGCAAGTGGAGCAGGGGCTCAGGCGGCAGTGACATCCCTCGGCAAAAGACTACCCCTCCCCGGGCCTCAGTAAAATTGTCAAGCGTTGACCGGTCCCCGGTGATAAAAAGGTTGGGGACCACAGCCATAGTACAGTGGTCCCCAACCTGCGGCTCCCTCTCCCCGCCCCCCCCCACAGTAAAAAAGTTCCCAGGCCGCAAGCTTCTTACTGCGGGAGGGCGGGGAGAGGGAATCAGGGCGTGGCCGTGCGGGCACAGCCCGATGCGCAGGCATGGTCCGATGCCCTGCCGGTCCCCAGCCTCAGAAAGGTTGGGGACCACTGCCATAGTACATAGTGGGTCATTACTTCCAATGGTGAGAATTTATGATCAGAGCAGAGAGTCTTTTTTTCTTGTCATAGTATATAAAGGAGGTAGGATGGGGGTAGGATGTCCCTAGAATTGGACTCGCCTGGTCCAGTCTTCAAACTTGGGGGGGGGGGGAGTCAAGAGAAGAGGCTCCTGAAGCGAAACTGAAAGTTTGAACCCCTAGCTCAAACACCCACACCTCCAGGCCACAGAGATGGCAGAAACCTGAAAATTGCCAAAGTAGGGAGGGGACTCTCACTCTCAGGTCTAGCATGTAGATGCCACCTTCCAGACAGGAGATAATGGGGGGTAGGGTGGGGAGCAGTTCATCTTCACACAGAGCAGTTCTCATTCCCATCACTGCTGCCAGAGTTGCAGGGGACAGCTGTGGCTGACTGCTGAAGCATGCATGGGTGCCAGCCTCTAGGTGAGAACTGGAGACCCACTGAAGTCCACACAGAGCTTCCATGAGTTCCCCAGGAGAGTAGGGGGTGCCTGTTAAGGGGGGGATCTTGCAGCATCACTAGTAGTATAGGAATACCTGTCTCCAGGGGAGACCTGGGAGACCACCAAACACCATATCACAGAGAGCGGGTTGGGGGATGCCTGCTACTTTCAAGGTGGGGAGAATCAGCAGGCGGAACAAATCCATGCAAAAAGATAATCCATTAGCCCCAGGCAAGCCTCAAAAAGCATGGGGGAATAGTGTCACATGGAAACCCTCAGCAGGATCAGCATGTGCACCAGCCCTGATTTCCCCCAGTGGAGGAGCTCATGGCGGCCTAAGTGCTGAATCCAAGTGTCCCATCATCACAGGCTCTCCATTCTGACCTCCCCCCCCC